>NC_069502.1:949608235-949938235 GCF_027579735.1 Bombina bombina | reverse complement strand
TATATTATTATTATTGGTTATTTGTAGAGCGCCAACAGATTCTGCACTGGTACTTGAAGCCCATGGTCAAAAGTTTGAAATCATATATAAAAGACACAACAGATACAATAAAGAAATTTGAAGGGTTGCAACGGAAAACAGATTTACTATGGATTACCTGTGATGTTTCATCCCTGTACACTAGTATCCCGCACAACCAGGGCATAGAGTCTTTTTTGAAAATGAGTCAATCTTGGAATATCCCAGATGCCCATGAGCAATTTATCGGGAAGTCTATAGAATATATCCTCACACACAATTATTTTACGTTTGAGGGTGTATTCAGGGTACGGCCATGGGTACTACTATGGCTCCCTCGTACGCTAACATTTACATGGGTGACTTTGAGAACGAAAAAATTTGGAGTGAAAATAGTTTTACCTCGAATATTCATAGGTACTATAGATACATCAATGACGCCATAATGATATGGCAAAGGTCTAGGAAAGAAGCAAAAGACTTTGTAGAATTTTTGAATACTAATAATTACAATCTAAAATTCACTAGCAACATCAAAGAAATAGAAATTGAGTTTCTGGACCTGGTATTGTTCATAGACAACGATAATAGGGTGGCAACTAGAAATTACAGAAAACCAAGCGATAGGAATGGTTACCTCAATGCCCAAAGTGGACACCTGCTATCCTGGAAAAATAATATTCCATCAGGACAATTTAGGAGAATCAGGTGAAATTGTACCAGGGAGGAAGACTATTTGAAAGAAGCTAATAAGGATACAATATAGAGCTGTTTAAAAAAAGTAAAGTAAGAGAGTCTGAAATACCCTAGAAATGAATTAGTTAATAACAGTAACATTAAAAAGAACAGACAAGAAGATAATGAGGTAAAGTTAATTACCACTTACAATCAGGGAGCTAAAGGCATCAAGTCCATTTTGAACAAGCATTGTGGCATAATTAAGGCAAATCCAATTTTGAAGGGCTTGGTGGGAGAGGTCCCAAAAGAAGTTTATAAGAAGAATAGGGACATTAAAAGTTTAGTAGCACCATCAAAATTGAAACCAATAAAGGAAGAAAGGACAATTAAACCATCTAACTGGCTATCACTAAAATGTGGTATCTACAAATGTAGAACAAAAAATTGTTGCATGTGTCCTATCGTAGTGTACCAGCTGATTTGTGTATGTGGAACGATATATAGGTTGTACCAAAAGAAAGATAAAGCGTATGATTTATGAACATCTTGCAAATATAAAAAATGGGTTTGAAGGCCACAGTGTGTCAAACCATTGCAAGTTTAAAGGGACAGTCAAGTCCATAAAAAATTCAATGATTTAAATAAGGAATGTAATTTTAAACAACTTTCCAATTTACTTTTATCACCAATTTTGCTTTGTTCTCTTGGTATTCTTAGTTGAAAGCTAATTCTAGGAGGTACATATGCTAACTTCTTAGACCTTGAAGACTGCCTCTAATCTGAATGCATTTTGACTACTAGAGAGCATTAGTTCATGTATTTCATATAGATAACATTGAGCTCATGCACGTGAAGTTACCCTGGAGTGAGAACTGATTGGCTAAAATGCAAGTCTGTCAAAAGAACTGAAATAAGGGGTCAGTTTGCAGAGGCTTAGATACAAGGTAATTACAGAGGTAAAAAGTGTATTTCTATAACAGTGTTGGTTATGCAAAACCGGGGAATGGGTAATAAAGGGATTATCTTTCTTTTTAAACAACAAAAATTCTGGTGTTGACTGTCCCTTTAAGCATACATGCAGTAGTGAGGGACGTAAGATGTAAGGTCCTCCAACAGATTGCTATTGGGGAAAGTGAGGGAAATCGTCTAATAAAACTAAAGAAAGCAGAGACAAAATGGATCCATTCCCTAGGCAGTATGTCCTCTCAGGGATTGAATATTTATATAGATCTTCAGGTCTTTATGGTATAAAAGACATACACAGGAAGGGACATGTATTCAGGAATGCGTGTGGGCAAGTGTATATGTATAAAGGTACACATATGTGGGTATATATGTGCAGGTGTATGCAGGCAGGCATACATGTCCAATAAATAGTAAATTGTGTGATAGTAAAGAGTTGGAAAATATTATTATAAATGTATAAATATATAAATAAGCTTACATATAGATCGTATCAGTTTTAGTGGCTTAACAACAAAATGATGCTAAGCATTCATTAGTATCAAATTATAATGGTGTTAAAATAAATAGAAAAATAGCTTAAGAAATTATAAATATGAAATGTGCTAACAAGTAGAGGAATTGGTCTCAGGATTTACAATATTATGTAGCATTAGGAAGCAGCTATTAGGAGCATAGTAGGAATATCTGAATGTGTGTTTTTTTATAGGTTTTTGTATATGTATTTTCATACAATGTTTTCAAAGGGACAGTCAACACTGAACATAATTTTACCTAAAGAATTTAATTGCCCCCATACGAAACAAAGCGTATCACTGCTTCACAATTCAGACTCCATCTTCTGTGACTTATCCTGCAATTGAAAGTGTAATGTGACCGTTTAAAATGGCCGTGAATCTCCTCCCCATGATTTCTTCTCCAATTCTAGTATTCGATCACAGCCAATCAAATCCATCTCCACGGTAAAATTGATGTGAACGCGTCTGCCGATTGCGCATGCGCTTTTTGTCACAGGTGCGCTTCCTAAAACTTTCCCCTGCATTTTCTTTTTCAAGCAGAGAGTATAGCGATACTGTGCATGCGCATTAGACACTCACCGGCATAGTGATGTCACGCTCAATATCGTGCACAGACTCAGGATGAAAAAAATAAAAAAAATGATTTGAATGAAGGTAGAGAGGGGGAGGAGTTTGGAGGCCGTTTGTATTTGAAAAAAGACAAATAACAGTGAGATGTTTCAATGGTAACACATAAGGATGGGTAAGCATAGCAGGCTGCATTGAGATTTAAATTATACATTAGTTTGTAATTGATTCAATGATTATTAGTGATGACTGTCCCTTTAAATATGACTATGTATCAAATGTATGAAAGGTTCTTGTGAATATTAAGCAGAAATTATGTGCCAAAGTGATACGGACTAAGAACCAATAAAAACAGACTGTGATTGGGGGCAAAGCCTGATAGGAAGCCCGGTAAATTTTAAAAAGGACATTCCGGAAATCACAGCTTCATGAACAGTCAATGTACCCTGTTGAAAAAGTCTGTTCAGGTACAGACGAAACGCGTCCAGGAGCAGGAGTGTCACGGTACAAGGCAAAAGTGGGTCCAAGATAGCAAGCCGAGGAGGGGCAAGAAAGAGCTCTGAGTACATCAGGCGAAGGCCCAGCCCGTAATTATTACAGAGACTCGGTTGTGCTACAAAGAACCGGAGTGCCGAGAACTGTTTGCTGGATTTTTAAAAGGAGTCTTGTTTTAACTTACATCTAGTAAGTGTGATTTTATGTGTGCATAACTCATCTGTAATACATTGATGTTGTGAGTCACAGGTGCGCTTGTCCCTTTTGTCTACCCTTTACAGCATTGGAATCCAGGAGACTGAGAATCTATCACAGTCTACGAGTGGAGCTACACCAGACTCACAAACTATATACAGTACAGTGCTGTGTGGCAAGGCAAGACATGGGACTTTAATCCAAGATTTCCCTATGCATAAGTATGATTTGGCTTGTATAGCCCATGTGAGTACCATTAATTTAAATGTTAGTATATAGCCATTGCGAGTGCTATCTATTCTAAATTCCATAAAGTACATGATATATTATATTGTATTTAAATATTGAATAGTGCATATTATTAAAGCATGATTGAAAATTTGGAGTGTATTGTTACACCGCTAATAATAGTTCACTATTACTGTCATTAGAGTGCTGCTATTTTGGGAAAACGTTTTATTGCTTGTATACGACTTTTTGTTTAGCCCCTTTAAATGGGAAGCATGCACAGTTAAATTCATTTCCAAAGCAGCAATGCATTACTAGGAACTAGCTGAACACATATCTACGTATGCTTTTCAACAAAGGGCAGCAAGAAAACAACACAAATGTGATAAAAGAAGTAAGCTAAAAATTTACTTTAAATTACATGCCCTATCTGAGCCAAGTTTTTTTTTTTTTTTTTTTAAAGGGACATGAAAGTCAAATATTAAACTTTCATGGTACAGATAGAGAATGTCATTTTTTTTCAGGAGCAGCAATGCACTACTGGGAAATGGCTGGTGATTGGTGGCTATACACATATGTCTCTGGTCATTGTCTCACCAGATGTGTTTAAAGGGACAGAATACACCAATTTTCATATAACTGCATGTAATAGACACTACTATAAAGAATAATATGCACAGATACTGATCTAAAATTCCAGTATAAAACCGTTTAAAAACTTACTAAGAAGCTCCCAGTTTAGCTCTGTTGAAAAGGTTATCTGGAACACCCAGTGAAAGAGGCTGTATAGCGACCTCTTCCTCTGCATATGAAAATAATTTTTACACAAACAGGAGCAAGCTGGAGGAGTCAGTGCAATGTTATTAAAAAATAAGCAAAACTATACATTGTTAGAAAAGCTCTCCCAGATAGGCTATATAAATGGATCATCTACAAAACATTTATGCATAGAAAAATCTACAATGTCCCAGTAGTGTATTTCTGTGTTTGAGCTGATTTTAACTATATGGCTATCCCTTTTGTAGGGGTTAAAGATGTAGATATATTTAACCCCTTAATGACAACAGCACTTTTCCATTTTCTGTCCGTTTGGGACCAAGGCTATTTTTACATTTCTGCGGTGTTTGTGTTTAGCTGTAATTTTCCACTTACTCATTTACTGTACCCACACATATTATATACCGTTTTTCTCACCATTAAATGGACTTTCTAAAGATACCATTATTTTCATCATGTCTTATAATTTACTATAAATTTTTTTTTATAAAATATGAGGAAAAATGGAAAATAAATACACTTTTTCTAACTTTGACCCCTGAAATCTGTTACATATCTACAACCACCAAAAAACACCCATGCTAAATAGTTTCTAAATTTTGTCCTGAGTTTAGAAATACCCAATGTTTACATGTTCTTTGCTTTTTTTGCAAGTTATAGGGCCATAAATACAAGTAGCACTTTGCTATTTCCAAACCTTTTTTTTTTTTCAAAATTAGCGCTAGTTACATTGGAACACTGATATCTTTCAGGAATCTCTGAATAGCCATTGACATGTATATATATATATATATTTTAGTAGACAACCCAAAGTATTGATCTAGGCCCATTTTTGTATATTTCATGCCACCATTTCACCGCCAAATGCGATCAAATAAAAAAAATTGTTCACTTTTTCAAATTTTTTTTCACAAACTTTAGGTTTCTCACTGAAATTATTTACAAACAGCTTGTGCAATTATGGCACAAATGGTTGTAAATTCTTCTCTGGGATCCCCTTTGTTCAGAAATAGCAGACTTATATGGCTTTGGTGTTGGTTTTTGGTAATTAGAATGCCACTAAATGCCACTGCGCACCACACGTGTATTATGCACAGCAGTGAAGGGGTTAATTAGGGAGCATGTAGGGAGCTTTTTGGGGTAATTTTAGCTTTAGTGTAGTGTAGTAGACAACCCCAAGTATTGATCTAGGCCCATTTTGGTATATTTTATGCCACCATTTCACCGCCAAATGCGATCAAATTTAAAAAAACGTAAAATTTTTCACAATTTTAGGTTTCTCACTGAAATCATTTACAAACAGCTTGTGCAGTTATGGCACAAATGGTTGTAAATGCTTCTCTGTGATCCCCTTTGTTCAGAAATAGCAGACATATATGGCTTTGGCGTTGCTTTTTGGTATTTAGAAGGCCGCTAAATGCCGCTGCGCATCACACGTGTATTATGGCTAGCAGTGAAGGGATTAATTAGGTAGCTTGCAGGGTTAATATCACATTTAGTGTAGAGCTCAGCCTCCCACCTGAAACATCAGACCCCCTGATCCCTCCCAAACAGCTCTCTTCCCTCCCCCACCCCACAATTGTCCCCGTCATCTTAAGTACTGGCAGAAAGTCTGCCAGTACTAAAATAAAAGCTATATTTGTGTATTTTTTAAGAAAGCATATTTACATATGCTATTATGCTGCTGTGTACTATCCCCCTTAGCCCCCAACCTCACTGATCCCCCCCCAAACAGCTCTATAACCCTCCCACTCTAACTTAATCTGCGCCATCTTGGGTACTGGCAGCTGTCTGCCAGTACCCAGTTTAGAAGAAAACATGTGTTTTTTTAATTTTTATTAAGATTTTCTGTAGTGTAGCTTCCCCCCACACAAAACCAACCCCCCACCCCTCCACGATCTCTTTTTGTGCTTTTGATTTGATTTTGATTTTGCAAGATTTGGGCAATTTTTTAATAAAAATATTTTCCGTAGTGTAGCGGTTCCCACCCGCTCCCGCCCCGTGCACGCGCCCGCCACCCTCCGTGCACGCGCGCCCGTGCGTGCCCCCTAACGGTCCCGCCCCCCTTGACGTCACAGGGCACACCGATGGCCGCCCACCCGCCTCCCAAGTCGGCTCCCACCCACCAACGATACCTGCCATCGATGTCCGGTGCAGAGAGGGCCACAGAGTGGCTCTCTCTGCATCGGATGGCCATGTAAGGTTATTGCAGGATGCCTCCATATCGAGGCATCACTGCAATAACCGGAAAGCAGCTGGAAGCGAGCAGGATTGCTTCCAGCTGCTTTTCACACCGAGGACGTGCAGGGTACGTCCTCAGGCGTTAACTGCCTTTTTTTTGAGGACGTACCCTGCACGTCCTCGGTCATTAAGGGGTTAAACAATAATAATAATATCCTCTAAGATAATACAGCATTTTCTTTATGTAATGTTCCTTTAACTTTTTAAATTTTTTATTGTTTAAAAAGATAATCCCTTTGTTACCAATTCCTGAGTTTTGAATAACCAACATGGTTATATTAATATACTTTTAACCTCTGTGATTACCTTGTATCTAAGCCTCATCTGACAGCCCCCCGATCACATGACTTTTTATTTATTATCTATTGACTTGCATTTTAGCTGTGTTGTGCAGAACCCACAGGCGTGAGTACAATGTTATCTATATGGCCCACATGAACTAGCAGTCTCCTATTGTAAAAAACTAATTAAAAAAATGTGATAAGAGGCTGTCTGTAGTGGCTTAGAAACAGGCAGAAATTTGAAGGTTTAAAGATTATAAAGTATATTAATATAACAATGTTGGTAGTGCAAAGCTGAGGGATGGGTAGTAAAGGCGTTATCTATCTTTTAAAAAAAAATAACAATTTTGGTGTTGACTGTCCCTTTAACCTTTATTAGAGTAAAAAAAAAAATGGATTAAAAACACAAGATATATTCTGTGTAATTATCCACTATTTTTTATGAGACTTAGGGGTATATTTATTAATGTGCGAGCAGACATGATACGATGTAGCGCATCACGTCCGCCGCACATCGACAAATGTCGACAGCATTCACTGTTGGCATTTATCATTGCACCAGCAGTTCTTGTGAACAGCTGGTGCAATGCCGCCCGGCGCCCCCTGCAGATTTGCAGCCAATCAGCCGCTAGCAGGGGGTGTCAATTAACCCGATCGTATTCGATCAGGTTGTTTTCTGTCGCCGCCTCAGAACAGGCGGACAAGTAATGGAGCAGCGTTCTTTAGAAACAAGGGGCAAGGAAAACAAGGTCTTTAGAAACAAGGGGCATCAAGCTCCATACAGAGCTGGATAAATCGGCCCCTTATAGTATATCAAACTCTATAGGAGTGCCAATATAATAAAGTCGGTAATTAGAGGGGATTAGTTCATGTGTTTCATATAGATAACATTGAGCTCATGCACGTAAATTTACTGAGGAGTGAGCACTGATTGGCTAAAATGCAAGTCTGTCAAAAGAACTGAAATAAGGGGGCAGTCTGCAGAGGCTTGGATACAAGGTAATTACAGAGGTAAAGTGTGTAATATTATAACTGTGTTGGTTATGCAAAACTGGGGAATGGGTAAGTAAGGGATTATCTATCTTTTAAAACAACAAAAATTCTGGTGTTGACTATCCCTTAAAGGGCCATGATACCCAAATGTTTAAACACTTGAAAGTGATGCAGTATAGCTGTAAAAAGCTGACTAGAAAATATCACCTGAACATCTCTATGTAAAAAAGAAAGATATTTTACCTCAAAAGTTCCTCAGTAGCCACATCCCATTGTAAAGGATTTCTAAGCAGCATCTTAATATGTCTGTCCTGGGGCAGATTAGGGGATGAGCCTTGTGCAGTCTCATATTATTTCCCTATTCAGCTTACTATGAAATCTCATGAGAGTTAAGTCAAATCTCATGAGATCACAGTAAAAGAGGTCATGACCTCAGCACTGCTGATACTGATTGGCTGCTGTTCATTTCTGCATTTTTTTTTTTACCTGCAGCTGGGAGCAACTGAGTATAAGTTTTTACACAGAACTTACTCTGCTGAGCTGAGGAGATTGTGAGGTAAAATATCTTCCTTTTTTACATAGAGATGCTCAGGTGATATTTTCCTGTCAGTTTTTTACAGTTATACTGCATCAGTTTCAAGTGATTTAGCATATGCGTATTATGTCCCTTTAAGTACTGGTTTGATATATATGCGTGACATAGAGGTTAGGATGTCACTTTATCCATGTGTTTATAATATTAAAATACTTGTATTTATATAAGGTATGTGCACATCATATGCATTGATATCAATAGATCTTTGTATTAATAATATTATGATATTAGTAATGGACACTTTCTAATTATAACAAACCTGTGTACCCCCAGTGGACCTTGGTGCAATCTACACATTCAATATTAAAGGGATACTAAACCATTTTTTTCTTTCTTTCATGATTCAGATAGAGCATGCAATTGTAAGCAACTTTCCTATTTACTCCTATTAACATTTTTTATTTGTTCTCTTTCTATCTTTATTTAAAAAGCAGGAATGTAAAGCTTAGGAGACTGGTTTATGCTTGCTTATTGGTGGCTAAATGTAGCCACCAATAAGCAAGCACTATCCATGGTGCTGAACCTAAAATGGGCATTACATTCCTGCTTTTTAAATAAAGATAGCAAGAGAACAAAGATAAAATTGATAATAGGCGTAAATTAGAATGCTGCTTAAAACTGCATGTTCTATCTGAATCATGAAAGAAAAACATTTGGGTTTAGTATCCCTTTAAAGGGACAGTCCAAAAAAAACTTTCATGATTTAAATAGGGCATGTCATTTTAAACAACCTTCCAATTTACTTTTATCACCAATTTTGCTTTGTTCTCTTGGTATTCTTATATAAAAGCTAAACCTAGGAGGTTCGGTGCTCTGACAAAATGCTGACGGAAATTTGGCCAACAGCATTCTGGCCGATGGACAGAATGCTGAAGCATGTTCCGAGTTCTGCCGAGGGCAGATACGCTCCAGAGAGCTCTGTTCTAAACAGAGCCTCGGGCGCCGCAACCGCTTCTGGGAACCTAACTATGGGTCCCAGCCCACACGTCTTGTAATTCTCTCTGGGAAATTATCTATCAAATCTATACATCTATCGAATTTATCTATCTATCGCATCTATTTATCTATCTAATCTGTCTCGTGGCCAGACTGTCATCTGACAGCCACTTGTGTATCAGACTATTATCCGTCGGCCAACAGTCCGGCCACGGGAGGTTCATATGCTAATTTCTTAGACCTTGAAGGGCGCCTCTATCTAAATGCATTTTGACAGTTTTTCATCACTAGAGGGCGTTAGTTCCTGTGTTTCATATAGATAACATTGAGCTCATGCACGTGAATTTACAGAGGAGTGAGCACTGATTGGCTAAAATGGAAGTCTGTCAAAAGAACTGAAATAAGGGGGCAGTCTTCAGAGACTTAGATACAAGTTAATTACAGAGGTAAAATGTGTATTATTATAACTGTGTTGGTTATGCAAAACTGGGGAATGGGTAATTAAGGGATTATCTATCTTTTAAAACAACAAACATTCTGGTGTTGACTGTCCCTTTAAGCTTTGTTGAGTAACTATTAGTTTTGGATGTACTTGTTGAGTGGAGACATAAAAGCAGGCGGAGCTGCCTAGTATAGTAATTTCAGTGATTATTGTTACAGATATTTCTTCACCTTTATTGTTCCACAGTCACTTTAATTTTTAAATATTTATGAAGAATTTTCACCACACAAATCTCATGATTTGCTAAAATAATATTCTGTTAGAGCTTTAATGTTAGGCAGTATTAATGCAAGGTTCATATGCTGTACTAAAATCCTCAGTAAGTTGAATCAAAGTTTGTATTATAGCAGTTTCCAAGTTGCAAAGAATCCCCATTTATTATATTTTCCGGATGTAGTGATTGCGTGCTCAATCCGGTCTAGGCGTATTGCCCAAAAGGTTATTTAACGCGTTATAATTGTAACCAAGCATTTGAATTTTTTTGTTGAACTCTACTGATTTTCTACAATGTCGCTCTCTTGGAACTTTGCTGATGAGTAATCTTAAAGTGAAGGTCAATTTTCACGTGAAAGTGCCCTGTTTTTAAAAAAACTATTAAAAACGGGCACTTTCATTCATGAAAATTGACATAGTACCGTATTTTAAAAATACTTACCTTGTTCTTCTGAAACGATGCCCATCTATATCTTCCTGGTTTACTTACCCAGCAATGACGAAACTGGCTTCCTCCAATCACGGCATTGCCTCAGGCAACGGTTACCCCGGGGGGAAGCCGTGATTGAAGGATGTCGGAATCATCATTGCTGACGTATGAAGAGGCTTCCGACGGGCTGGTGAAGCACTGGAGCGGCTTCAAGAAGAAAAGGTAAGTATATTAAAAAAAAATGGCTAAAATGTCAATTTTCATGAATGAAAGTGCCCTTGTTTTTAATAGTTTTTAAAAAAAACGGGCACTTTCACATGAAAATTGACTTTAACTTTAATGCAAAATGCTTATACTATGCTCAAGTTCAAAAGAGGTACATTTTAAATTATTGTTAAAGGGATACTGAACCCAAATTAGAAAGTTGCTTAAAATTGCATGATCTATCTGAATAATGAAAGAAAAAAATTGAGTTTAGTATCCCTTTAAGGTAAATTCCTTATATTATACCTTGAATACAATTTTTGTAAGCTCAATCAGATCTTGACCTATCACCAGAAGATCAACTGGCAAAAATGAAGATGATTTGTTTTTGACGTTATTATTACCAGGATTAAACTTGCATGTATAGCCCAGATCACTCCCCCTTCTTTCTCTCTAAATATGTTCCGACAATATATATTAAAGGCATACAATAAGTAATTAGCTTGTTGAAATGGTTGTTACATATTACAGAGACAAACTGCTTTTAAAATAAAGAAACCCAAACTAAGGAATGGTATAACATTTCCTCTCCTTCCCTTAACATGTTTCGCTGTACTGTTCTGGCTTTTTCAAAAGGTGATGCTCCGGTGTCTAGGGGTTTAAATGGCTGTTAACTCCGCCCTCAAGTTAATCTGTTACCAATCAGAGCCATCCTGAGAATGATTGACGGGATGATGATACGGGCGTCATCGGCTTATAACCCACTCACTGTCAGTACCTTTATTTGTGAGTTTAATCGATGGAGTGAATAAATACATTTGTATATGTAAAAACCGTGTTTGTTCTAGAGTTATTTTTTTAATCTTGAATCGGTATACTGTATAAGGGAAATTGTTCCAAGTTTCACTGCTTCTTTTTACTTTTTTTTAAAGTCAACAGTTTCAAATAATGTAAAGACAACACACAATGGCAGAAAAATAAATGTACAAATGCAGTTATGATTTACTATTAAGATATCATTAATGTAATGTCATGATTCAGAGTGTTGCAATGAAAATATGGCCTAGGAAATTACTCAGAGCTCATGTCGCAAGACAAACATATGAAAAGGTTAGGGTTATGTTAGTGTTATCATTAGCCTAGCCTATTCTACTGTGCCTCTATGCACAGACATGCAGTCAGAATATACAGTGTGTGTGCTTAAATAATATACATAGCTTCATAATATAATACGACAACCCAGTTTTTATCCTTAAAACTGCATATAAAGTGTATTCTGTTTAAAATATGCCATAAAAAATATAGGACGGTTTTATCATTTAGTGACGTTTGTTAACATCGCCTTATTCAGTAAAGTTGCACACGAGTGCTGGCACAACTCTCTCTGGTATCTCTGGTATATATAAATACATAAATAAATAAAATAATATGTCTGTTATATAGGTTCAATCACATTTATAGGTAGGTGATTAAAACTCTAGATTTGATTTACTAACATTAAAGGAATAGGAAAGTCAAAATTAAACTTACATGAACCAGATAGAGTATAGAATTTTAAGACCCATTTCAATTCACTTCTGTTTTTAAATATACTATGTTCTTTTGGTATCCGTTGTTGAAAAATAATAATATGTACATATCTTTCACTTCTGGGTGCCAGCTGGTGACTGCTGTCTGCACACATTTGTCCCTTGTGATTGGCTCACTTGATGTGTTCAGCTAGCTCCCAGTAGGGCATTGCTGCCACTTCAGCAAATGATACCAAGATAATGAAGCAACTTTTATAATAGAAGTAAATTGGAAAGTTGCTTAAAATTGTATGCTCTATCTGAATCATGAAAGCAAAATTTGGATTTTCCTGTCCCTTTAAAAAGGTAGTTTTTCCCTGAAACTTATAGCAAACATTGCTTGGTTACCTTTTTTCATTTTCTTGTCAATACAGCCAATCAGAGACATTACCACTTCCTCCTTGCTCTCTACTTTGGCTTGTGTAACTGCAGTATGATTGGTTGCACATACTCCTGTTATATAGAATGCGGGAGAAAGCTCTGCTTATTTCAATGAGGCGGGTGGTATGGTCTCTAATTGGCTGTAGCAAAGATTACAACAAACCTAGAAAAAAAAATCTGCATCAGAGGGATGGCCAACAAAAACAGAATTTATGCTTACCTGATAAATTACTTTCTCCAACGGTGTGTCCGGTCCACGGTGTCATCCATTACTTGTGGGATATTCTCCTCCCCCACAGGGAAAGGCAAGGAGAGCACACAGCAAGAGCTGTCCATATAGTCCCTCCCAGGCTCCGCCCCCCCCCAGTCATTCGACCGACGGTTAGGAGAAAAAAAGGAGAAACTATAGTGTGCCGTGGTGACTGTAGTGTATAGAGAAAGAAATTCTTCAAACCTGATTAAAAAACCAGGGCGGGCCGTGGACCGGACACACCGTTGGAGAAAGTAATTTATCAGGTAAGCATAAATTCTGTTTTCTCCAACATTGGTGTGTCCGGTCCACGGTGTCATCCATTACTTGTGGGAACCAATACCAAAGCTTTAGGACACGGATGAAGGGAGGGAGCAAATCAGGTTACCTAAACAGAAGGCACCACGGCTTGCAAAACCTTTCTCCCAAAAATAGCCTCCGAAGAAGCAAAAGTATCAAATTTGTAGAATTTGGACAAAGTGTGCAGAGAAGACCAGGTCGCTGCCTTACATATCTGATCAACAGAAGCCTCATTCTTGAAGGTCCATGTGGAAGCCACAGCCCTAGTAGAGTGAGCTGTGATTCGTTCAGGAGGCTGCTGTCCGGCAGTCTCGTAAGCCAATCGTATGATGCTTTTCAGCCAAAAGGAAAGAGAGGTAGCAGTAGCTTTTTTGACCTCTCCTCTTGCTAGAATAAACTACAAACAGAGAAGACGTTTGTCTGAAATCCTTTGTTGCTTCTAAATAGAACTTTAAAGCACGGACTACATCTAAATTGTGTAACAAGCGTTCCTTCTTTGAAACTGGATTCGGACACAAAGAAGGCACAACTATTTCCTGGTTAATATTCTTGTTGGAAACAACCTTTGGAAGGAAACCAGGTTTAGTACGCAAAACAACCTTATCTGAATGGAACACCAGATAGGGCGGATTACACTGCAGAGCAGATAATTCAGAAAACTCTTCTAGCAGAAGAATAGCAACCAAAAACAGAACTTTCCAAGATAACAACTTGATATCTATGGAATGTAAGGGTTCAAACGGAACCCTTTGAAGAACTGAAAGAACCAAATTTAGACTCCAGGGAGGAGTCAAGGGTCTGTAAACAGGCTTGATCCTGACCAAAGCCTGAACAAAAGCTTGAACATCTGGCACAGCTGCCAGTTGTTTGTGTAACAAGACAGATAAAGCAGAAATCTGTCCTTTTAGAGAACTCGCTGATAATCCCTTATCCAAACCTTCTTGGAGAAAGGAAAGGATCCTAGGAATTTTAATCTTACTCCATGAGAATCCCTTGGATTCACACCAACAGATATATCTTTTCCATATTTTATGGTAATCTTTCTAGTCACAGGTTTTCTGGCTTGTACCAGAGTATCTATCACATAATCCGAAAACCCACGCTTAGACAAAATCAAGCGTTCAATTTCCAAGCAGTCAGCTGGAGAGAAACTAGATTTGGATGTTCTAATGGACCTTGTACTAGAAGATCCTGTCTCAAAGGTAGCTTCCATGGTGGAGCCGATGACATATTCACCAGGTCTGCATACCAAGTCCTGCGTGGCCACGCAGGAGCTATCAAAATCACCAAGGCCTTCTCCTGTTTGATCCTGGCTACCAGCCTGGGAATGAGAAGGAACGGTGGAAACGCATAAGCTAGGTTGAAAGTCCAAGGCGCCACTAATGCATCCACTAGAGTCGCCTTGGGATCCCTGGATCTGGACCCGTAGCAAGGAACCTTGAAGTTCTGATGAGACGCCATCAGATCCATGTCTGGAATGCCCCATAATTGGGTCAACTGGGCAAACACCTCCGGGTGGAGTTCCCACTCCCCCGGATGAAAGGTCTGACGACTCAGATAATCCGCCTCCCAGTTTTCCACTCCTGGGATGTGGATCGCAGACAGGTGGTAGGAGTGATCCTCCGCCCATTTGATGATCTTGGTCACCTCTCTCATCGCCAGGGAACTCCTTGTTCCCCCCTGATGGTTGAAGTAAGCAACAGTCGTCATGTTGTCTGATTGGAATATTATAAATCTGGCCTTTGCTAGTTGAGGCCAAGCCCGGAGAGCATTGAATATCGCTCTCAGTTCCAGGATGTTTATCGGGAGAAGAGACTCTTCCCGAGACCATAGACCCTGAGCTTTCAGGGAATCCCAGACCGCGCCCCAGCCTAATAGACTGGCGTCGGTCGTGACAATGACCCACTCTGGTTTGCGGAAGCTCATTCCCTGGGACAGGTGATCCTGAGTCAGCCACCAACGGAGTGAGTCTCTGGTCTTCTGATCTACTTGAATCACTGGAGACAAGTCTGTATAGTCCCCATTCCACTGTTTGAGCATGCACAGTTGTAATGGTCTTAGATGAATTTGCACAAAAGGAACTATGTCCATTGCTGCAACCATCAACCCTACTACTTCCATGCACTGAGCTATGGAAGGCCATAGAACAGAGTGAAGAACTTGACAAGCGTTTAGAAGCTTTGACTCTCTGACATCTGTCAGGAAAATCTTAATTTCTAAAGAATCTATTATTGTTCCCAAGAAAGGGACTCTTGTTGACGGAGACGGGGAACTTTTTTCTATGTTCACCTACCACCCGTGAGATCTGAGAAAGGCTAGAACAATGTCTGTGTGAGCCTTTGTCTTTGAAAGAGACAACGCTTGAATTAGGATGTCGTCCAAGTAAGGTGCCACTGCAATGCCCCTGGGTCTTAGAACCGCTAGAAGGGACCCGAGCACCTTTGTGAAAATCCTTGGAGCAGTGGCTAGTCCGAATGGGAGAGCCACAATAGGTAATGTTTGTCCAGAAAGGCGAACCTTAGGAACTGATGATGATCTTTGTGGATAGGAATAGGCAGATACGCATCCTTTAGATCCACGGTAGTCATAAATTGACCCTCCTGGATTGTAGGTAAAATCGTTCGAATAGTTTCCATTTTGAACGATGGCACTCTGAGAAATTTGTTTAGAATTTTTAAATCCAGAATTGGTCTGAAAGTTCCCTCTTTTTTTGGGAACTACAAACAGATTTGAGTAAAAACCCCTGACCTTGTTCCACAGTTGGAACTGGGAGTATCACTCCCATCTTTAACAGGTCTTCTACACAATGTAAGAATGCCTGTCTCTTTACTTGGTTTGAAGATAAGTGAGACATTTGGAACCTTCCCCTTGGGGGTAGTTCCTTGAATTCTAGAAGATAACCCTGAGAGACTATTTCTAGTGCCCAAGGATCCTGAACATCTCTTGCCCTGTTTACCCTCCGGATCGGGGGCTACCTCTTCATGCTGTCTTGGTAGCAGCAGCAGGTTTCTTGGCCTGTTTACCCTTGTTCCAGCCTTGCATTGATTTCCAAGCTGGTTTAGTCTGGGAAGCGTTACCCTCTTGTCTAGAGGCTGCCGAGATGGAAGCCGGTCCGTTCCTGAAATTGCGAAAGGAACGAAAATTGGACTTATTCTTAGCCTTGAAAGGTTTATCTTGTGGGAGGGCATGGCCCTTTCCCCCAGTGATGACTGAAATAATCTCTTTCAATTCTGGCCCAAAAGGGGTCTTACCTTTGAAAGGGGTATTAAGCAATTTTGTCTTGGAAGATACATCCGCCGACCAAGACTTTAGCCAGAGCACTCTGCGCGCCACAATTGTAAACCCTGAATTTTTTGCCGCTAACCTCGCTAACTGCAAAGCGGCGTCTAAAATAAAGGAATTAGCTAACTTAAGTGCGTAAATTCTGTCCATGACTTCCTCATACGGAGTCTCCCTACTGAGCGACTTTTCCAGTTCCTCGAACCAGAACCACGCCGCTGTAGTGACAGGAATAATGCACGAAATAGGTTGAAGGAAGTAACCTTGCTGTACAAAAATCTTTTTAAGCAAACCCTCCAATTTTTTTATCCATAGGATCTTTGAAAGCACAATTGTCCTCAATAGGAATGGTCGTGCGCTTGGCTAGAGTAGAAAACTCCCCCTCGACCTTAGGGACTGTTTGCCATGTGTCCTTCCTGGGGTCGACCATAGGGAACAATTTCTTAAATATAGGAGGAGGGACAAAAGGTATGCCTGGCTTCTCCCACTCCTTATTCACTATGTCCGCCACCCGTTTAGGTATCGGAAAAGCATCAGGGTGCACCGGGACCTCAAGGAACTGTCCATCTTGCACAATTTTTCTGGGTTGACCAGATTGTCACAATCATCCAGAGTAAATAGCACCTCCTTAAGTAATGCGCGGAGATGCTCTAATTTAAATTTAAATGTCACAACATCAGGTTCTGCCTGCTGAGAAATTCTTCCTGTATCAGAAATTTCCCCATCTGACAAACCCTCCCTCACTGCCACTTCAGATTGGTGTGAGGGTATGACAGAAAAATTATCATCAGCGCCCTCCTGCTCTACAGTGTTTAAAACAGAGCAATCGCGCTTTCTCTGAAATGCTGGCATTTTGGATAAAATATTAGCTATGGAGTTATCCATTACTGCCGTCAATTACTGCATAGTAACAAGCATTGGCGCGCTAGAAGTACTAGGGGTCGCCTGCGCGGGCATAACTGGTATAGACACAGAAGGAGAAGATGTAGAACTATCTCTACTCCCTTCATCTGATGAATCATCTTGGGCAACTTTACAATTTGTGAAAGTTCTGTCCTTACTTTGTTTGGACGCAATGGCACAATTATCACACTATATTTGAAGGGGGAACCACATTGGCTACCATACATACAGAACATGATCTATCTGAAGGTACAGACATGTTAAACAGGCTTAAACTGGTTAATAAAGCACAAAAACCGTTTTAAAACAAAACCGTTACTGTCTCTTTAAATGTTAAACAGGGCACACTTTATTACTGAATATGTGAAAAACTATGAAGGAATTATCCAATCTTTACCAAATTTTCACCACAGTGTCTTAATACATTCAAAGTATTGCACCCCAATTTTCAAGCTGTTAACCCTTAAAATGTGGAAACCGGAGCCGTTTTTAATTTTAACCCCCTTACAGTCCCAGCCACAGCCTTTGCTGCGACTTCACCAATCCCAGGGGGGTATATGATACCAAATGAAGCCTTCTAGGAACGTTTTTAGTGGATTCCAGACCCTCACACATGCAGCTGCATGTACTGAACTCAAAATTAACTGCACAGTAATGGCGCGAAAATGAGGCTCTGCCTACTACAGAGAAAGGCCCTTCTTGACTGGGAAGGTGTCTTAACAAGTGCCTGGTGCTAAAAATGTTCCCCAATGTTATAAAAGTGTGAAATACAACTTCAAACTGCATATAATACTTAAATAAAGCAATCGATTTAGCCCCTAAAAGTGTCTACCAGTTTATAGCCCATAATAAGCCCTTTATTCTGTTTGAGACTAAGAAAATGGCTTACCGATCCCCATGAGGGGAAAATGACAGCCTTCCAGCATTACACAGTCTTGTTAGAAATATGGCTAGTCATACCTTGAGCAGAAGAGCCTGCTAACTGTTTCCCCCAACTGAAGTTATCTCATCTCAACAGTCCTATGTGGAAACAGCAAACGATTTTAGTAACTGCTGCTAAAATCATAATCCTCTCACAAATAGAAATCTTCATCTCTTTCTGTTTCAGAGTAAATAGTACATACCAGCACTATTTTAAAATAACAAACTCTTGATAGAAGAATAAAAAACTACAACTAAACACCACAAACTCCTCACCATCCCCGAGGAGATGCTACTTGTTCAGAGCGGCAAGGAGAATGACTGGGGGGGCGGAGCCTGGGAGGGACTATATGGACAGCTCTTGCTGTGTGCTCTCCTTGCCTTTCCCTGTGGGGGAGGAGAATATCCCACAAGTAATGGATTACACCGTGGACCAGACACACCAATGTTGGAGAAAAGGTATACAAGAACCCACGTGTGCTAAATAGTTACTTTATACACTACAATGAAAAATTAACTTTCCTGTCTCATCAAATGGTTTTGGTTTTCATTTTTTATAATAAATAAACTAATTGTTTAACTGTAATCCGCATGTTAGAATTTCTCTTTCGTTGTTTGTGTCTTGTTCAGCTGCTTCCTCTTTGGCAAGACCACCAGTTACTAACCAGTTACACTTTAGAGAACTTGGCATAGGAACAGCATACTCAACTGACTTTGCATAGAGTAAATTATGTTTTGCGCATCATTTAATTAAAGGGACAGTCTAGTCAAAAATAAACTTTCATGACTTACATAGAGCATGTAATTTTAAACAACTTTCCAATTTACTTTTATCATCAATTTTGCTTTGTTTTCTCTGTATTCTTAGTTGAATGCTAAACCTAGGTAGGCTCATTTGCCATTTTCTTAGTCCTTGAAGGCTGCCTCTTATCTGAATGCATTTTGACAATTTTTCACAGCTATAGGGCGTTGGCATGTGTGCCATATAGATTCACCTAGATTACGAGTTTTGCGGTAACATGGGTGCGGTGCTAACTAGTTTTCCCTCACCGCTCACCTACAGACAACGCTGGTATTACAGGTTTTTAGAAACCTGGCGTTAGCTGCAAGTGAGCGGAGAGCAAAATTTTGCTCCACATCTCACCTCAATACCAGTGCTGCTTACGGTAGCGGTGAGCTGGCAAAACGTGCTTGTGCACGATTTCCCCATGGAATCAATGGGGGAGAGCCGGCTGAAAAAAAACCTAACACCTGCAAAAAAGCAGCGTGAAGCTCCTAACGCAGCCCCATTGATTCCTATGGGAAAATAAAAGTTATGTCTACACCTAACACCCTAACATGAACCCTGAGTCTAAATACCCCTAATCTTACACTTATGGTGTAGTGTTAGGTGTAATTGTAACTTAGATTAGGTTTTATTTTACAGGTAAATTTGACTTTATTTTAACTAGGTAGCTATTAAATAGTTAATAACTATTTAATAACTATTCTACCTAGTTAAAATAAATACAAAGTTGCCTGTAAAATAAAAATAAATCCTAAACTAGATACAATGTAACTATTAGTTATATTGTAGCTAGCTTATGGTTTATTTTATAGGTAAGTATTTAGTTTTAAATAGGAATAATTTAGTTAATTGTAGTAATTTTATTTAGATTTATTTAAATTATATTTAAGTTAGGGGGTGTTAGGGTTAGACTTAGGTTTAGGGGTTAATACATTTAATATAGTTGCGGCGACGTTGGGGACGGCAGATTAGGGGTTAATAAATGTAGGTAAATGTCGGCGTTGTTAGAGACGGCAGATTAGGGGTTAATAAAATTTAACTAGTGTTTGCGATGCGGGAGTGCGGCGGTTTAGGGGTTAATATATTTTTTATAGTGGAAGCGATGTCCAGTTTGGCGGATTAGGGGTTAAAAAATTTATTTTTAGTGTTTGCAATGTGGGGGGGCCTCAGTTTAGGGGTTAATAGGTAGTTTATGGGTGTTAGTGTACTTTTAAGTTAAGAGTTTTATGCTACGGCGTTAGCCCATAAAACTCTTAACTACTGAATTTTAAATGCGGTACCAGTCTTGACAGGAGAGGGTGTACTGCTCACTTTTTGGAATACTCGTAATACCAGCGTTAGGCAAATCCCATTGAAAAAATAGGATACGCAATTGACGTAAGTGGATTTGCGGTATTTTCAAGTCTGTCTAAAAAAGTGAGCGGTACACCTGTACCTTCAAGACTCGTAATACCAGCGGGCGTTAAAAAGCAGCGTTGGGACCTCTCAACGCTGCTTTTTAAGGCTAACGCAAGACTCGTAATTTAGGTGATTGTGTTCCTGCCCGTGGAGTTACCTAGGAGTCATTACTAATTGGCTAAAATGCAAGTCTGTCTAAAGAATTGACATAAGGGGGCAGTCTGCAGAGACTTAGACGCAAGGTAATAACAGAGGTAAAAAAGGTATTAATATTATGCAAAACTGGGGAATGAGTAATAAAGGGATTATCTATTTTTTTTTTTACAAATTCTGGTGTAGACTGTCCCTTTAAATACCTCTGCTAACAAACAAGACTACTGCAAGCGTTATGTCACGTTCATCTTGCTGTACATACAAAATCCAATCTCTTTATGTAGTCATTAACCTAGTGATTCATCTTTTCATCATGGTTTTATTAAATCCAAAGTAAGTTGGTTACTAAAGAAAAAATAATCTACGTTGAGGGCCATATGTGTTTTCCAAAAGTAAAGAACATTTGCAAAACAGTTTAAACATTTCCTGTGGGATTTTACTTTTTTGTGCTGTATTAATCATAACAAACAGTATTACTGTAATATATTAAACATATATTACATTGAATTAAACATGTTGAGTTCAGCATTGGGTTGCCACCTTTCTTGGAACAAAATGCTAATTAGCATATATTTGCATAAATAATTATATAGCATAACTCAGACTAAACCAGCTAAGACAGATTTGAAATATTTTATTTAAAAATTAGAAACCCACACATTTCACCATAACTTGTTTCTGTATTTATTCTTTATTATTCACCAAATCCTTAAATATACCGGCCATGTCAGTAAAATACTGGATAGGTGGCAACCCTAGTTCAGTACAGTAGAGCTAACACAACATATCACTTACTCATATACCCCTTTTTGTGGTTCTCTCACAAGTATCATACAAATAAATTAAAGGTCTTGTTTAGGAGTTTATGGTTTTGATTTCATGACATTTACTGTTCAGTCTGTTTTGTATTTATGAAATTGTCATTATGTCATCTATTTATTGCTAACTTTCCTTTCTTGGCTGAGTAACTCAGTTCATTTATGGAAGGACTCACTCAGGGACCTGTACGATCAAGGTCTTTTGTGTCTGAGAGTGAGACGTAACTAGAAGACAAAACACATAAAAGTGCTAAGATTTCTGCTTTGTTGTTAATAGATCTGTATTTTCACCTGATGCCTTTATCTCAGTGATGGCTTTAATATGTATATCTCAGGCATCTGTTAAGGGTGTAGCTATCTTGGTGTTGCTCTTGTCCATGTGAATTACACCTCAAAAGAAGTGGCAACAATCTTAGTAAAGCCTTTGCTCCCGGTGGTCTAAATTTGTCCCTTGCCCAGAAAAGGCCATCTTGGCTGCAGTCGTATCCCTTTTCAACATCTGGGTTCTGTTAAACAGAACCATTGTTCCATAATGCTTGTTGATTACAGCCAATAAATTATTGCTAATGTTGCGTTTAGAACTCCCAACAAATATGACCATGATCTCACAATATTTTTTTCCCACTTTCAGTCCTTGATAATTTCACTTTAAGTATATTTTTCTTACACTAGACAAAACTATTTTTCTAATTCACTCAGTTAACATGTAACACATTCACTACTACAACTCTGTCCTTGCTGACCTCCCACGTTGCTAACAGGCCCAACTTGTTGCTGACAAATGAATGAATGAATGTGCCACATTTATTTTCTCCTCATCTGCTGTTGCAAGGCCTTCTCCTTTGCTTTTCTATCATTACCTTCACATACTCACATCTAAAGTACTTTTTTCATGCTGTATCCAGTTTGAGGAATTCCTTTTCTCGTTTTATGAGACTTGTTCAAAGCTTTCTCTAAATATGACTCTGCTTATAGAATCTCACAGCCTACATTAACATCAGGTCTGGTTGTCTACCAAACATCTAAAACTTTGCACACCCAGCAGAAAACTTAGTAGATTGTTCATCTGACCCTTTCCAATTGTTGCTATTTCCAACCCTAATATGGTCACCCTTCAACTATCGGACTCTTATAAGATCCATCAGACATTTCATGTTTCCTTAGTTAAACCCTGTTATTCCACTTGTCAGGGCCAGGATCTCCATAACCCGACGGAACCTCCCCTTCCAGATAAGGAATATGAGGTTCAAAGTGTCTTGGATTCGTGGTCAGTTGCAGTATCTTGTGCATTGGAAAGGGTATAGCCATGAGGAAGATTCCTGGGAGCCTTCCACCAACCTCTCCACACCTACTTTGGTTTCCTTATTCCACAGCCGCCACCCTGACGACCCCGTCCTTGAACCACGCAGTGGTTTCTTTGTGGGGGACTATGTCAGGTCTCACTACTGTTTCTTTAAATAGGCTGGCTAATACTCTCAAGTTTCCTTTTAAGGCCACTTCTCACACTCATTCCTCGCTTGGTTATTTTGTATCAGGATGTGAGTTATTCCCTCTGTGATATCCTCACTTACTTAGCCTAATTTTGCAGTTAAGCTCAATACTCCTGCCTCAAAATCCTGTTTGGATTTCCATTTGAAGTGAATTTATTCAAATACTGTGGATCTATTCACTCTCCGGCTGCCGAAGACTTTGCGTGCGGTCTGTTAAGACCGAGACTGCCACTACTAAAATTACAAACCACTTACCAGAGAGAGAGGTACAGTGTCTTCAGATATTTTATTGTGCACTATGTATTTACGCCAGTAGTTATGTCAAGTAATCAACTGCCCCTTGGTTGTGATCAGCAACCTCTCAGATTCATTGACTGACAACTAGCAAAATTATAACAGTCTCTCTAAGGTTGACATATGTAAGTTGCAACAATCCTATAGTACTTACTGTAACATATACCACTAAAATCTAAGAGTATTCACCCAATTCCTTGGATATTTTCACTAGTTCAGCAGTTGTGATCCTTATGTGCAAACATTATCTATGAACAGCCTTTAGCTAATACCTGTTAAAGAATACAGGACATATTTGAATATATCTACCTGGGGTTCCCAGAAGTAAGTTGTTAAATCTTAGCTTATAACATTTCACCTGTGTTCTTCAGTAGGTAAGCTCTAAGTTGTATCTGAATGTACAGTCATATCCTCTCATATATGGATAAATAGTCTCCCAAAAGTATATATACTCCTGTTACAAAAACAATCTCTCAGTAAGAGCAGTGAACCTTCAAACTCATCAGCAAGATGGGAGCTTCCCAGGACACTTTCTTATGTCATTTGCTTCATTTGCCATAGTAAGTTCCAAACACACCTTTTAAACTATGCAGCATGTTAAAGGGATAAGAAACCCAACATTTTTCTTTCATGATACAGATGGAGCATCCAATTTAAACAACGTTCTAATTTACTTCTATCATCAATTTTTCTTCATTCTCCTGTTATCTTTTGTTGAAAAAGCAGGAACGTAAGCTTAGGAGCAGGCCCATTTCTAGAGCACTACATGGTAGCAGTTTGGCAAGAATGTTTTCCATTTGCAAGAGCACTATATGGCAGCACTATATCCTGCCATGTAGTGCTCCAGATGCCTACCTAGGTTTCTCTTCAACACAGAATATCATGGGAACGAAGCAAATTTGATAATAGAAGTAAATTGTAAACTTTTTTTTAATAGTATGCTCTGTCTGAATCACAAAAGAACGTTTTTGGGTTTCATATCCCTTTAACTGTAATGTAAATTAAATCTTTGACTGGCAAAATGTAATTCTAACTGAGAGTTCTGAATCTCATTAAAGTGAAGGTAAATACATATCTGATGCAGAGCAGATTTTACTTCTTTCCATTCAGATGTTAATTATTATTTTCTAAATATACAGGGCAAGTATTTAAAAAAAATATTAATTATTTACCTTATTACTGTTCTGCTGCCTGCCCTGCCAAACCTTGTTTTTTTTAATCTTTATCATTAGCAGTTACTGCCAAATTGAATCTGTGCTGCACGACATATTCCTGTCCACTTCTGACTCACAGCACAGCACAAGGACCAACTGAGCATGTGCAGTTTATTTTGCTGAGGGCATTAGGCAACATGTGTGTATATATAGTACCACCCTATACATAACTACACTACAGAAAGTTACAGGACTGGGGTTAAGAGATTAATTAAAGAAGTTAAGAAATATTTTAACTATAGAAGTATTTTTTAACAAAAAATGAATAACCTTACTTATATACATCTTGTCATTGCATAAATAAATGTGGACCTCTATTTTTTTTATCATCAATGTAATTCATATAAACATAACAAATGATATGCAGCATATAACACAACAGAAGACAAATGCTTATCAGAGAACTTGCCCCTTACCTGATTCCTGATTTTTGTGCTTGTTGCTGGTGTGAGATAGTTATGTTCCAAATACCACGCTCTCTCCTGATACACCAGCTTAGTTCCATATAAAAGGCAAAACTGTATTTAAAAAAACAGAAAAAAGTTATCCGATTAATTTTTGGCTTCTGGTTAAGCCAAAATGTTACTGTTTTTTTTTTTTAATGGCAAATTAAATCATTATATATACTGTATATTCATCTAACTGAGCAATAAACAAGTTGAAAGAAAAAAAAAAAACAATCCATTTTTCAGTGTGGTTTCCACAAAAATCAAACTTATTTTAGCAGGCCAAACACTTTTAGAAAAAAAAAACTTTAGTTTGCAGAAATACCCTTATATGGAACACAATGTCACCTTACAAAATGCAGAAAAAAACTTTTTTGTCATCTTCTATAGCATATCTTGTAAACATGTGAGTCATAATTTCCTAAATATTTTAACCACATACTTTTTTAAGGTTCCACATTTTGCATTAGTTCACCTTCTCCAAATACCATGAGATATTTTTATTAGATAACATAACTGAAAACTAGAAAATATGTAATTTTTTTGTCATTTTGCACCATCTGACAGTTTATATAAGAACAAGTAGGAATACAATCTCAAACCATAAAAATATATTAAATTTTAAAACTAAACAAAATTCCACTTAAACAGACCCACTTTTTCCATTATGAGGCTTGAACACAGCAAAATGGCACTAACTGTTGCTGTTAAACTTTAGTTAAAGGGATACTGAACCCAAATTTTTTCGTTCATGATTCAGATACAGCAAGCAATTTTATATAGGCGCATCCAATTTAGCATATTTATATGTGATATACATCTAAGCAATTTTAAGCAACTTTCTAATTTACTCCTATTATCATTTTTCTTTATTCTCTTTGTATCTTTATTTGAAAAAGCAAGAATGTAAGCTTACAAGCCAGTCCATCTTTGGTTCAGCACCTGGGTGGCGCTTCCCGATTGGTGGCTAAATGCAGCCACCAATCAGCAAGCGCTATCCAGGCTCTGAACCAAAAATGGGCCGGCTAAATTATAATAGGAGTAAATTATAAAGTTGATTAAAATTGCATGCTCTATCTGAATCATAAAAGGTCCTGTGACTAGAGAGATGTTATGATAATAACTTGGCACTGGCGAGAAACACTGCTTTAAATAAGGGGTCTCATGTCCCAGTTTGTATTATGGGGAACAATAGAGGGGTGATATTCCATCCCCTGAGGTCGTTATATATATTTATGGCTATTTTATGTGATCACTGTTGCAGCCACAGTGGTAATGTAATAGCCACCTGAGTATGTGAACCTTCATTTACAAGAGGATGCTCTTCTATTTCATTTTAATGGCTATATAGGGGTGATAGAAATCCTTTCACATCCCACAACATGCAGAATTCTACCTAGTAGATAGGGCTCACCTCCCACAAGACTTCTAATTTGGAAATGAGCAATTTCCCTCATATAGTAGATATATTAGATAGGTGACTAATTTTTAAAAGGGAATCCCACTCTTTCAAATGAGTTTCCTCTTCCACCTCTAAGTAAAGCAGAGTAGCAGATAAGGGTTTTATAAAAGATATCACTGATATCCAGTGAGGAAGGAGATAACCTGTTCTCATCTCTTAAGAGGACAAGTGATACCATGTGAAAACAACTTTTTGGCTGATACTGCAGGAAGGCACAAGACCAGGCTTGTGCACAGGATGCCGATTAAAAGTTACAAATGCTAAAGCAGTCTTCCATGTCTTTAAAGGGACAGTCAAGTATAAATTAAACTTTCATTATTCAGATAGGACTTTTAATTTTAATTGACTTTCCAATTTACTTTTATCATCAAAATTGCTTTTTTCTCTTGGTATTCTTAGTTTAAACTAAACATAGGTAGGCTCATATGCTAATTTCTAAGCCTTTGAGGGCTGCCTCTTATCACATGCTTTTTAAATCTCTTTTCAACACAAAGAGACAGAAAGTACACGTGGGCTATACAGGGAGTGCAGAATTATTAGGCAAGTTGTATTTTTGAGGATTAATTTTATTATTGAACAACAACCATGTTCTCAATGAACCCAAAAAACTCATTAATATCAAAGCTGAATAGTTTTGGAAGTAGTTTTTAGTTTGTTTTTAGTTATAGCTATTTTAGGGGGATATCTGTGTGTGCAGGTGACTATTACTGTGCATAATTATTAGGCAACTTAACAAAAAACAAATATATACCCATTTCAATTATTTATTTTTACCAGTGAAACCAATATAACATCTCAACATTCACAAATATACATTTCTGACATTCAAAAACAAAACAAAAACAAATCAGTGACAATATAGCCACCTTTCTTTGCAAGGACACTCAAGAGCCTGTCATCCATGGATTCTGTCAGTGTTTTGATCTGTTCACCATCAACATTGCGTGCAGCAGCAACCACAGCCTCCCAGACACTGTTCAGAGAGGTGTACTGTTTTCCCTCCTTGTAAATCTCACATTTGATGATGGACCACAGGTTCTCAATGGGGTTCAGATCAGGTGAACAAGGAGGCCATGTCATTAGATTTTCTTCTTTTATACCCTTTCTTGCCAGCCACGCTGTGGAGTACTTGGACGCGTGTGATGGAGCATTGTCCTGCATGAAAATCATGTTTTTCTTGAAGGATGCAGACTTCTTCCTGTACCACTGCTTGAAGAAGGTGTCTTCCAGAAACTGGCAGTAGGACTGGGAGTTGAGCTTGACTCCATCCTCAATCCGAAAAGGCCCCACAAGCTCATCTTTGATGATACCAGCCCAAACCAGTACTCCACCTCCACCTTGCTGGCCCATCAAGACTCACTCTCATTTCATCAGTCCATAAAACCTTAGAAAAATCAGTCTTGAGATATTTCTTGGCCCAGTCTTGACGTTTCAGCTTGTGTGTCTTGTTCAGTGGTGGTCGTCTTTCAGCCTTTCTTACCTTGGCCATGTCTCTGAGTATTGCACACCTTGTGCTTTTGGGCACTCCAGTGATGTTGCAGCTCTGAAATATGGCCAAACTGGTGGCAAGTGGCATCTTGGCAGCTGCACGCTTGAATTTTCTCAGTTCATGGGCAGTTATTTTGCGCCTTGGTTTTTCCACACGCTTCTTGCGACCCTGTTGACTATTGTGAATGAAACGCTTGATTGTTCGATGATCACGCTTCAGAAGCTTTGCAATTTTAAGAGTGCTGCATCCCTCTGCAAGATATCTCACTATTTTTGACTTTTCTGAGCCTGTCAAGTCCTTCTTTTGACCCATTTTGCCAAAGGAAAGGAAGTTGCCTAATAATTATACACACCTGATATAGGGTGTTGATGTCATTAGACCACATCCCTTCTCATTACAGAGATGCACATCACCTAATATGCTTAATTGGTAGCAGGCTTTCGAGCCTATACAGCTTGGAGTAAGACAACATGCATAAAGAGGATGATGTGGTCAAAATACTAATTTGCCTAATAATTCTGCACACAGTGTATAGATAACACTGTGTTCAGGCACAGAAAGTTATTTAAGATCTAGCACAATACAATGCTAAATTTAAGACAATAGATAGTAAACAGTCACAGTCATGTGATCAGGGGGCTGGAAGAAGGTTCCTAGATACAAGGTAATCACAAAGGTAAAAAGTACATTAATATAACTGTGTTGGTTATGCAAAACTGGTGAATGAGTGATAAAGGGATTATCTATCTTTTAAAACAATAACAATTCTATGGTTGACTGTCCCTTTAATTCTGGCCAGTGACGTGCGGTGCCGTCAGAGACTGGTGAGGCAGTGACTAGGATACGCCTTCATTCTTTGGATATCCTTTGTTGAAGAAATAGCAACGCACATGGGTGAGCCAATCTCATGAGGTATCTATGTGCAGCCACCAATCAGCAGCTACTGAGCATATTTAGATATGATTTTCAACAAAGGATATCAAAAGAATGAAGAAAAACATAATTTATGTAAGAACTTACCTGATAAATTCATTTCTTTCATATTAGCAAGAGTCCATGAGCTAGTGACGTATGGGATATACATTCCTACCAGGAGGGGCAAAGTTTCCCAAACCTTAAAATGCCTATAAATACACCCCTCACCACACCCACAAATCAGTTTAACGAATAGCCAAGAAGTGGGGTGATAAGAAAAAAGTGCGAAAGCATAAAAAATAAGGAATTGGAATAATTGTGCTTTATACAAAAAAAAAAAAATCATAACCACCACAAAAAAGGGTGGGCCTCATGGACTCTTGCTAATATGAAAGAAATGAATTTATCAGGTAAGTTCTTACATAAATTATGTTTTCTTTCATGTAATTAGCAAGAGTCCATGAGCTAGTGATGTATGGGATAATGACTACCCAAGATGTGGATCTTTCCACGCAAGAGTCACTAGAGAGGGAGGGATAAAATAAAGACAGCCAATTCCTGCTGAAAATAATCCACACCCAAAATAAAGTTTAATGAAAACATAAGCAGAAGATTCAAACTGAAACCACTGCCTGAAGTACTTTTCTACCAAAAACTGCTTCAGAAGAAGAAAACACATCAAAAATGGTAGAATTTAGTAAAAGTATGCAAAGAGGACCAAGTTGCTGCTTTGCAAATCTGATCAACCGAAACTTCATTCCTAAACGCCCAGGAAGTAGAAACTGACCTAGTAGAATGAGCTGTAATCCTTCGAGGCGGAGTTTTACCCGACTCGACATAGGCATGATGAAATAAAGATTTCAACCAAGATGCCAAAGAAATGGCAGAAGCTTTCTGGCCTTTTCTAGAACCGGAAAAGATGACAAATAGACTAGAAGTCTTTCGGAAAGACTTAGTAGTTCTAAACTTAATAATACAAAGCTCTAACAGCATCCAAAGAATGCAATGATTTCTCCTTAGAATTCATAGGATTAGGACATAATGAAGGAACCACAATTTCTCTACTAATGTTGTTAGAATTCACAACCTTAGGTAAAAAATTCAAAAGAAGTTTGCAGCACCGCCTTATCCTGATGAAAAATCAGAAAAGGAGACTCACAAGAAAGAGCAGATAATTCAGAGACTCTTCTGGCAGAAGAGATGGCCAAAAGAAACAAAACTTTCCAAGAAAGTAATTTAATGACCAAAGAATACATGGGTTCAAAAGGAGGAGCTTGAAGAGCCCCCAGAACCAAATTCAAACTCCAAGGAGGAGAAATTGACTTAATGACAGGTTTTATACGAACCAAAGCTTGTACAAAACAATGAATATCAGGAAGATTAGCAATCTTTCTGTGAAAAAGAACAGAAAGAGCAGAGATTTGTCCATTCAAGGAACTTGCGGACAAACCTTTATCTAAACCATCCTGAAGAAACTGTAAAATTCTCGGTATTCAAAAAGAATGCCAAGAAAAAATGATGAGAAAGACACTAAGAAATATAAGTCTTCCAGACTCTATAATATATCTCTCTAGATACAGATTTACGAGCCTGTCACATAGTATCAATCACAGAGTCAGAGAAACCTCTTTGACCAAGAATCAAACTCCATACCTTAAAATTTAATTATTTGAGATCCTGATGGAAGAAAGGACCTTGCGACAGAAAGTCTGGTCTTAACGGAAGAGTCCACAGCTGGCAAGAGGCCATCCGGACAAGATCCGCATACCAAAACCTGTGAGGCCATGCTGGAGCTACCAGCAGGACAAACGAGCATTCCTTTAGAATCTTGGAGAATACTCTTGGAAGAAGAACTAGAGGCGGAAAGATATAGGCAGGATGATACTTCCAAGGAAGTGATAATGCATCCACTGCCTCCGCCCGAGGATCCCGGGATCTGGACAGATACCAGGGAAGTTTCTTGTTTAGATGAGAAGCCATCAGATCTATTTCTGGGAGTTCCCACATTTGAACAATCTGAAGAAATACCTCTGGGTGAAGAGACCATTCGCCCGGATGCAACATTTGGCGACTGAGATAATCCGCTTCCCAATTGTCTATACCTGGGATATGAACCGCAGAGATTAGACAGGAGCTGGATTCCGCCCAAACCAAAATTCGAGATACTTCTTTCATAGCCAGAGGACTGTGAGTCCCTCCTTGATGATTGATGTATGCCACAGTTGTGACATTGTCTATCTGAAAACAAATGAACAACTCTCTCTTCAGAAGAGGCCAAGACTGAAGAGCTCTGAAAATTGCACGGAGTTCCAAAATATTGATCGGTAATCTCACCTCCTGAGATTCCCAAACCCCTTGTGCCGTCAGAGACCCCCACACAGCTCCCCAACCTGTAAGACTTGCATCTGTTGAGATTATAGTCCAGGTCGGAAGAACAAAGAAGCCCCCTGAACTAAACGATGGTGATCTGTCCACCATGTCAGAGAGTGTCGTATAATCGGTTTAAAGATATTAATTGAGATATCTTTGTGTAATCCCTGCACCATTGGTTCAGCATACAGAGCTGAAGAGGTCGCATGTGAAAACGAGCAAAGGAGATCGCATCCGATGCGGCAGTCCTAAGACCTAAAATTTCCATGCATAAGGCTACCAAAGGGAATGATTGTGACTGAAGGTTTTGACAAGCTGATATCAATGTTAAACTTCTCTTGTCTGACAAGGACAGAGTCATAGACACTGAATCTATCTGGAAACCTAAAAAGGTTACCCTTGTCTGAGAAATCAATGAACTTTTTGGTAAATTGATCCTCCAACCATGATCTTGAAGAAACAACACAAGTCGATTCGTATGAGATTCTGCGAAAATGTGAAGACTGAGCAAGTACCAAGATATCGTCCAAATAAGGAAATACCAAAACCCTGTTCTCTGATTACAGACAGAAGGGCACCGAGAACCTTTGAAAAAATTCTTGGAGCTGATGCTAGGCCAAACGGTAGAGCCACAAAACTGGTAATGCTTGTCTAAAAAGAGAATCTCAGAAACTAAAAGTGATCTGGATGAATCGGAATATGCAGATATGCATCCTATAAATCTATTGTAGACATATAATGCCCTTGCTAAACAAAAGGCAGGATAGTCCTACAGTTACCATCTTGAATGTAGGTATCCTTACATAACGATTCAATATTGATAGATCCGGAACTGGTCTGAAGGAATTGACCTTCTTTGGTACAATGAAGAGATAGAATAAAACCCCAGCCCCTGTTCCAGAACTGGAACTGGCATAATTACTCCAGCCAACTCTAGATCTGAAACACATTTCAGAAATGCTGAGCCTTTGCTGGGTTTACTGGGACACGGGAAAGAAAAAAATCTCTTTGCAGGAGGCCTTAACTTGAAGCCAATTCTGTACCTTTCTGAAACAATGTTCTGAAACCAGAGATTGTGAACGGAATTGATCCAAATTTCTTTGAAGAAAACGTAATCTGCCCCATACCAGCTGAGCTGGAATGAGGGCCGCACCTTCATGGGTACTTAGGAGCTGGCTTTAGGTTTCTATAAGGCTTGGATATATTCCAAACTGGAAATGGTTTCCAAACTGATACCGCTCCTGAGGATGAAGGATCAGGCTTTTGTTCCTTGTTGTGAGGAAAGGAACGAAAACGATTATTAGACCTAAATTTACCTTAGATTTTTTATCCTTTGGTAAAAAAGTTCCCTTCCCTCCAGTAACAGTTGAGATAATAGAATCCCACTGAGAACCGAATAATTTATTTCCCTGGAAAGAAAGGGAAAGCAAAGTTGACTTAGAAGACATATCAGCATTCCAAGTTTTAAGCCATAAAGCTCTTCTAGCTAAAATAGCTAGAGACATATACCTGACATCAACTCTAATGATATCAAAAGATGGTATCACAAATAAAATTATTAGCATGTTATAGAATAATAATAATGCTATAAAATTATGATCTGTTACTTGTTGCGCTAAAGCTTCTAACCAAGAAGTTGAAGCTGCAGCAACATCCGCTAAAAATATAGCAGGAGTAGAGACAGCCCCATTAACCTTAGGGATTTTGTCCCAAAAAACTCTAATCTGTCAGATGGCACAGGATATAATTGCTTAAAACGTTTTAGAAGGAGTAAATGAATTACCCAAATTATTCCATTCCCTGGAAATTACTTCAGAAATAGCATCAGGGAGAGAAAACACTTCTGGAATAACTACAGGAGATTTAAAAACCTTATTTAAACGTTTAGATTTAGTATCAAGAGGACCAGAATCCTCTATTTCTAATGCAATTAATACTTCTTTAAGTAAAGAACGAATAAATTCCATCTTGAACAAATACAAAGATTTATCAGCATCAACCTCTGAGACAGAAACCTCTGAACCAGAAGAACCATTATCAGTATCAGAATGATGATGTTCATTTAAAAATTCATCTGAAAAAAGAGAAGTTTTAAAAGACTTTTATGTATACTAGAAGGAGAAATAACAGACATAGCCTTCTTAAATGGATTTAAAAATAAAATCTCTTATGTTATCAGAAACACTCTGAAAATTAGATGTTGACGGAACAGCAACAGGTAATGTAACAGTACTAAAGGAAATTTTATCTGCATTAATAAGTTTGTCATGACTACAAACAACAGCTGGAGAAACAGATACCAAAAGTTTATAGCAAATACACTTAGCGTGGGTAGCTCCAGCACCGGGCAGCGATTTTCCTGAAGTATCTTCTGACTCAGTTGCAACGTGGAACATCTTGCAATATGAAATAGAAAAAACAACATATAAAGCAAAATTGATCAAATTCCTTAAATGACAGTTTCAGGAATGGGAAAAAAATGCCAATGAACAAGCTTCTAGCAAACAGAAGCAATAAATAATGAGACTTAAATAATGTGGAGACAAAAATGACGCCCATATTTTTTAGCGCCAAATAAGACGCCCACATTATTTGGCGCCTAAATGCTTTTGGCGCCAAAAATGACGCCACATCTGGAACGCCGACACTTTTGACGCAAAAAAACGTCAAAAAATGACGCAACTTCCGGCGACACGTATGACGCCGGAAACAGAAAAAAAAATTTGCGCCAAAAAAGTCCGCGCCAAGAATGACGCAATAAAATGAAGCATTTTCAGCCCCCGCGAGCCTAACAGCCCACAGGGAAAAAGTCAAATTTTTTAAGGTAAGAAAAAATGATTGATTCAAATGCATTATCCCAAATATGAAACTGACTGTCTGAAATTCAAGGCAAATACATGTTTGAATACATATATTTAGAACTTTATAAAAAAGTGCCTAACCATAGCTTAGAGTGTCACAGAAAATAAGCTTACTTACTTACCCCAGGACACTCATCTACATGTTGTAGAAAGCCAAACCAGTACTGAAACGAAAATCAGCAGAGGTAATGGTATATATATAAGAGTATATCGTCGATCTGAAAAGGGAGGTAAGAGATGAATCTCTACGACCGATAACAGAGAACCTATGAAATAGACCCCGTAGAAGGAGATCATTGCATTCAAATAGGCAATACTCTCCTCACATCCCTCTGACATTCACTGCACGCTGAGAGGAAAACCGGGCTCCAACCTGCTGCGGAGCGCATATCAACGTAGAATCTAGCACAAACTTACTTCACCACCTCCATAGGAGGCAAAGTTTGTAAAACTGAATTGTGGGTGTGGTGAGGGGTGTATTTATAGGCATTTTAAGGTTTGGGAAACTTTGCCCCTCCTGGTAGGAATGTATATCCCATACGTCACTAGCTCATGGACTCTTGCTAATTACATGAAAGAAATTAGATATTAGATGTGAATTGGAAAGTTATTTAAAATTGCATGCTCTTTCTAAATCATGAAAGACAACATATGGGTTTCATGTCCCTTTAAATGGTGTCTTTGAAAACTGGTCAACTTAGTAAACATCTGATTTTAGTCTAAAGGATTGTAACAGAAACTCTTGCCAGATAACAAAATGCTTGCTGATTATGAGATCTAGAAATCCAGGCCCATTAAAATATGTTTAAAACATACTTTTTACTTTAATGCTGCAAATTATGCTTATAGATTCCTTCATTATTCAGTAAATATAAAAATGTAAAAAAAAAAAACCTCCCAGTTGAAGTCATGAACTGTCGAGGTTGATTAGAAAGGTACACTATACTACAGTCATTATTAACACATTCTGAGCTTGGTTTATTGAATAAACCAAGCTCAGAATGTGTTAATAATGACTGTAGTATATTGTATACCTTTCTAATATCATTTTGAATATGCTTTTGTCAGACAAAAGCATATTCAAAATGATATTAGAAAGGTATACAGTACTACAGTCATTATTAACACATTCTGAGCTAACACATTCTGAGCTTGGTTTATTCAATAAACCAAGCTCAGAATGTGTTAAAAATGACTGTAGTATAGTGTATACCTTTCTAATCAGCCTTGACAGTTCATGACCTCAACTGGGAGTTTTTTCCCCCTTACTTTTTACAAAGAGGTCAGAGCTTTAACCCCTGCTCTGTGTAATAAGGCTGCATTACTTTTTAGGTGAAAAGTGGTTAATAAAAAAAAAATCTGCTATTATAAAAAATAGGTCTCATTATGGTGTATAATTACAACAAAATGCTGCTGACTAAAACCTAGGAAGCTAGCTGGCTGTGATGACACAGTGCAAATCATCTGGCGTGTATTAGAGGAAGAGCTGTAAATATTACTGAAAGCTATGTAGTATCAACGCTACATCCACAGGCCCTGTAATGTGTATATTATACACATCACGACAGTAGAAACATACAAAAAATACTATGTATAATATACACATTACAGGGCCTGTGCATGACACGTAGAGCTAATAATACAGAGCTTTCACCATTATTTACAGCACTTCCTCTAATACACACCAGATGGTTTGCACTGTGTGAGCTCACAGGCATCTAGCTCCTAGGTTTTAGTCAGCAGCATTCCAAGTGATACCAAGTGAATTAAGCAACTATGATATAAAAATTGATGTGGAAAGTTTTTAAAATTGCATGTCCAATCTAAATCATAAAATTAATTTATTTTAATTTTTTTAAATAAGTTTTTTTATTGAGGTAATGATCAATAACATAGAAACAGTACAAATGTCCAGATACAGATCATACTTGGGAAGAACATCTTTACAAATCTAGTATAGAGAACAGGCTAGGCCTAAAACGTTAAGGTACCAGTGTTACAGTTATAATCGCTATGTCCAGACCACCGCTATACTAAGTACATGTAATTGAAAACTTGACCTGTACAAAATAACAAGTTCAGCCATAAGGTAATAAATTCTGGTAAGGTTTATAGGAGTATTTGTGAGGTGTGGATTATAAGGTGTATGATATATAGGATTAAAAGAAAAAGGAGCATACTTGTGTATGGAAGAGATGGCTATCTGGGACATATAATAAAGAGACATCATTTTATAACCTTTGACTTGATAGAGGTAAGAATAGCCCCCAAATTACTGTGGAGGTTATAGAATTTTTTACTTATTCAGAGTGAAATGGGGTAAGATGGGTGTTAGTATCATGGTTTTGTTTTGGGGGGATGGGGATTCAGCGGGCAAGAGCCGCTCTGGTTAAAAAAAAAGGGGGAGAAAGGGGACGCGTCCGGGTGTTTGAGAGACACAGTGTTGTTGGTAAAATATGGTGTAGTAGGATCTCTATTGGACTCATTATAAACGTCTGAAGCATAAAAACAACTCTCCATTATTCTAAGTGTAAGAATCTGCTGTGTGTAAGGCTCTAAGTTATTGCCTGAAGTATATGTACTAAGATGGAGAAGAATGTAAGAGCCAATGGGTATTTAGGCTTAAAGGGAAAATTTTCCATCGTGAAATATGAGTGTCATGGTTGCTGAAAAGCATGCCCAGTCAGACCTATATTAGTGTAAATGTGTGACATAGGGTCTATGACTATGAGAGGTAATATGATACAGAGACGTTTATATTGGGGGCAAGTAGAGTCCACATTAAATGAGTGGGGAATGAGGTTGGAGTATTGTTAGCAAATTTCAATATAGGATATATGCTATCTGGGAGGGAGTATAGAGAGTGTGGAGGGAAGGAAAACAAACAGATTATAATTACAAGGAGAAAGAGACTATTGGTGTGTACGGGAAAATGTAGAGAGACTAGTGTGTAAATGAGGTCATAAGAGTGCAATGTATATGGTTAAGGATGGGGTAGTGATAGGTTATTATTAAAACTACTAGGATGAGCTTAACATACAGGGAGTGCAGAATTATTAGGCAAATGAGTATTTTGACCACATCATCCTCTTTATGCATGTTGTCTTAATCCAAGCTGTATAGGCTCGAAAGCCTACTACCAATTAAGCATATTAGGTGATGTGCATCTCTGTAATGAGAAGGGGTGTGGTCTAATGACATCAACACCCTGTATCAGGTGTGCATAATTATTAGGCAACTTCCTTTCCTTTGGCAAAATGGGTCAAAAGAAGGACTTGATAGGCTCAGAAAAGTAAAAAATAGTGAGATATCTTGCAGAGGGATGCAGCACTCTTAAAATTGCAAAGCTTCTGAAGCGTGATCATCGAACAATCAAGCGTTTCATTCAAAATAGTCAACAGGGTCGCAAGAAGCATGTGGAAAAACCAAGGCGCAAAATAACTGCCCATGAACTGAGAAAAGTCAAGCGTGCAGCTGCCAAGATGCCACTTGCCACCAGTTTGGCCATATTTCAGAGCTGCAACATCACTGGAGTGCCCAAAAGCACAAGGTGTGCAATACTCAGAGACATGGCCAAGGTAAGAAAGGCTGAAAGACGACCACCACTGAACAAGACTCACAAGCTGAAACGTCAAGACTGGGCCAAGAAATATCTCAAGACTGATTTTTCTAAGGTTTTATGGACTGATGAAATGAGAGTGAGTCTTGATGGGCCAGATGGATGGGCCCGTGGCTGGATTGGTAAAGGGCAGAGAGCTCCAGTCCGACTCAGACGCCAGCAAGGTGGAGGTGGAGTACTGGTTTGGGCTGGTATCATCAAAGATGAGCTTGTGGGGCCTTTTCAGGTTGAGGATGGAGTCAAGCTCAACTCCCAGTCCTACTGCCAGTTTCTGGAAGACACCTTCTTCAAGCAGTAGTACAGGAAGAAGTCTGCATCCTTCAAGAAAAACATGATTTTCATGCAGGACAATGCTCCATCACACGCGTCCAAGTACTCCACAGCGTGGCTGGCAAGAAAGGGTATAAAAGAAGAAAATCTAATGACATGGCCTCCTTGTTCACCTGATCTGAACCCCATTGAGAACCTGTGGTCCATCATCAAATGTGAGATTTACAAGGAGGGAAAACAGTACACCTCTCTGAACAGTGTCTGGGAGGCTGTGGTTGCTGCTGCACGCAATGTTAATGGTGAACAGATCAAAACACTGACAGAATCCATGGATGGCAGGCTTTTGAGTGTCCTTGCAAAGAAAGGTGGCTATATTGGTCACTGATTTGTTTTTGTTTTGTTTTTGAATGTCAGAAATGTATATTTGTGAATGTTGAGATGTTATATTGGTTTCACTGGTAAAAATAAATAATTGAAATGGGTATATATTTGTTTTTTGTTAAGTTGCCTAATAATTATGCACAGTAATAGTCACCTGCACACACAGATATCCCCCTAAAATAGCTATAACTATAAACAAACTAAAAACTACTTCCAAAACTATTCAGCTTTGATATTAATGAGTTTTTTGGGTTCATTGAGAACATGGTTGTTGTTCAATAATAAAATTAATCCTCAAAAATACAACTTGCCTAATAATTCTGCACTCCCTGTAGATATAGGGTGCCGGAAGGCAGAATTTAGAGTCTAAAGATGTGAATACAGCACACAAGTATGGGTAAATAGAGGTAAGGGACATGTAAATATTTTGCTTCAAGTATATAATAAATGTAAGCGAATTTTAATATTAAATATACGAACCAATATTTAGTTGAAATCCGAGAGTGAATCTGTGCAGAGGTTACAAACATGAGCACCCTTATTTTTGTTATGCATCTACCGTGTTACAAAGGGGATCTGAGTCCCAAAGTGAGTTTATGAAATATTAGGAAGCAATGATAGGACATATCAATGATATAAATAAATGGATATCTATATAAATTTTGAAGGGCCCACTTCTGAACCTCAGAGTATATAGTAAGCAAAATTGGGAGGTAATATAATTACAATTACAATTCTTTTGCCCTATTTGGGGGTCTGATATACTAAGAGGGAAAGTGAGGGAACTAGGGTAAACCAACTAACAGCCATTCATTAATTACATAGACATATATTATATACATAAGCCTTGCCCTGTTCTTTAATGGTCCCAGCCCCCTATACCACTGAGTTACAGAGTTACCATAAGAGAAGGGAATGGTGCTAAGAGAAACAGGGAGTCATGGTAATGTTCCTGATATGAGAGCTTAAATATCAATATCAGAGAAAACAATCCAACGCTAGGTAGCTGTAGTACAATGCTGTTCTATAAAGTCAGGATTACCAGTTCTGAAAAACTGTAAAATGTTATGAAGCTGTAAGTAAAGAGATACAACTATTGAACCAAATGTTGAAGGAGTTAACACTCCAGTTGTAGTGGAAGTTCTCAGTGGGGGAATGGTCTGAGCTCTGAAGCTTTGAGGGACCTGAATAGGGCTAAACAGAACTGACAAAGCTTAATATACTGAAGTTGTGAAGTAGGCTAGTCCGGGGTATTGAGAGGGTGCACTGAGGTGGTGGAGTAAGGGTATATACTGAATGTGACAAAAAGTAACGTATCACATGTAAAACCATAGGGCAAACTTAATTAATGACAAACCTATAGGCTGCCCAAAATCTAAATAACCCCGGCAGTGAACCACTTGAACATACTGGGGTTTACAAGACTCCTGTAACAATATAGTCAGCCAATTCCGGATTTGAGTCCACATGGAACTTCATGCTGAATGTCCTGCAAGTGTAAGAGAACTGAGCGGAGCTTTCGATTTGAGGAGCAAAATACGACTCCTGCTGGGATTGTGGAAAGGACTACCAGCTCCATGTCAAAGAGCGAGGAGGGATGAAGGGAATCTAGGACTTAGTTGCAGTGAGCAGACGCAGCTCCCCGGAGAGAAGCCAGAGATAAAAGGGTCTCTCTAACCGGGTGCAGAAACGAGCTGAATTGTGATAATGCCGTGCTCCGCCCAACGATGTGCCGTTCCTCTACAAAGCTCAGGGTGAGTACCGCGGTTGTCTTCTCAGCTTTGCCTGGAAGGCATGACCTGACTAAAGATGGCTTCTTGTCCATATTCTTAGACCCTGCAGGGATATCCAGACTCGCTCCAACCTCTCTTTCCAAGGTATTACATATTGCAATGACTCTAATTGCTCAGTATGTGATAGATCAGTAACAAATCTCGAGTTAGTGGGTTGTCTGACGTCTGTCATCTGGGTGCTACCCTTTAATGCCTCAGAGAGGTCGCTAAATTGAATGTCCATCTTGTGAGAAATATTTAAAATCAATAAGTGCCAGGTCTCGTAGTTCTCCATCATTGTATAGAGGTGGTTGATAGAGTCAGCTCGAACCAGGAGGGAATATTCAGGCCGATATTACTAGGCCATCACCTCACCTCTCTAGCTGTCCGGGTTAGCTTCAGCTCAAGTGATTTCCATGATGTTAGTATCAGTGCATGCAGCAGCGCTTCTAGAATCGGTATAACATTGTTCAAATGGTGAATTTGCCGCTATGGTGCAAGTAATCAGTGAATTATCACTTAAGACATTAGGAGCTTCTATTTTTTCCTCCCGTCATGGCTGCCATCCGGACACGCCCCCCCCCCCTCATAAAATCAATTTTGATTTTACTCTTTTGGTGCTATTTGTTTTACATCTCAATAACCTCTGTGGCTGTGTGGGGAGTACAGGATAATGTTGGGTTTGCACTATATGTATGCTGTAGGTAAAGAAGACAGTAGAAGTATAAAAATTTGCAAAAGCACATTCAACCAAAACAACAGAGAGCTCCTTTTTCAGATGTATACAGATTTGATGTGCATTATCTTTCAGATTATTTTGTACATACAGCAGACTTTGTTGCCTGTTCAAAGTTTATTGATACTTGTCTCTTGGAATGACCTACAACACATAACCTTTGGCATAAACATTGAATAGTTCTATAGATTGATCTCTGCTCTGATATTTATTGCTTTCACTTGAACTCTGCAACCATGAAAAATCTCCATTATTATTACCCTAGAAGTCTGACAACACTGCAGTGTTTTCCAGCCATGCTTGAGGTCTTCTGGTTTGGCCAGATAATCTTTTTTTGACTCTTTGAATTATGTCTCAACCACAGAACCTTTTGATGACTATCACTATTCTTGATCTCTAAGACTCTAGATTTAAGTTAACTCAGCATCTGAATTGAAGATCTGCTGTAAAACATCTATTCCCTGTTTTGCCCTTCCATCAAGTACTACACAATGTTACAGAACACATAGTTAATGCTGCCTTAGGCATATAGTCACTGTCTATGCCCATGTTTTAATCATACATACTGGGAAGCAATCTTCTTTACCCTAATCGTCATCTTCCTACCACAAATCAAAAGAAGGAAAAGTTCCTTAAAAAAAAAGTCAATATATATATATATATATATATAATATATATAACTCACCACATGACCACACGCACCACCTGACCCGCGGACCGAACCGAATCCTCCTTACTCCTGTCCTACTCCTGACAGCACAGCAGAGCAGAGCAGACACCGAAGGATAAAATATGATGAAAAAATGGAAAAAAAAGAAACCCACACTTTTTCTAACTTTGACCCTCAAAATCTGTTACACATCTACAACCACCAAAAAACACCCATGCTAAATAGTTTCTACATTTTGTCCTTAGTTTAGAAATACCCAATGTTTACATGTTCTTTGCTTTTTTTTTGCAAGTTATAGGGCCATAAATACAAGTAGCACTTTGTTATTTCCAAACCATTTTATTTCAAAATTAGCGCTAGTTACATTGGATCACTGATATCTGTCAGGAATCCCTGAATATCCCTTGACATGTATATATTTTTTTTTAGTAGACAACCCAAAGTATTGATCTAGGCCCATTTTGGTATATTTCATGCCACCATTTCACCGCCAAATGCGATCAAATAAAAAAAATTGTTCACTTTTTCACAAACTTTAGTTTTCTCACTGAAATTATTTACAAATAGCTTGTGCAATTATGGCACAAATGGTTGTAAATGCTTCTCTGGGATCCCCTTTGATAAGAAATAGCAGAGATATATGGATTTGGCGTTGCTTTTTGGTAATTAGAAGGCCGATAAATGCTGCTGCGCACCACACGTATATTATGCCCAGCAGTGAAGGGGTAAATTAGGGAGCTTGTAGGGTTAATTTTAGCTTTAGTGTAGGAAACAACCTAATGTATTGATCTGGGCCAATTTTGGTATATTTAATGCCACCATTTTACCGCCAAATGCGATAAAATAAAACAAATCGTTCACTTTTTCACAATTTTAGGTTTTGCACTGAAATTATTTACAAACAGTTAGTGCAATAACCCCCCAACCTCTAGATCCCCCCCAAACAGCTCTCTTAACATACCCCCTTCCTTTTTGTGGCCATCTTAGGTACTGGCAGCTGTCTGCCAGTACCCAGTTTTTTAAAAAATGTGCTAATTTTTATTTTTGTACCCCATTTTTCCGTAGTGTAGCTGCTTACCTCAATATCCTCCCCCCTCCCCCACCCAGATCAATTTTAAATCAATTATTTCCCCCCTCTCCTTTAGGCAGTACTTGGGACTGAAAGACTGGTGATCAGTCGCGTGCGCGCTCCGGCCCCCCTTCCCGGCACAGTAACCGGAACAAGTCCAGCGATGTGCTGCCCACCCGCCTCCCTGCAGCTGCTCCCTCCCACCAACGATAAGCACCATCGCTGTGCGATGCAGAGAGGGCCACAGAGTGTAAGTGTAAGTGGCCCTCTCTGCATCGACAACTCTGCATATTTATTTCTGCAGTGCCCCACTCGTGGGGCATGCAGAAATAGCGCAATCTCGCTCTCTTAAACAAAATTGCAGCGGAGAGAAGCCCAGGACTGCAGGGTACGTCACTGGTCCTTAAGGGCCTATGGTAAAGGGCAACTTACAAATAGTTTTGGAAAGCTTTTGCATGTTCTAATCTATCATTAAATAGTCTCATCATCTATTCATGCACTAATAAAGCTTTTTGATTTATAAATCATCTGGAATGTGCAGAAGCTTAAAGTGAATCTATATTTTCATGAATCATTGCCCATTTTTTAAAAATACTAATAAAAACAGGGGCACTTGCATTCATGAATGTTTACTTTGCAGTGTATTTAACAAATACTTCAAAGTTTCAAAGTTATACAAAACTTTTTCATCAGAGGCGAGTCAGGCTTGATTGGGTGTTGTTTCCGGCTGCTCAACTTCTGGATTTTTAAACTTTCATCTGTACAGCCTTTTTTTAATATAAATAGAAGAGAGTTGTCTTTTAAACTGTTTACATCATTTATTTATTACTACTATTCTTTACGAACGCTGAGTTTGTTTTTTCATATGGACTGAAGTGTATGTTATACTGAAAGCACCTGTGTTTGTTCTACGTTCGTGTGATACCTCATAGTGATTGAGGTAACACTCTGTAAGTGGCTTTCTTATCTTAAATAAATAGTTCTCTAATAAAAATGGAGTTACGCTATGTTCCTTCTATATTTTCCTCTATGTTCCTCATAAAGGGATGAGTGGAAGGAGATTTGGCACATCAAACTTACGGAGAAGAATCAGGTGGCTTTAATTAGACCAAGTACCCAGGCTAAACGAGCGGGTGGATTCCTTAACAGCTACGAACCGGTTTTGACGTTACACCTTTCACTTACCTCATATGATTAAGGGATCCGGCTACGAACCGGTTTTGACGTTACACCTTTCACTTACCTCATATGATTGAGGGATCCGGCTACGAACCGGTTTTGACGTTACACCTTTCACTTACCTCATATGATTAAGGGATCCGGCTACAAACCGGTTTTGACGTTACACCTTTCACTTACCTCATATGATTGAGGGATCCGGATGTAAGTAGAATATTAAGCCCGCTGGGGATATCTAAAGATCTACATATCTGTCAACTGCTCCTGATAACGGATTAGGTAATACGATCATTGTACATTCTAATCATATTGAACTTGAACATTATACCTAATCCTATTGTAATGGTTTAAATATTAGTTGTCTTTGTGTGCCTTTACCTCTTCTAGGATCCAGTAGGTAGATTTTGGGTGGAAAACTAAATCCATCATATTTTAACAGGTTTAACACTGTTAAGTTTACATTACTCTTGTTTTATTATATATAAATATATATTTAATAATAAAAAGTGCATTATTGTCTATGAAAAACATAGGAATGTAAAACATGCATAACAGGCATTGGGGTTCAAAATTTAAGTCTAATGCGGTCGTTTAGCGCACATGAAGAATTGCTAACTTGAATGCGCGTTATTGAAACATTAAATATAACATATTTAAAAACATTATTAAAAATGATTATACATACTGTAAAAAATTCTTAATAGCCCACTCTGACTAAGAAGACTTGGATCTTCGAAACGCATAAGGTTTGTGGTGGGCATCCCGTTTTCACCTTGCAAGTTGCAGAGTTTTCTTACCTCATCTTGATTGAGGTTGTTTGATGTAAGGAGCAGACTGTTGTTTTAGTACCTGGTTTTAAAAAAAAAAAAGGTAACGCACTATCAGTGTGTATCTTCTCTTTTTTTTGTTTCGTCTGTTGGGGAGTACCAGCTGTATTGGAACACTACGTGAAGTATAGGATTTGCATCCTGACTGAAGATTTCCGGTCCGGACTCAAAATATCTGGAGGTGCGGTGGTGTTCCTACAGACGCGACTGGGGACTCTGATACACCTCTTCGTTGACAGGCTCCCACTTACCTCATATGATTGAGGGCATCTATCATAAGTAGAACTGACTTCAAGGGGAGGATTTCTGAAACAAAGTGTGGGTGTGCCCCTTTTTTCAACGTTTTTTATGCCATATAGAACTGTAGAAACTACACAGGCTGGAACAGTATCACTTTAGTGTATCCTCCGGGGATCTCCAGTTGGGACTGGTTCTCCTTTCTCCCACTTCTGTTATGTGATTACATTAATAATTTTTTCATGTGGTTTATAATTTTATTTTTTATCTTTCATTTTTTATGATTTTAAATTTTAATTATGTGGCTTGAGTGTTTTTTGCATTTATTTTACTGTATCTCCCTATTCATCCCTGCGCTAAACCTACTCTCTTGTTTTTTTTTACATTTCATGCACTTTTTTTCCACTGAGGTTTGTTCTGTCCTAAGTGTGTGTCTAACAGCTGCATTGTTTTGGACATAGGCGGTACAGTTAGTATATAGTGGGTTTTAGCGCTCCTTTTCTTTTCTCTTTGTTCTTTATATATATATATATATATATATATATATATATATATATATATATATATATACACAGTATATTATTATTTTTTTACACTATTTATAATCATTTTTAATATGTTTTAATATTTTTCATATTTAATATTTCAATAATGTGCAATGAAGTTCGCAATTCTTCATGTGCACTAACCTGACCACGTTAGATATAAATCACTAACCTCGATGAGCGTTACACAGATTTTACTTTCCGATGTTCTTCACATAGAAAATAATGTACTTTTTATTATTGAATGTATATTTCTATATAAATGTGATACTGTTAATGTAAAATAGATATCCATACCTATATATCTATATGCATAAATCCTGTTCGGTTAGCAGGCAAGTGATAGGTGTTAGGTTTTTTTTCTTCTGCGCTCTCCATTGACTTCCATAGGGAGAATACGTTAACACAATTGCGATATTTGGTTAGCGCACTTTCTACTTTAAGCTTATAATACCAGACGCGCAATAAAAGCCTCCATTTAGCGAAATTTACGCTCGATCGGAAGTGCTAAATAGCGCTCCACTAGTAAGCTATCCCTTAATTAGCTACTGAGTATTAATTTTATTTGCTTCTGTATTTTATTATAGTTTTAGTTTGTGTTTTGTATGTTTAACTATATTTTATATTTTTCTTTTTTTATATTTCATTTTATTAAGAAAATACAAAGTAACATACAAATAAATTACACAATGGTTTCAGTAGTAGTACATATAGTAGCAGTAGCAGCAATAGAAAAAGTAGTAGTAGCAGCAGTAGTAGTAGAAATAGTAATTGTAGAAATAGTAGTAGTAGTAGAAATAGTAGTAGAAATAGTAGTAGTAGTAGTAATAGTAGTAGTAGAAATAGTAGTAGTAGAAATAGTAGTAATAGAAATAGTAGTAATAGAAATAGTAGTAGAATAGTAGTAATAGAAATAGTAGTAGAAATAGTAGTAATAGAAATAGTAGAAATAATAGTAGTAGAAATAGTAGTAATAGTAGTAGTAGAAATAGTAGTAGTAGAAATAGTAGTAATAGAAATAGTAGTAATAGAAGTATGTTATATAATAAAGATAGGGATAGTGGTAATGGAAGTTGTATTTAATGATTCCCCGTCAAGTATTAGCTTACCACAATTTAACCAATAAAAGTAGTCACCCAAATTGGGGACAATAATACTAATATCTGATATAATGAAGTATAGACTAGTAATACCAGGGGAGGGTGCTCACTGTTCAAGTAAATGTAGAAAAAATAGGAGACAAGCGAACAGAAAGTAGAGCACTCGCAAAGGGAGACTAGTATAAGTGGCTATTCAGTGGGTATATAATATTAAAACTTAACATTTATTATTAAAAAAAAAATGATAAAAAACATTATTTATGCTTACCTGATAAATTCATTTCTCTTGTAGTGTATCCAGTCCACGGATCATCCATTACTTGTGGGATATTCTCCTCCCCAACAGGACGTTGCAAGAGGAACACCCACAGCAGAGCTGCTATATAGCTCCTCCCCTCACTGTCATATCCAGTCATTCGACCGAAACAAACCGAGAAAGGAGAAACCATAAGGTGCAGTGGTGACTGACATTTCATTAAAATTTAGACCTGCCTTAAAAGGACAGGGCGGGCCGTGGACTGGATACACTACAAGAGACATTAATTTATCAGGTAAGCATAAATTATGTTTTCTCTTGTTAAGTGTATCCAGTCCACGGATCATCCATTACTTGTGGGATACCAATACCAAAGCTAAAGTACACGGATGATGGGAGGGATAAGGCAGGAACTTAAACGGAAGGAACCACTGCCTGTAGAACCTTTCTCCCAAAAATAGCCTCCGAAGAAGCAAAAGTATCAAATTTGTAAAATTTTGAAAAGGTATGAAGCGAAGACCAAGTCGCAGCCTTGCAAATCTGTTCAACAGAGGCCTCATTTTTAAAGGCCCAGGTGGAAGCCACAGCTCTAGTAGAATGAGCTGTAATTCTTTCAGGATGCTGCTGTCCAGCAGTCTCATACGCTAAACGGATTATACTCCGAAGCCAAAAAGACAGAGAGGTTGCCGAGGCCTTTTGACCTCTCCTCTGTCCCGAGTAAACAACAAACAGGTTAGATGTTTGACGGAAATCTTTAGTAGCCTGCAAATAAAACTTCAATGCACGGACTACATCTAGATTATGCAAAAGACGTTCCTTCTTTGAAGAAGGATTAGGGCATAATGACGGAACAACAATCTCTTGATTGATATTCTTGTTAGAAACCACCTTAGGTAAAAACCCAGGTTTTGTACGCAGAACTACCTTATCTGAATGAAAGATCAGATAAGGAGAACACAATGTAAGGCCGATAATTCCGAGACTCTTCGAGCCGAGGAAATAGCCATCAGAAAAAGAACTTTCCATGATAGAAGTTTGCTATCAATAGAATGAAGGGGTTCAAACGGAACTCCTTGAAGAACTTTAAGAACCAAGTTTAAGCTCCATGGGGGAGCAACAGGTTTAAACACAGGCTTAATTCTAACTAAAGCCTGACAAAATGCCTGAACGTCTGGAACTTCTGCCAGACGCTTGTGTAAAAGTATAGACAGAGCAGAAATCTGCCCTTTTAAAGAACTAGCTGATAATCCTTTATCCAAACCCTCTTGGAGGAAGGACAATATTCTAGGAATCCTAACCCTACTCCATGAGTAATTCTTGGATTCACACCAATGAAGATATCTACGCCATATCTTGTGGTAAATTTTCCTGGTGACAGGCTTTCGTGCCTGTATTAAGGTATCAATTACTGACTCGGAGAAGCCACGCCTTGATAGGATCAAGCGTTCAATCTCCATGCAGTCAGTCTCAGAGAAAGTAGATTCGGATGATTGAAAGGACCTTGTATTAGAAGGTCTTGTCTCAGAGGCAGAGTCCATGGTGGAAAGGATGACATGTCCACTAGGTCTGCATACCAGGTCCTGCGTGGCCACGCAGGCGCTATCAATATCACCGATGCCCTCTCCTGTTTGATTTTGGCAATCAGACGAGGGAGCAGAGGAAACGGTGGAAACACATAAGCCAGGTTGAAGAACCAAGGCGCTGCTAGATCATCTATCAGTGCCGCTTCTGGGTCCCTGGACCTGGATCCGTAACAAGGAAGCTTGGCGTTCTAGCGAGACGCCATGAGATCCAGTTCTGGTTTGCCCCAACGGAGAACCAATTGGGCAAACACCTCCGGATGGAGTTCCCACTCCCTCGGATGAAAAGTTTGACGACTTAGAAAATCCGCCTCCCAGTTCTCCACTCCTGGGATATGGATCGCTGACAGGTGGCAAGAGTGAGTCTCTGCCCAGCGAATTATCTTGGAGACTTCTGACATCGCTAGGGAACTCCTGGTCCCCCCTTGATGGTTGATGTAAGCCACAGTCGTGATGTTGTCCGACTGAAATCTGATGAACCTCAGTTTTGCTAATTGAGGCCAAGCCAGAAGAGCATTGAATATTGCTCTTAACTCCAGAATATTTATTGGGAGGAGTTTCTCCTCCTGAGTCCATGAGCCTTGAGCCTTCAGGGATTTCCAGACTGCACCCCAACCTAGAAGGCTGGCGTCTGTTGTTTCAATGGTCCAATCTGGCCTGCGAAAGGTCATACCTTTGGACAGATGGACCCGGGATAACCACCAGAGAAGAGAAGCTCTGGTTTCCTGATCCAGATTTAGTAGAGGGGACAAATCTGTGTAATCCCCATTCCACTGACTGAGCATGCATAATTGCAGCGGTCTGAGATGCAGGCGCAAAATGGCACTATGTCCATCGCCGCTACCATTAAGCTGATTACTTCCATGCACTGAGCCACCGTGGGGCGCGGAATGGAGTGAAGAACACAGCAAGCATTTAGAAGTTTGGATAACCTGGACTCCGTCAGGTAAATCTTCATTTCTATAGAATCTATCAGAGTCCCTAGGAAGGAAACCCTTGTGAGAGGAGATACAGAACTCTTTTCTTCGTTCACTTTCCACCCATGCAACCTCAGAAATGCCAGAGCTATCTCTGTATGAGACTTGGCAATTTGAAAGCTTGACGCCTGTATCAGAATGTCGTCTAGGTAAGGAGCCACCGCTATGCCTCGCGGTCTTAGAACCGCCAGAAGTGAGCCCAGAACCTTTGTAAAAATTCTTGGGACTGTAGCCAACCCGAATGGGAGAGCTACAAACTGGTAATGCCTGTCTAGAAAGGCAAACCTCAGGAACTGATGATGATTCTTGTGAATCGGAATGTGAAGGTAAGCATCCTTTAAGTCCACTGTGGTCATGTACTTACCCTCTTGGATCATGGGTAGAATGGTTCAAATAGTTTCCATCTTGAATGATGGAACTCTGAGGAATTTGTTTAGGATCTTTAAATCCAAAATTGGTCTGAAGGTTCCCTCTTTTTTGGGAACCACAAACAGATTTGAATAAAATCCCTGTCCTTGTTCCGTCCACGAAACTGGATGGATCACTCCCATTACAAGGAGGTCTTGCACGCAGCTTAGGAATGCCTCTTTCTTTATCTGGTTTGCAGATAATCTTGAAAGGTGAAATCTCCCTTGTGGGGGAGAAACTTTAAGTCCAGAAGATATCCCTGAGATATGATCTCCAACGCCCAGGGATCCTGAACATCTCTTGCCCACGCCTGGGCGAAGAGAGAGAGTCTGCCCCCTACTAGATCCGTTGTCGGATAGGGGGCCGCTCCTTCATGCTGTCTTGGAGGCAGCAGCAGGCTTTCTGGCCTGCTTGCCCTTGTTCCAGGACTGGTTAGGTTTCCAGGCCTGCTTAGATTGAGCAAAAGTTCCCTCTTGTTTTGAGGTAGAGGGAGTTGATGCTGCACCCGCCTTGAAGTTTTGAAAGGCACGAAAATTAAACTGTTTGGCCCTTGACTTGGCCCTGTCCTGAGGAAGGGTATGACCCTTACCTCCGGTAATGTCAGCAATAATTTCTTTCAAACCAGGCCCGAATAAGGTCTGCCCCTTGAAAGGAATGTTTAGTAATTTAGACTTTGAAGTCACATCAGCTGACCAGGATTTAAGCCATAGCGCCCTGCGCGCCTGGATGGCGAATCCGGAATTCTTAGCCGTTAGTTTAGTCAAATGAACAATGGCATCAGAAACAAATGAGTTAGCTAGCTTAAGTGTTCTAAGCTTGTCAATAATTTCAGTCAATGGAGCTGTATGGATGGCCTCTTCCAGGGCCTCAAACCAGAACGCCGCCGCAGCAGTGACAGGCGCAATGCATGCAAGGGGCTGTAAAATAAAACCTTGTTGAATAAACATTTTCTTAAGGTAACCTTCTAATTTTTTATCCATTGGATCTGAAAAAGCACAACTGTCCTCAACCGGGATAGTGGTACGCTTTGCTAAAGTAGAAACTGCTCCCTCCACCTTAGGGACTGTCTGCCATAAGTCCCGAGTAGTGGCATCTATTGGAAACATTTTTCTAAATATAGGAGGTGGGGAAAAGGGCACACTGGGTCTATCCCACTCCTTACTAATGATTTCTGTAAGCCTTTTAGGTATTGGAAAAACATCAGTGCTCACCGGCACTGCAAAGTATTTATCCAGCCTACACAATTTCTCTGGCACTGCAATTGTGTCACAGTCATTCAGAGCAGCTAATACCTCCCCAAGCAATGTACATTTCGCCTGGCTTGGCTTTCTCCAAGGCTTTGAGAAAGCCAAGCCAGGCGAAATGTACATCAGGCACTCTTCCTACGGCTGTATCAACCACTAAGTGTAACTATGCAAGTCACATTTCACTAGTCAATGTGTTTATTATAACATATCTATAGAATCATATTACCTTTCATTGATCGTATTTTTGGTTTAATTTGTGTTTGTGAACACTTCACTCTTGCCTATACAAATGGGTCTGTGTAATATGCTGAATGTATGGACTATGTGAATCTTGCTACCTACACTTCCCCTCTTAGTCACTATACTAATTTTGTCATAGGGAATATTTTGGACAGACCTACACCGGTCCAGTATTGCACTAGATAGTATAATTTTTTTGAGGTCAATCCTCTTTTTTAGATAGATTTTGGTGCAATCCGTGAACCATTTTTTGGTGTATATTTGCCTAAAAATCCCTCCTACTCTATTCTGACATTCTGGGGTCATTGTGGATATACAGCCGTTTACTATTTGTTTGTGTTTTAATCTAAGTATTAATCACTACTTATATAGTAGTTTTTTATCATTTTTTTTGAATAATAAATGTTAAGTTTTAATATTATATTCCCACTGAATAGCCACTTATACTAGTCTCCCTTTGCGAGTGCTCTACTTTCTGTTCGCTTGTCTCCTATTTTTTCTAGTAATAGAAGTAGTAGTAGTAGAAATAGTAGTAATAGAAATAGTAGTAATCGAAATAGTAGTAATCGAAATAGTAGTAATAGAAATAGTAGAAGAAATAGTAGTAATAGAAATAGTAGTAATAGAAACAGTTGTAATAGAAATAGTAGTAGTAGAAATAGTAGTAATAGAAATAGTAGTAGAAATAGTAGTAATAGAAATAGTAGTAGTAATAGTAGTAGTAGAAATAGTAGTAATAGCAATAGTAGTAGTAGAAATAGTAGTAGTAGAAATAGTAGTAGTAGAAATAGTAGTAATATAAATAGTAGTAATAGAAGTAGTAGTAGTAGAAATAGTAGTAATAGAAATAGTAGTAATAGAAATAGTAGTAGTAGAAATAGTAGAAGAAATAGTAGTAATAGAAATAGTAGTAATAGAAGTAGTAGAAATAGTAGTAATAGAAATAGTAGTAATAGAAATAGTAGTAGTAGAAATAGTAGTAATAGAAGAAGTAGTAGTAGAAATAGTAGTAATAGAAGTAGTAGTAGTAGAAATAGTAGTAAAAATAGTAGTAGTAGAAATAGTAGTAATAGAAATAGTAGTAATAGAAATAGTAGTAGTAATAGTAGTAGTAGAAATAGTAGTAATAGAAATAGTAATAGTAGAAATAGTAGTAATAGAAATAGTAGTAATAGAAATAGTAGTAGTAGAAATAGTAGTAGTAGAAATAGAAGTAATAGAAATAGTACTAGTAGAAATAGTAGTAATAGAAATAATAGTAATAGAAATAGTAGTAGTAGAAATAGTAGTAATATAAATAGTAGTAGCAGTAGTAGTAGTAGTAGAAGAAGCAGTAGTTGTAGCGTTAATATTAATAATATTTATTCTTTACAATTCATAAAACCCGATTTTAAAAAATTATGCTGGTGCGCTGGGTCACTTTATTGTATTAGTACAGCACAGTATTTATAAAAGGCTGCCCTGAGAGAGTATAGGCTCGTGTTTTCTATTTTTGAGATGTCTGAAAGTTTTCACTGTGTATTTTTATCCAGATAATAATAATTTGTAGCATTTCAGTCAATGCAAGTCTAGTAAATATTCCTGGGCAGCATTAGATGAATGAAACCTATTGTTTACTGTTGCAATAGTGTTCCGGATGATGTGCCATGTTAAAATACACTGTGCTGAGTTAACCAATAACTACTTTAATTAACAGTTGTCTACAAAATTGCTTGATAACTATTCACCCAACATGAATCGCTGACAATGTATTCACATCATCCTTCCACTGCTGTTCTTAATGTTTCATTGGTTAATAACATAGGTATTTTTTTTATAATAATACATATTAAATGGGACATTAAACTCATAATAGTTCAACAATAAAGTGCTGCATTGCAAAAGAAATGTTTTAAAATCATTTAACACAGTAATTTTGTTAGCACAATTTAGAAGGCTTTGCAAATCAACAGCAGTTCAGGGATACACCTTTAATTACTGATGGTTACGTGTCTCCTTTGCTGTGGTTAAAGGGACAGTCTAGTCCAAAAAAAACTTTCATGATTCAGATAGGGCATGTGAATTTAAACAATTTTCCAATTTACTTTTATTACCAATTTTGCTTTGTTCTCTTGGTATTCTTAGCTGAAAGCTAAACCTAGGAGACTTATAAGCTAATTTCTTAGACCTTGAAGGCCGCCTCATATCTGAATGCATTTTGACCTTTTTTTCACCACTAGAGGGAGTTAGTTCATGTGTGTCATATAGATAACATTGAGCTCACACATGTGGAGTTACCTAGGAGTCCACACCAATTGGCTAAAATGCAAGTCTGTCAAAAGAACTGAAATAAGGGGGAAGTTTGCAGAGACTTAGATACAAGGTAATAACAGGGGTAAAATGTATATTAATATAACTGTGTTGGTTATGCAAAACTGGGGAATGGGTAATAAAGGGATTATCTATTTTTTTAAACAATAACAATTCTGGTGTAGACTGTCCCTTTAATTAGGGACAGTTGTTAATAAAGGTGTGCTCTGAGCTAGCCACTTGCTGAAGGGTCAGGTAAATTTCACTCTTTGGAGTGGAGCAAGCACACTTCTCAGAAGTATTTTACAGCAAAATAGGCAAAGTACTGTAAATAATAAACATACAGTGCAATGCTGTTTGATGTTCCTTAAAAGGATATGAAACCCAAACATTTTCTTTCATGATTCAGACAGAGCATGTGATTTTAACCAACTTTCCAATTTACTTCTATTATCAAATTTGCTTCATTCTCTTGGTATGCTTTGTTGCAGGAGCAGCCATGCCATACTGGGAGCTAGCTGAACAAAGCTGGAGAACCAATGAAAAGAGGCATTTATGTGCAGCAACCAATCATCAGCTAGGTCCCAGTAGTGCATTGCTGCTCCTGAGCTTACCTAGGAATGCTTTTCAACTCAGGATACCAAGAGAATTAAACAAATTAAATAATATAAGTAAATTGGAAAGTTGATTAAAATTACATGTTTTGTATGAATCATGAAAGGAAATATTTTGGTTTTATGTTTATAACTTCTTAACGACCAAGGACGTGCCAGGCACGCCCTATGAAAAACGTCTGTTAACGATCACAGACGTACCTGGCAGGTCCTTGGTCAAAATGAGCGCTGGAAGCGATCGCTTCCATTCGCTCTCAGGGTATTGCAGCGATGAACAATTTTTTTTATTTGATCGCATTTGGCGGTGAACTGGTGGCATGAAATATACCAAAATTGACCTAGATCAATACTTTGGGTTGACTACTAAAAAATATATATATATACACATGTGAAGGGTTATTCAGGGATTCCAGACAGATAGTGTTACGATGTAACTTTTAGTAATTAAAAAAAAAAAAAAATGTTTGGAAATAGCAAAGTGCTACTTGTACTTACTGCCCTATAACTTGCAAAAAAAAGCAAAGAACATGTAAACAATGGGTATTTCTAAACTCAGGACAAAATTTAGAAACTATTTAGCATGGTTTTTTTTTTAGTGGTTGTAGATGCGTAACAGATTTTGGCAGTCAAAGTTAGAAAAAGTGTATTTTTTCATCATATTTTATTATTTTTTTATAGTAAATTATATGATATTATGAAAATAATGGTATCTTTAGGAAGTCCATTTAATGGCGAGAAAAACAGTATATAATATGTGTAGGTACAGTAAATGAGTAAGAGGAAAATTACAGCTAACACAAACACTGCAGAAATGTAAAAACAGCACTGGTCCTTAACGGTAAGAAAATTGAAAAAAAAAAAAAAAATGTATGCTTACCTGATAAATTATTTTCTTTCCTGGCATGGAAAGTCCACAAATCAATTCAATTACTAGTGGGAATTCAACTCCTGACCACCAGGAGTAGGCAAAGAACACCCCAGCAAAGCTGTTAAGTATAACTCCCACTTCCCATAAACACCCAGTCATTCAGCCAGAGGAATATGGAAAGAGAAGGTGACACAAGGGTATAGAGGTGCCTGAGATTTGAAAAATAGACAAAAAGCCGCCTTAAAAGTAAATTAAGAGTGGGTCGTGGACTCTTAATGCCCGGAAAGAAAATAATTTATCAGGTAAGCATACATTTTGTTTTCTTTCCAATGGCATGGAGAGTCCACATATTCATTCAATTACTAGTGGGAACCAATACCCAAGCTAGAGGACACAGAATGGTAGGGAGGGAGAACAAGACAGGCAGACCTAAACAGAAGGCACCACCACTTAAAGAACTTTTCTCCCAAAAGAAGACTCAGCTGAGGCAAAAGTATCAAATTTGTAAAAAGTATGCAACAAGGACCAAGTGTCCGCCTTGCAGATTTGTTCCACAGAAGCCTCATTTTTGAAGGCCCAGGAAGAAGAGACAGCCCTAGTGGAATGAGCCGTAATTCTCTCAGGAGGCTGTTGTCCAGCTGTCTCATAAGTCAACCGAATAAACACTTCTCAGCCAGAAAGAAAGAGTAGAATAAGTGGCCTTCTGGCCCTTACGCTTACCAGAAAAGACAACGAACAGGGCAGTAGTTTGCTTAAAATCTCTAGTTGCCTGCAGATAGAATCTCAGAGCACACACGACATCCAGATTATGCAACAGATGTTCCTTCTGAGAAGGATTAGGACAGAAAAAAGGAACAACAACTTCCTGATTGATATTGCGGTCCAACACTACCTTAGGAAAAAATCCCAACTTAGTACAAAGGACCGCCTTATCTACATGAAAAATCAGGTAAGGGGTATCACTCTGCAGAGCCGAAAGCTCAGAAACTATGCGAGCAGAAGAAATAGCGAGGAGAAACAACTTTCCAAGATAATAATTTAGTATCAACAGAGTGCATAGGCTCAAACTGAGCCTGCTGCAAAACCCTAAGAACAAGATTAAGGCTCCATGGAGGAGCAACAGGTTTAAAAAACACAGGCCTGATTCTAACCAAGGCCTGAACAAAGGATTGAACATCTGGCATGTCTGCAAGAAGTTTATGTAAAAGAATCGAAAGAGCAGAGATCTGACCTTTCAGAGTAATGACTGACAAACCATTTTCCAGGCCCTCCTGAAAAAAAGGACAGAATACGGGGAACCCGCACCCGACTCCAATAGAAGCCCCTAGATTTGCACCAATAAAGGTATTTACGCCACACCCTATGGTAAATCTTGCGAGTTACTGGCTTACGAGCCTGAAGCATGGTATCAATAACATTTTCTGAAAAAATACGTTTAGACAAAACTAGGTGTTCAATCTCCAAGCCGTCAGCATTTTGAGAATTTAGATTTGGATGTAGGAAGGGACCTGAAGAAGAAGGTCCTTCCTCAGAGGCAATTTCCACGGGGGAAAAGACGACATCTTCACCAGGTCCGCAAACCAAGTCCTGCTAGGCCACGCTGGAGCGATTAGAATCGCCAAAGCCTGCTCCTGTTTGATCCGGGCTATAACCCGAGGAAGAAGGGCAAATGGAGGGAACAGATAAATTAGACTGAAGTCCCATGGCACCGCCAGAGCGTCGACCAGAGCTGCTTGATGATCCCATGATCTTGACACATATTTTGGAAGCTTGGCGTTTAGACGAGTCATCATAAGATCCAACTCTGTAACTCCCAACCTGAGAGTTATCATTGAGAACACTTCCAGATGAAGAGCCCACTCCCCTGGATGATAAGTCTGCCTGCTCAGAAAATACACTTCCCAGTTGTCCACCCCTGGGATGTGGATGGTAGAAAGATGACAATTGTGAGACTCCACCCATGAAATTATGCGAGTAACCTCCAACATAGCTAATGAGCTCTGAGTTCCTCCCTGGTGGTTAATATACACCACTTAAGTGATGTTGTCTGATTGGAATCTGATAAAGTGGACCAAACTTAATTGAAGCCAGGCTATCAGAGCATTGTATATGGCTCTCAACTCTAGGATATTTATAAGGAGAACAGACTCCCCCTGAGACCAAAATCCCTGAGCCTTTAAGGAACCTCACACTGCTCCCCAGCCTGAAACGCTGGCATCTGTGGTCACAATCTCCCAAGACGGTCTCAGGAAGCACGTACCCTGGAACAGATGGTCCTGGGAGATCCACCAGGACAGAGAGTCTCTCATCTCCTGATGTACAAGGCAAATAATGACTGGGGGTTTATGGGAAGTAGGAGAGATACTTAGCAGCTTTGCTGGGGTGGTCTTTGCCTACTCCTGGTGGCCAGGAGTTGAATTCCCACTAGTAATTGAAAGGATTCGTGGACTCTCCATGCCATTGGAAATAAATGGTCTGGTCACTAAGGGGTTAATTAACCATGTTATGGGGAGATGTTTTGTTGAGGACTAAATTCTGTAGCCCAATTAACTTTATCACTACTATAGGTGTTCCTTTGCTTTGTGCCCCATACCAAATAATTCAGTAAACAGTTTTGTCACACAATCTTTAGTCTACATAAGTGTTTAAAACTAAAGCCCCTTTTTTATTAGTCTGTACATCTGCACATTGGCATCGTTTTTCTTACAAATCTAAGAGCTTGCTTCCATTGAGCCGTTAAAAACGGAGCCGTAAGCTACCGAAGCGGCCGACAGCTAAAAGTAATTTACGGCTCCATTTTAGTACCAGGTTTCCATTGAAAAAGTTACCGCTTTGCGAACGGTCGCTCTTTTCGTGTAGGTGTAAGTTAACCTTGTGTTAACGCTTCCACCCGATGCCGGATTTCTAAAACATTAATAAACTACCATGGCAACCCGACCTTACACTACACTCGATCGCGTATGAGGCCCCGTATATTTTACCCGTCGCTCACTGTTAAAATAAAATCAAACACCTAACGCATGCGCGATATCTACCTCTCAACCGCAACCCCCTCCACCGCAATAACTGATGTATTAACCCCTAATCCGCCAACCCCCATACCGCAAAGTATCTATCAAAGTTATTAACTCCTAAACCGCCATCCCCCAACAACGCAATCTAGCTATTTAAACTACTAACCCCTAATCTGCAATGCCCCAACAACGCAAACTATCTATTTAAACAATTAACCCCTAATCCGCCATTAACCCATATCGCAATTAACCTAATACATCTATAAACCCCTAAACCCCCAAACCCCACAACGCAAATAACTAATCACTAAGCCCCCTAACCTTACACCCCCTAAATTAACCCCATTACATAAATTAAAATAATCCTAAATTACAATTACAATAAAAAAACCTAACATTACTTACAAAAATAAAAAAAAAGTTTAAATGAAGCTAAAATTACAGAAAAAAAGTCTAACTTTTACATAAAATAATAAACAAAATTATCAAAAATAAAAAAAATAAACCTAATCCCTATGAAAATAAAAAAGCTCCCCAAAATAAAAACACCCCCTAATCTAATAGTAAACTACCAATAGCCCTTAAAAGGGCCTTTTGTAGGGCATTGCCCTAAGTTATAAAGCTCTTGCTTTACTACTATACCACCAGCCAGGACGGATCGTTACCTCGTTGTGCTGATTTACATAAGCGCCTGAGGATCTAACAGCTGCTGTCTTTTTGGAATACCCTGTTATCGGAATAGTGACACACCTCCTTTTTGATTTGCCCGCATTGACACCGGAACCTGAATCCTTCACCAGTGACGTCACCTCCTTCCCCCTTTCTCGCGAGCAGCGAGTTGGCGTGCGGCCTGATCGAGTGGTGAGTGACCTGCTAAGTGGCCACGCTGAGGCAGCGTTGGGAGCGTCCCTTAAACCGGCGGGTTCAAACTGAAGTAGCCGCTTGTCATGATAGTAATGTTGGGGTTATTGTGAAAATTTATGAGGTGAGACTGTTACTTATTGCTTACTGTGTGATTTACACAAAAAGTTTTTTGAAGATGGATATGAACATTGGCAAATTATTTGATACCTTTCCTTTGGAGGTGTGCACATTATATCCTCCTAATCAGTGACGCTTATAATTGATTTTTAAATTTGATATTTGACCTACATTGATTTACAGATAGGTCTTTTAGGCTCAATTCCCACTTCTTTGTACCTTTCATTGCCCTAAGTTAAACAGCTCTTTTACCTTTAAAAAAAACTTAAGTTCCCCCTAACAGTAAAACCCACCAAAATGAAAAAAAAAAAACACTAAAAAATCCTAAACTACCCATTGCCCCTAATGGGGCATTTGTATGGGCATTGCCCTTAAAAGGGCATTCAGTTCTTTTTCAAATGCCCAAAATCCCTAATTTAAAAAAAAAAAAAAAAAAAAAAAAAAGCCTAACTCTAACCCCCAGATAGGTACTCACGGTTCTTGAAGTCTGGCGGTGAAGTCTTCCTCCAAGCGGCGACCTCTTCTATCTTCATCAAGGACAGCGGATCCTCTTCGTATGATCGCCGCTGTACACTGAATAGTGAATTTAAGGTACGCGATTAAATATGGCGTCCCTTGCTTTCCTATTGGCTGATATGATTCTTCAAATTCAAATCAGCCAATAGGATTTCAGTAGCTCTCATCCTATTGGCTGATTTGAATTTGAAGAATCAAATCAGCCAATAGGAATGCAAGGGACACCATATTTAATCTTGTACCTTAAATTCACTATTCAGTGTACGGCGGCGATCGTAGGAAGAGGATCCTCAACACTCCATGGTTCCGTGGTCGCCGGTCTTCAGTTCTGGGGTCCTGGATGAAGATAGAAGAGGTCGCCGCTAGGAAGAAGACTTCACCGCCGGACTTCAGGAATTGTAAATACCTATCTGGGGGTTAGAGTTAGTCTTTTTTTTTTATTTTTTTTTGTGCAATTGAAAAAGAGCTGAATGCCCTTTTAACAGCAATGCCCATACAAATGCCCCTTTAGGGGCAATGGGTAGTTTAGGATTTTTTTAGTGTTAAGTTTTTTTTTATTTTAGGGGGTGGTGGGTTTTACGGTTAGAGGGGGGACTTAGTATTTTTTAAAATAAAAGAGCTGTTTCACTTAGAGCACTGCCCTACAAAATGCCCTTTTAAGGGATATTGGTAGTTTAGTATTAGATTAGGGGGTATTTTTTATTTTCATAGGGATTAGGTTTAATTTTTTTATTTTTCGATTTTTTTTTTTATTATTTTATGTAATGTTAGACTTTTTTATTTTCTGTAATTTTAGCTTAATTTAAACTTATTATTTTTATTTTTTAAGTAAGGTTAGGTTTTTTATTTTAATTGTAATTTAGGATTATTTAAATTTATGTAATGGGGTTAATTTAGGGGGTGTTAGGTTAGGGCGCTTAGTGATTAGTTATTTGCGTTGTGAGGTTTGGCGGTTTAGGGGTTAATAGATTTATTAGGTTAATTGGGATGTGGATTAATGGCGGATTAGGAGTTAATAGTTTAAATAGATAGTTTGCATTGTGGGGGCATGGCAGATTAGGGGTTAATAGATTTAATAGATAGTTTGCGTTGTGAGGGCATGGCGGATTAGGGGTTTAATAGATTTAATTGATAGTTTGCGTTGTGGGGCATGGCGGTTTAGAGGTTAATACATTTATTATAAATTGCGATGTGGGGGGGATGGCGGATAAGGGTTTAATAGTTTAAAAAGGTAGTTTGCGATGTGGGGGCATGGCGGTTTAGAGGTTAATACATTTATCATAAGTTGCAATGTGGGGGGATAGTGGATTAGGGGTTAATAGTTTAAATAGGTACTTTGCGATGTGGGGGCATGGCGGTTTAGTGGTTAATATATTTATTATAAGTTGCTATGTGGGGGGGATGGCGCATAGAGGGGTTTTGGCGTGTCGGGTTAGATTTCAATGGGAAAAAGGTGTCAAAGAGCACCTTTTCCTGTTTTACACTTAGTTGAGCTGGGTGTATTTTTTGTTGGTATATCCGCAGCCTCCGACAGTGTATTTATGGTTTGCGCAGGCATTGGAAACCGGGTATAATTTAAAGGTTAGCGGCTTCCTATACTTTGTATGGGACACGATAATGTTTTCGGCAGCCGGAGTACAGTTGCGAAAATTGAGTTATAACGGGCCATCGTTGGAAGCAGTCGATAAATGATATTGCATCCGACAGCTTATTTATCGGTTTGCGAATGCACACTAACCAAATTATGGCTCAATGGAAACGAGCCCTGAATTGGAGCAACTTTGGATTGTTCTTTTGGCTGGGCCTTAAAGGGATATGAAACCCAAATTTTTTTCTATCATGATTCAGATAGAACATGCGATTTTAAGCAACTTTCTAATTTTCTCCTATTATAAATTTTTCTTCGTTCTCTTGCTATCTTTATTTAAAAAGCAGGAATGTAAGCTTAGGAGCTGGCCCATTTTTGGTTCAGCACCTGGGTAACGCTTGCTGATTGGTGGCTAAATGTAGCCACCAATCAGCAAGCTAATGAAAAATTAATAATTGTAATTTGTCTGCTTTAGTGTTCCTGTATACCTATGTTTTATCTCCACAAATGGCCATAATAGTCGTGCAGAGTAGACAACTGCAGTCATTGCTCTTAGCTAAACTGGCTAATTTAAGTCCAAATAGGCCTGTTCTTCTTAGATTTATCTGTATATTATGTACACTGCCTTTAGTTAAAGGGACAGTCTAGTCCAAAACAAACTTTCATTATTCAGATAGGGCATGTAATTTTAAACAATTTTCAAATTTACATCTATCACAAATTTTGCTTTGTTTTCTTTGTATTCTTAGTTGAAAACTAAACATAGGAAGTTAATATGCTAATTTCAAAGCCCTTGAAGGCTGCCTCTCATCTCGGGTCATTTTGACAGTTATTCACCACTGTGTTAGTTCATGTGTTTCATATAGATAACACTGTGCTCACGCACTGATTGGCTAAAATGCAAGTCTGTCAAAAAGACTGAAATAAGGGGCAGTTTGCAGAGGCTTAGATACAATCATCACATAGGTAGAAATGAGGACTGCAAGATTGAGAAAGATGTTAATGCAGAGTTAGAGGAGGGAAATGTTGTTAGGTAAAAGGAATATTATTGAGTTGGGTGGTAGGCTTCACTGAACAGAAAAGTCTTCAGAGAGCTTTTAAAGGAAGAAAGATTTGGGCAAAGCCTGACAGCACGAGGGAGAGTGTTCCAGAGGGTAGGTGCTGCACGACAGAAGTCCTGCAGTCTAGCATGAGAGGAGGTGATAGTCGCAGAAGCAGGTCATTGTTGGATCTTAGTGGGCGGCTGGAGTATACTTGTTGATTAGAGAGGATAGGTAGAAGGGAGCGGAGTTGGTGAGCGCTTTGTATGCAAGGGTGAGAATTTTTAATTTAATTTAATTCTGCTGTGTATGGGGAGCCAATTAAAGGACTTGCAGAGAAGTGCAGCAGATACAGAGTGACGGGAAAGGTGGATCAGCCTGGCAGAGGCATTTAGGATGGATTGAAGAGGGGAGAGGCGGGAAAGAGTAAGGCCAGTAAGTAGGTTATTGCAGTAGTCAAGTCGGGAAATAACAAGGGAGTGGATTATTTGCTTTGTGGTGTTAGCGCACAGAAAAGGTCGAATCTTGGAAATGTTGCGTAGATGGTTGCGGCAGGATGTAGAAAGCGATTGGATATGGGGGGTGAAGGATAGATTTGAGTCAAGTGTAACTCCGAGGCAGCGGACTTGGGGCGATGGGGAAATGTTGATCCCGTCAACAGGGATAGAGAACTCACAGGTCGGCATAGAGCTTGAGGGGGGGATAAGAAGGAGCTCAGTCTTGGACATGTTTATCTTACTTGGTGAGAGGCCATCCAGGAAGAAATATCAGATAAGCAGTTGCTGACATGAGAAAGGACAGAGGGAGAGAGAGCAGGGGTGGAGAGGTAGATCTGGGTGTCATCAGCATAGAGGTGATATTTGAAGCCATAACTGTTGATAAGTTTACTCAGAGAAGAAGTATAAATGGAGAAGAGTAGAGGACCCAGAACAGATCCTTGAGGTACTCCAACAGACAGAGGCATTGGAGAGGAGAAGTCATTGGCAAATGACACAAAGACCTGTGAGAAAGATAAGAGTGAAACCAGGAAAGAGCAGTGGCCACAGAGGCCAAAAGAGCTAAGGGTCTGTAGGAGGAGGGGGTGGTCAACTGTGTCGAAGGCACCTGAGAGGTCAAGTAGGAGGAGTATGGAGTAGTGGCCAATATTTTTAGCAGAGAGAAGATCGTTCATAACCTTGGTAAGGGCAGTCTCAGTTGAGTGTTTGGGGCAGAATCCGGATTGCAGGGGGTCAAGCAAGGGGTTGGCGGACAGGAAGTGGGTTAGGCGATTGTAAACTAGTTTTTCAAGGAGTTTTGATGTTAGTGGGAGCAGTGATATCGGGCGGTAGCTTTCAGGAGAATTAGGGTCAAGGGAGGGTTTTTTGAGTATGGGAGTGACTATTGCATGTTTGAAAGAAGATGGGAATGAGCCGGTAGAAAGAGATAGGTTGAAGATGTGTGTAAGAGCAGGAGTGAGGGTAGAAGATAGGGAGGGTATTAGATGGGAAGGTATAGGGTCGAGTGGGCAGGTAGTGAGGTGTGAGGAAGATAGCAAGGAGGAAACTTCATTCTCAGTGGCTGGATGGAGGATGCAGAGGGTGGCAGAGGGAGTAGCAGGTCCTGTTGATGGAGTATTGCAGGTTGGTGTTGGGATGTTGCTCCGGATATAATGTGTTTTGTTTAAAAAGTAGTCTGCCAAGTCTTGAGCACTAAAGACAGATGAGGGGGGTGGAGCAGGAGGGTAGAAGAGAGAGTTAAAGATGGAGAAGAGTCGTTTAGGGTTTGAGGAAAGAGTAGATATAAGGGAGGAGAAGTAAGTTTGCTTGGCTAAGTGAAGGGCACAAGTGTATGAATGAAGCATAAACTTAAGTGTATGAAGTCAGGTTCAGAGTGAGTTTTCCTCCAGGCACGCTCAGCAGTAAGGGAGCATTTTTGCAAATAGCGTGTTTGCTGAGAGTGCCAGGGCTGCATCCTATGGTGAATAATCTGTTGCTTTGGATATCAGATACTATAATCAGGGATCAGTATGTCCAGTCTATGCCTGTTTGTAAACCATGCATGCCACTAGTTATAAATATATTTGTTTCAATAAATATATGTTGTGGAAAAGCTTTTGAATGTGAATAATAACATATTATCTCTCTGGAAATACCAGAGACCCATACCTGTTAGTTTACCAGTAATAAAGCATAGATATAAGAGGTCAAGGTTTTCACATATCTGGCATGGGGTAGCAATATCAAATAAAAAGTGCTCTGAAATTGATCATTTATCCTCTCTGGAGATACCAGAGACCTATACGTGTTAGTTTACCAATGATAAAATTGAGAGGTCTGGGTTATGTAGAGGATAAATTTGCCCAAAAGAACTAATTTTATCTCTGAAAATACCAAAAAACTTTTGGTGTTAGTTTACCAGATTTATCTAGAAGATCAATTAGCCTAAAAGATCAAATTTCTCTCTGGAAATACCAGAGATCTATACCTGTGGTTTCCCAGTAAAAGGACATTGATATAGAAAATCAGAACTTGCATAAATCATGGCATAAGTTAGCAATATTAAAGGAAAGACACCAGTAAGTTTGTATTTTCTATAACCTTAGGTTAGTGATTTTCCTATCTGGAAATACCAGAGACCTATACCTGTTAGTCTACCAATAATAGGTATACCAGGTATAGGTCTCTGGTATTTCCAGATAGGGAAATCACTAACCTAAGCTTATTGAAAATACAAACTTACTGGTATCTTTCCTTTAATATGGCTAACTTATGCCATGATTTATGCAAGTTCTGATTTTCTATATCAATGTCCTTTTACTGGGAAACCACAGGTATAGATCTCTGGTATTTCCAGAGAGAAATTTGATCTTTTAAGCTAATTGATCTTCTAGATAAATCTGGTAAACTAACAGGTATAGATCTCTGGTATTTCCAGAGATAAAATTAGTTCTTTTGGGCAAATATATCCTCTACATAACCCGGACCTCTCAATTTAATCATTGGTAAAATAACAGGTATAGGTCTCTGGTATCTCCAGAGAGGATAAATTATCAATTTCAAAGCACTTTTTATTTGATATTGCTACCCCATGCCAGATATGTGAAAGCCTTGACCTCTTATATCTATACTTTATTACTGGTAAACTAACAGGTATAGGTCTCTGGTATTTCCAGAGAGATAATATATTATTATTCACATTCAAAGGCTTTTCCACAACATATATTTATTGAAACAAATATATTTATAACTAGTGGCATGCATGGTTCCGAACAGGCATAGACTGGACATACTGATCCCTGATTATAGTATCTGATATCCAAAGCAACAGATTATTCACCATAGGATAAAGTGTACTCACCACGCTGCTACTGATATTTATAAATAAACAGTAACATTTGATTCCATTATTTGGTATATGCCCTTGGTACCTTCACATCATTGCCTCACCACAGGTATCAAGGTACTATTATTTGATCTACATATAGAATTAGCATTTGTCTGTTCTGAGCTGCAATATCAGGAGATAAATGATCTGACTGACACCTTAACCAGACTATTATTCCCTGTTAATTCCAATATTATACTTACCCAGTAAATATGTCAGTTATAAACTTGCAGGGTCACCTCTTATTCAGGCTGCACATTTTTTGCTCCACACAAATATTTTCAGAATTTACCCCGCCAAGTAAGCATATGCCAATTTTAATCTTTATTTCCGTACCCTTTGTTTTTAACTAATAAAGTAAAAGTTATGTTTTATTTTCCATAATTCATCCTTTGCTCCTAGATTCACTATTTACCAATAAAAACGTTGTCAGTGCTATATTTGTACTCTTTTTCAGTTCTTTACTGATTTGTCTTGAATCATTGATTAGTACAAGCACCAACCTCTATGAGACACTTACTATTAAGTAATCACACATATGAAAACGTTTTAATTACAAGTAGTGCCATTGGTATTTCCCTTGATATTAGAAAGTGTATTAATATAACTGTGTTGGTTATGCAAAACTAGGGAATGGGTAATAAAGAGATTATCTATCTTTTAAAACAATAAATATTCTGGTGTAGACTGTCCCTTTAATTAAAATGTTATTTTAGTAGAGTAGAAATTGCCATGGTAACAGTACCGGAAGTTTGGCATTCAGTTGGAAGTAACACCAGCTGATCTTGGTGTCATCATTAACAACTGACGTTAGATCCCTATTTCAGAAGGAGCTGATTAAAATCAGTGACCCGAAAAATATGGTTTTGCTGCAAAACATAGATGGTGTAAAAATAGCTGTTGCTAAAAATATTTGTTGAAAGCCGATTCAATTTTGAATTCTGATTAATTGTGATCTTATCTCATATCTCTAAATTAGAAGCATTTCAAAGGATGGATCTTTAATTGTTCATGGTCTAAAATCAATATATCTCATAATCTTAATAGGTAAAGGGTTGAGGAGAAAAGGAAAAAATATATATAATTTAAGTATATTAAAGAGACATTACTATAAACATAGTTACAAACTGCTGACAAATCACTAAAAAAACATGCACAATTCTGGGCTCACTTATGATTAACCTTTAACAAAGGATACCAAGAGAACTAAGCACATTTGATAACAGAAGTAAATTGTTAAGTTGTTTAAAATGTCATGCTCTGACCACTTTATTTAAGTTTAAATTTTGTATTTACTGTCCCTTTTAAAAGATTTACATTTAGTTAAAGGGCCAGTCTAGTCAAAATTAAACTTTCATGATTCAGATGGGGCATGTAATTTTAAAAAACTTTCCAATTTACATCAAATTTGCTTTGTTCTCTTGGTATTCTTAGTTGAAAGCTAAACCTAGGTAGGCTCATATGCTAATTTCTAAGCCCTTGAAGGCCGCCTCTTATTTGAATGCATTTGACAGTTTTCACAGCTAGAGGGCGTTAGTTCATGTGTGCCATATAGATAACATTGTGCTCACGCCCTTTGGGGTTACTTTTGAGAGGGCACTGAAAGCCGATACTTTAAGTATGAAACGGCAACATGAGGTTCTTTATCCTGCGCAAGTGAAGACAGGGACTCTGCAAAATCCCCCAATTACATAGGTATCACACAAACGTCCACAGCGCTAGTACAAAATTCTTCTTTATTATATCACACAGATGTTACATAATATAGCTATATTATGTAACATCTGTGTGATAAAATAAAGAAGAATTTTTTACCAGTGCTGTGGACGTTTGTGTGATACCTATGAGAGGGCACTGATTGGGTAAAATGCAAGTCTGTTAAATTAATTGAAATAAGGGGGAAATCTGCAGAGGCTTAGATACAAGGTCATCACAGAGGTAAAACGTATAATAACATAACCGTGTTGGTACTACAAAACTGGGCAATGGATAATAAAGGGATTATCTCTCTTTTTAAACAATAACAATTCTGGAGTAGACTGTCCCTTTAAGAAAATAATTTTTTCACAGTGAAGTAGAATTCCTGAACAAAAGGTTATGATTTCAAGTTGGAGGGTAGATGGTCTGTAAATAATTAGTGGAAGCACAGGTGACATAATCTATGATATAATTAACGTTCCCTGCTTACCCTATTATAAAATGTGCTGGGTAGAATTGTGATTTTGTGTTTGTGGAAGAACAGGTGATCCATGAGATGATTTATGTTCAGAGTTGACAGCTCTCTGGAGAGATTGGGTGGAGTGAGCACAATGACACTAAACCTTTGTTTAGATGATGATATTGAATTTTAACTTCTCTTAGTCTTCTTGTCTTTCACTGAAATAAGCTTTCTTACATTTATGTAGCAAATTGTTCTCATTTCACTGTTACATAATGTTATTATATCTGCTTTTTGTCAGATATTGAAGTATAAATATTAAATAATGCATTATATATATATATATAAAATGTGTAGTTAAACACAGGAGAAATACAGAAATGCTTTAAATTATTTTAAGCTCTATTGTTTTATTATATGTCTGTCACAAGACCAAGAGGGTGGCATTCTGCCAAATGCCAGAATGGGGAAGTCCGCAAGTCAAAGTTCACTTTAACATTGTGAGCACTGCAATGAAGCATTACATGTGAGAACAATACAAAGCAAAAAGAAGTCATCTCTCATCACGACCTTTGTCAGATAATATACAAGTAGTGTTTTGCATTTTGCTTAGAATATTTGTAGCATTTTTATTAAAGTGATATGGAACCAAAACATAGAAAAAAAAAATGAAAATGTCACCTATTTTTTTGTCCTATTTCTCAAGTTTCCAGTGTTAATGTATATAAAGTGAAGTCATTTGTCTCGTTTTACATCTTGTGTAAATAGCTTTAAAACATTATTATGTAAAACAGATGGAGTCATACACAGCCTTGTTTGCTTTTTTGCATTGCGGTCATGAATAGTGTTACTATAAATAGCTACTTAGGTCATTAGTCTGATTCCACAAGTAAGATATGCATTTTACTATATTGTCATTTTATGTATTTTAATTTTATGTAAAAATCATTATAAAAAAATGTTTTATCTGTGTTCCTAATAGGGGAGTTATTTTCAGCTTGTAACAGACATGGAACAATTATCAAACAAAATACTACAAAGAGTTTAAGCTACTAAGCAATGAGAACAGAACTTGGTGTATCAAAATAGTTAGACTGAACTCAACTATATTCTTTAAAAGCTAATAGACTTGGGGAAATGTATTGGCTGAGAAACGCGTCGCATTGCAACAGATATATCTTTTATAAAATTATTTTATTAAATACTATTTAAATTTCACATTGGACTTGCTACTTTATCCTTAAAGGGACAGTATACTATAAAATAGTTTTTCCCTTAATGTGTTTCCAATTACTTTTTTTACCAGCTGCAGAGTATAGAATGTATGAGATTTTCTTTCTTTTTTTTAAGACTTATTTGTGTATATAATTTAGATGTGTTTTGAAGCCACAACCTAATAAAATCGGTTAAGCTTGTAGGTATAAACAGATCTCATTACTTTATCACATTGTGTACATACCTGCTTCTTTATCTTATATCTGTCCGTAAACCAATCGCCAATACTTGGAGAGAACATTGGAAAATTAACATTTTATTACCTTATCTCTTCTTTAACCCACTGGGAATGTAATTTCTTCTACTGGCTGTGTTAAAGGACCAGTCAACACAGTAGATTTGCATAATCAACAAATGCAAGATAACAAGACAATACAATAGCATTTACTCTGAATTTCAAATAAGTAGTAGATTTTTTTCTAACAAATTTAAAAGTTATGTATATTTCCACTCCCCCTGTACCATGTGATAGCAATCAGCCAATCACAAATGCATATACGTATAGTCAGTGAATTCTTGCACATGCTCAGTAAGAGCTGGTGACTCAAAAAGTGTAAATATAAAAGAATGTGCACATTTATTTTAATGGAAGTAAATTGGAAAGTTGTTTAAAATTACATGCTGTATCTGAATCATGAAAATTTAATTTGACCTGCGTGTCCCTTTAATACAGCTTGGCATCGTGGATGGGTGGGGATACCACAGGCTAAATAAACTAATTTGAATGCCAATATAAGGTTAATGGAAATAGTTGTAAACAATTTAATACACTCCAGCAGGTAAAGTGGATCATTGGGAACAAATTAAAGGGGGGGAATGTAAAAGGGACACTCAAGTCAAAATTAAACTTTCATTATTCAGATAGAACATGCAACTTTAAACAACTTTCCAATTTACTTTCATTAAAAAAAAGTGCATAGTCTTTTTATATTTAAACTTTTTGATTCACCAGCTCCTACTGAGCATGTGCAGGAATTCACAGAATAAGTGTGTATGCATTTGTGGTTGGCTGATGGCTGTCACATGGTACGTGTATGCATTTGTGGTTGGCTGATGGCTGTTACATGGTACACGGGGAGTGGAAATAGAGATAACTTTGAAAATTGTCAGAAAAAAATCTACTATTCATTTGAAGTTCAGACTAAGTGCTATTGCATTGTCTTGTTATCTTGCATTTGTTGATTATGCAACTCTACTGTGTTGACTGGTCCTTTAACCGCTTGTGTCTCCTACTAATGAGTATTTTGGAGGATTAAGAATAAAGTGTTGGAGCTGTACAGGAGGTTACGTCTGCTGGACGACTTTAAGGATCCAGCTTGCTCTTTTGAGCACCCCATTGTGATGCACCACACTTGTGAGTATACTGATTATATTGACCAGTAGAGACTGTACTTGCCCATGTGGTGCCCCTGTTTCTTGTGGATTTCAGTATTTCATGATAATTATTATAAATGGTTTCACTATCACAAGACTAACCTCTAATTTAAAGGCATTTATAATTAGATCATTAAAATAACAATAATTTAATTCCAGTATATGATTAAGAGCATATATTGTGATTATTGTGTATTCTAACTGAATATTTCCATCTTTTGTCTTGTAAATAGAAGTTATACATATATTTAGTACGCTCGCCATGATTGACTTTCTTTTATCTGCTATACTCAGCTTTCAGAGTCAACTTTTTTTTGCACTGAATCATTAAAAACACCTACCAGATCCTGATTGTGAGACATTTGTGTGGACAGTAACATTTCTCACAGTTCTCTTTGGCAGCAGTTTATGGCTTAGGGTTTCCATAAAGCCAGTTGCCTAGATTAATTCCTGATCACACCCTGAAACTCCAACAGTCAGCCCCTCACTCTGTGTGCCAACCCAAGGTAAACTACAACATTTTTGTACAATAAAATAGTTGCATGCTGACTAAAAGGCAAAACACACTGTACCATTTAAATTCCCAAGAGCAAATATACTGTACTTAAAGTATGCTTTTTAAAGAACCACTAAATGCAGTAGAATTGCATAATTAAAGGGACACTGAACCCAATTTTTTTCTTTTGTGATTCAGATAGAGCATGCACTTTTAAGCAACTTTCTAATTTACTCCTATTAGCAAATGTTCTTCATTCTCTTTGAAAAGCAAGAATGTAAGTTTAGATGCTGGCCCATTCTTGGTGAACAACCTGGGTAGTTCTTGCTGATTGGTGGATAAATTAATCCACCAATAAATAAGCGCTGTCCAGGGTTCTGGACTTTCTTTTTCAAATAAAGATAGCAAGAGAACGAAGAAAAAATGATAATAGGAGTAAATTAGAAAGTTGCTTAAAATTGCATGCTCTATCTGAATCATGAAAGACAAAATGTGGGTTCAGTATCCCTTTAACAAGTGCATACTAAAAAGCCAATTATTTAACACCTACTCTGAATTTCAAATAAGCAGTAGAATTTTTTCTGTCAAATTTATTTTTTTCTCCCATTTTCCAGCCCCCTGTATCATGTGACAGACATCAGCCAATCACAGACTAGTATACATATACCCTGTGAGCTTGTGCACATGCTCAGTAGTATCTTGTTCCTCAGAAAGTGTGCATATAAAAAGACTGTGCAAAATTTGATAATGGAAGTAAATTGGAAAGTGTCTTAAAACTGCATGTTCTATCTGAATCATAAAAGTTTATTTTGACTTGAGTGTCCCTTTAAATTACAACTAGTTAATATAAAACTTTCAGATCCATAGTGCCCATGAACTAGCCTACGAGAGTTCAATTTAAACTGGGGATTAATTATGAAATGTCTAATACATAACAATCTAGACTTTGATTCAGCACACAGGCAAGTCTATGTGATTTATTGTGTTCATCAGGAACTCTTTATGTTGCTTGTTTTATTAATATTTAAGCAGTTTATTCTTTATATACTTTGAATTTCTCTAAAAAAATAAATGTAGCTGTTGAAAGAACAAATTGCCTTAGGAAAAAATTTGGATTCCAATGCTAGGGGCTCTGGTCTAACAAAAGGATATTTATTTACTTATTTATTGTCAGGTTCCAATAGATGAATTCCCCCTCCCTATTCTTGGCTGTAAAGGTACACAACGTTAGGCAAAAGAATAGTCAAGGTTCAAGCTTGGTTGGTAACTATTGGGCTACAGGGTACAAAGTCAAGAGGAAAAAGAAAAATCCAAGTCCAGCAAAAAGTCAGCAAAACAAAGACACAAACTTCACAAGGTCAAGCTAAGCTAAACTAGAGCATCAAAAAATGACACAGCACCGCAATAAAAAGGCCAAATGGCGCCAAACAGGTGACTCACGAAAGAGCTGCAATGGAAGCTGTGTCAATAATGATGCAGCCATGAAACACAAAAGGTTGCAACAAAAATGATGCTGCCAGAAGTTGCAACAAACATGTCGCACAAAGGTAGCAACAATCGGAAGCACAATAGAAAAGGGCAAGAAGGACTAACACAAAAGCTGGGAAAAGGGTGCACAAGCTCCCCTAGTGGACAAAAAGGGAAGGGATTTCACACTTATGACAAACTGTTTCCTCCTCATTAGCATTTCTTGTGTACATCAAGTTATGTAATTAATTTCAATCTTTATATTGGCCAATCATGTCTACCGATATCCAGCATCAGAGAAAAAAATTATGAATTGGAGGATACTATTTTAAAGAGTCAGGAAAGTAATAAATTAAGCGAGCATTAAACACAAAACTCTATTATGCAAATGTAACAAAATTAAACATAATAACTAACTTTAGCAAAACTGAGTAGCAAATTTGGCTAGATTACAAGTGGAGCAATATTTTGCACAAGATATCTAGCACCTGAGTGAAACTGATACCGAGAGTATACCGCAAGCACCTGTGCTCTTATATTACAAGTTAAGAGGAAAGGTTTTTTGATCAAGTTCAAATATCTTTTGTGTTCAAATTATAAGATAAGAAAGTAAACTGTTTCACATTAAACAAATGCAAATCACTAATACAATGTCCATTCAGCAGGTCTATCCCATATATTACAGGTGTTTCAGTTCCAAAATAGTATCAAAAGTTGTAACTGAATTATTTATCTATTTCAGCTAGAGCATTATGGGTATACTGGGCATGTGTGTACGATGTGTTATTTATATGCACTGTGTATTTAAAGGGACACTGAACCCATATTTTTTTCTTTCATGATGCAGATCGAGCATGCAATTTTAAGAATATATCTAATTTACTCCTATTATCAATTTTTCTTCATTCTCTTGCTATCTTTATTTGAAAAGCAAAAAATAAGTTTAGAAGCCGGCCCATTTTTGGTTCACATCCTGGGTTGTTCTTGCTGATTGGTGGCTAAATGTCAGCCACCATTAAACAAGTGCTGTCCAGCGTTTCGAACCAAAAATTGTCTGGCTCCTTAGCTTAGATTCCTTCTTTTTCAAATAAAGATAGCAAGAGAACGAAGAAAAATTGATAATAGGAGTAAATTACAAAGTTGCTTAAAATGTCATGCTGTATCTGAACCATGAAAGAAAAATGTTTGGTTTAGTATCCCTTTAATTTTGTGAATTTTTCCTCTAGAATTTAGTTTAATTGTGCAGGAAATTTTTTCGATTTGAAACTCAATTTTTTTTCTTTTGTAATTCAGCCAGAGCATACAATTTTAGAAAAGTTTCTAATTTACTTCTATTATCAGGTTTGCTTTGTTCTGATGGTATTCTTTGTTGAAGAAATACCTAGGTATGTGTAAGGGACTCACCTGGGAGCTCCTCCAGTTTCGGCAAACACTGAGAGTAACTGCTTCCATGACTCTAATCCTCCTACTCCTGCCTGCAGCTCCCTTAGGAACGCTGACGGAATTTAAAGGGGCTACGCCCTAATTAATGGAACTCCCATCTGGAGAATTTATGTATGGGAATTCCTATAAAAGCTCACCCTGCCCTTCATTCTGGACTGAAATATTGCCTTTCAAACTTGTTCCTGGTTCCTGTCAAGCTAAAGAATACCTGCTACCTGTGTATACGCACCTTGCTCCAGAGACTCATGAATACTTACATGATACCTGTGTATGCTCACCTTGTTTCAGAGATCAAGAATACTTACATGATACCTGTGTATGCTCACCTTGTTTCAGAGATCAAGAATACTTACATGATACCTGTGTATGCTCACCTTGTTTGAGAGATCAAGCATATTTACCTTGTACCTGCATATGCTCACCTTGTTCCAGAGACCACACATACTTGCCTGATACCTGTGTATGTTCACCTTGTTCCAGAGACCAAGAATACTTACCTTGTACCTATATATGCTCACCTGGTTCCTGAAAGCCAAGCAGACTTGCCTGAAACCTGTGTATGCTCAGTTCCTAAAGCTGTACCTATCTGGAATCCCATGACAGTCTCACCAACAGTACCCGCTGGGTATCCTGTGCCTACTGAGAAACCTGTGTCTACCATACCAGTGACAGCCTTCTTCAAACCAGCTGTGCCTGCTGTACCTATATGGTATCCCGTGAAAGTCTTACCAGCAGTAGCCACTGGGTACCTTGTGCCTGCTTTCCTCTTTTCAGCTGTGCCAGGTATTCTGTGACAACCTCACCCTTAATTGTTCTATTCAAGCATCAGTGCCCATTGGACTTTGTTACTGTAAACTACTTAAAGTATTCTGAACCTTGTATTGGACTTTAGTGTTTTGCATTGAGCCTATATTCAAGCTTGCTGTTTCTGTGGTCTTAAAGTTGAACTATCAGCTGGTCTTTTGCTTATCAATCAGTATACACCCTAACCCCTTACAGTAGGGAGCGTGCACAGCAGGAACACAACATGGCAGGATGATCTGCTGCCATCTAATGTTCTTGCAAATAGATAACACTCTAGCAAAACCGCTGCAATATTGTGCTGCAGACACATGCATGCTCCTGAGCTTACCTCCTTGCTTTTCAACAAAGGATACCAAGAGAACAAAGATCATGTGATAATAGAAGTACATTGTAAAGTTGTTTAAAATGGCATGTTCTATCTGAATCGTGAAAAAAAAATGTAATATCTCGCAAAAGAAAGTGGCTATAACTTTTCACATTTACAATAATGGGCTTTACACAGTCCATGGATACTGAAGAATATTTATTCCCCATTATTATTTTGTGTATATACAAGAATCTGTCTGGAAAGGTAAATTATAAAGGATTACCAAAAATTATAGCAGTCAAAAGCTAAGGTGGCTCTAGAAATCTCCAAATAAAGCACCCACTAATTTCTCATTAAAAACATTATTTGAAAGTCACAGAAAACACTTCTGTTGGGATACTAAAGTAAATCATCGGCACTTGCTCACGGTGGCACTGAAAAGTAAATGAAAGAGAAAGAAACTGATACTTTCCAATAAGCACTCATGTTCTTTGTCACTGTTTATGTTATCTTGCAAATGTGGTCTAAAGTGAACTCATTACTCTGCAAACTGGTCTAACTTGCTTCCTTGTTCTGATGGCAGTTAGTTTCCTGTGAGGTTGTTGCCCTTCTGAACCAAATCTAACATTAAAAAGGAACAATCCAATGCACAAATAAAATTCTTTAATTCATCAGAGCTGATCCTTTGTTCACTTATGTCCCATGATAACTAAGAACTTAAGCCAGCACTGGGGACAGACACATAGCTGAAATCCTGCTTATGAGCCCCAAAACACTGCAGCTCCTAAACAGGATATTATTGGTGAGCCCATTGCTAGCAGTGTACACAAGTAGCTACCAATCACAGGCTGATTCCAGCTCAGGAGACACTCAGGGAGCTCCCAAGCAGGACTTTAGCAATGGCCTCGTTTCAATTGCTGTTGTAAACTGGTGATACCATGAAATATCTCCAGAAACTTCAATGGAGATACCTGTTGTTACCACCAGTTTACACAGTATACAACAGCAACACAAATTAGGCAATCTCTAATATAGGGTTAAACCCATAGTTAGCAAGAGGTCTAAGTGCAAACTACATGACGTCATGAAATAGAGCTTTTATTATTAGAATGCTATTTTATAATGTTAGATTTGGTTCAGTAGGACAATGAAAAGCACATAAACCTGCCATCAGAATAAGGAAGCAAGTTAGATTAATTAATTACTTTAGACAACATTTCCAAAATATTGTTAAATATGCTCAGTGGACTGTACACAGATAAATCTCCCAATCAGTATCTGGGTGTGTACACGGCACAGATAAAGTTGCTAGATTACAAGTAGAGCGCTCGAGCGTAAGCTTTTTGCACGTGTCGGGTTGCGTATTAAAAGTAAAAAGTTTGCGTGTGAGCGAAACTCAACACACATATACACACACCTATAGGAACGGATTGACTCAGTTCACACAGATTGTGAGTTGAGTTCAACAAAATTATGCTTTTATGTACTGTAAGACAACTTATGTATTCATATCGCAAATCAATACTTTTTTGCAATTAAAATATAACCTTTATTACTTGCTTAAAAATGACAGCAAAATTGCACCTCTGTTTGCTGCCTACGTTGCTGCATTAAAAACACATCTCCTAGGTGTATTGTTTCAACTCAAATATGGAGATGGTATATGGGCTGCGATCCTGAGTAGAGTGAAACAACTTATTTCTTATATTTTGTCAGTAGCCTAAATAATGGCTTGACTAAGTAAATCCTTATGTTTAAGTAATGTATGCTTCACAGTACACTGGGTTTCACACCCTAAAATTCTATTGTCTCTCTTAGTCAAAAGATAGCTAACAGACCGACTGTTAATTTAAAGCTATTGAGGGAATCTCATTCTTGTTTACAAAAATATTATTTCATAAAAAATCAGCCTACTGATGTGTCTGGTTAATTTCTCAAAATTTATTAGACAGAGAGTTCTCTGTAGTACTAGAGATGGCTGAATAATTATATACCCATTTGGCAAATACCTATAGCTTTATCAAATCAGCTAGAAAGTGGCAGCTTCAGTAAATTATTTCTTAGGCTTTTCATTTGTTGAGCTAACAAGATATATTTGGCTGCTTTAAGATATCTGGTATCATAACGACAGTGTATTAAAGCAGGATTTGGTTATCTATAATATCGTGGAAGAATTTTACACTTCCTTTGTTAGATCAAACTGTTAAAGATCAGTGTCTTAAATATATTGCTTCGGCTATTGAGTATAAAGATGAGTATCAGATACTTTGATGTCCGCTGATTATAAGCAGAGACGAAAATGATTTGATAGTTTTATTACTTATTTATAGGAGTAGTATTCCTTTTAACACCAGAGCTTATGTATACAGACTTCAAATGCTAATAATCATTGAACCTTAAATATGAAGTACTAAATTACAGATATTTGTTAGTATTGATGTAACTATTTGTACATATCGCTCCTATTCTCAAGAAATGAATACTATTAGCTATTGAGTTACTGAAATGTACTATATGTTAAGTAATCTTTAACGATATTTTTCCGTTTGTAATCAACGTTGTAGGCTCAATACCCTCTGACTTAGCTTAATTGTGACACTTTGATTGTATCTTTGTATATGACCTCTAATATCAATTGCTGGTTACAGTTTAACTGATAACTGTGTAAACTAAGTTACAAAGTGTATATATTATACGCTGTTTAAACCTGCTAGTTGTTTTAAATAGTCAGTGTTGGACTAGTAACGGATCATTGAAATACCAGCTGGTTACTTTTGGATTGCCAGAGCTGTATAGCGCAATTTACCTTATAGATACTGTTATTCCGGATATATAATATTGCCTTTGTATTGCCGCTATACTGTTTACCTTTTGGTTACCGCTATACTGGATATATAATGTTACCTTTGTATTACTGGTATCCAGATTGCTTTTTAGTTACCGTCACTATTGTGCTTCCATTACCATTGGATTACCACTATATAAGATTACACAGATAGCTTTTGTAATAACCGTTACTATATAGCGCAATTTACCTAATGGTTACTGTTATTCCGTCCCTATATAAGATTACACAGATAGCTTTTGTAATAACCGTTACTATATAGCGCAATTTACCTAATGGTTACTGTTATACCGTCCCTATTATGCTACCATTATCATTGGAATACTGCTAGATAAGATTACAAAAATAGCTTTTGAATAACCGTTACTATGGGTAACTGTGAAGCATACATTACTTAAACATAAGGATTTACTTAGTCAAGCCATTATTTAGGCTACTGACAAAATATAAGAAATAAGTTGTTTCACTCTACTCAGGATCGCAGCCCATATACCATCTACATATTTGAGTTGAAACAATACACCTAGGAGATGTGTTTTTAATGCAGCAACGTAGGCAGCAAACAGAGGTGCAATTTTGCTGTCATTTTTAAGCAAGTAATAAAGGTTATATTTTAATTGCAAAAAAGTATTGATTTGCGATATGAATACATAAGATGTCTTACAGTACATAAAAGCATAATTTTGTTGAACTCAACTCACAATCTGTGTGAATTGAGTCAATCCATTCCTATGTTCAGTCCCATGCTTACGTACTGCTCCCAAAGCTAGACCCAATCACTTGAGTATTACTCTTATACAAGGTCTCCAGAGAGATTACTATAATTCAGTATTCTATCATACAAAGAAAAATAAAAATAAAATTGGAGATTTGTTTCCTTTTTGTTCTCTTTATACACACACCTATACCTGTATATTTATGCCTATAGCACACATGAACTTCAATGTGTGTTAAAGAAAACATAATTTATGTAAGAACTTACCTGATAAATTAATTTCTTTCATATCGGCAAGAGTCCATGAGCTAGTGACATATGGGATATACAATCCTACCAGGAGGGGCAAAGTTTCCCAAACCTCAAAATGCCTATAAATACACCCCTCACCACACCCACAATTAAGTTTAACGAATAGCCAAGAAGTGGGGTGATAAAGAAAGGAGTAAAAAGCATCAACAAAAGAATTTGGAAATAATTGTGCTTTATACAAAAAAATCATAACCACCATAAAAAGGGTGGGTCTCATGGACTCTTGCCAATATGAAAGTAATTAATTTATCAGGTAAGTTCTTACATAAATTATGCTTTCTTTCATGTAATTGGCAAGAGTCCATGAGCTAGTGACGTATGGGATAGCAATACCCAAAATGTGGAACTCCACGCAAGAGTCACTAGATAGGGAGGGAAAAAAATTAATCCACAACCCAAAATATAAGTTTAATCTCATAAATGAAAGGAAAAAACTTAAATCAGAAGCAGAAGAATCAAACTGAAACAGCTACCTGAAGAACTTTTCTACCAAAAACTGCTTCCGAAGAAGCAAATACATCAAAATGGTAGAATTTAGTAAATGTATGCAAAGAAGACCAAGTTGCAGCTTTGCAAATCTGATCAACTGAAGCTTCATTCTTAAAAGCCCAGGAAGTGGAGACTGATCTAGTAGAATGATCTGTAATTCTCTGAGGCGGGGCTTGACCTGACTCCAAATAAGCTTGATGAATCAAAAGCTTTAACCACGAAGCCAAGGAAACAACAGAAGCCTTCTGACCTTTCCTGGAACCAGAAAAGATAACAAATAGACTAGAAGTTTTCCTGAAATCTTTAGTAGCTTCAACATAATATTTCAGAGCTCTCGCCACATCCAGAGAATGTAAAGATCTCTCCAAAGAATTCTTAGGATTAGGACACAAGGAAGGGACAACAATTTCTCTATTAATATTGTTAGAATTTACAACCTTATGTAAGAATTTAAATGAAGTCCGCAAAACTGCCATATCCTGATGAAAAATCAGAAAAGGAGATTCACAAGAGAGAGCAGATAATTCAGAAACTCTTCTAGCAGAAGAGATGGCCAAAAGAAAAGTAGAAAGTAGAAAGTATTTTAATGTCCAAAGAATGCATAGGCTCAAATGGAGGAGCCTGTAAAGCCTTCAAAACCAAATTAAGACTCTAAGGAGGAGAGATTGATTTAATGACAGGCTTGATACGAACCAAAGCCTACACAAAACAATGAATATCAGGAAGTTTAGCAATCTTTATGTGAAATAAGACAGAAAGAGCAGAGATTTGTCCTTTCAAGGAACTTGCAGACAAACCTTTATCCAAACCATCCTGAAGAAACTGTAAAATTCTAGGAATTCTAAAAGAATGCCAAGAGAATTTATGAGAGGAACACCATGAAATGTAAGTCTTCCAAACTCTATAATAAATCTTTCTAGAAACAGATTTAAGAGCCTGCAACATCGTATTAATCACAGAGTCAGAAAAACCTCTATGACTAAGCCCTAAGCGTTCAATTACCATACCATCAAATCTTAATCATTTGAGATCCTGATGGAAAAAACGGACCTTGAGATAGAAGGCCTGGCCTTAATGGAAGTGGCCAAGTTTGGCAACTGGACATCCGAACAAGATCCGCATACCAAAACCTGTGAGGCCATGCTGGAGCCACCAGCAGCACAAATGATTGCTCCATGATGATTTTGGAGATCACTCTCGGAAGAAGAACTAGAGGCAGGAAAATATAAGCAGGTTGATAACACCAAGGAAGTGTCAACGCATCGACTGCTTCCGCCTGAGGATCCCTGGACCTGGACATGTACCTGGGAAGTTTCTTATTTAGATGAGATGCCATCAGATCTATTTCTGGAAGACCCCACATCTGAACAACTTGAGAAAACACATCTGGGTGGAGAGACCACTCTCCTGGATGTAAAGTCTGACGACTGAGTTAATCCGCTTCCCAATTGTCTATACCTGTGACATGAACCGCAGAAATTAGACAGGAGCTGGATTCCGCCCAAACAAGTATCCGAGATACTTCTTTCATAGCTTGAGGACTGTGAGTCCCACCCTGATGATTGACATATGCCACAGTTGTGATATTGTCTGTCTGCAAACAAATGAACGGTTCTCTCTTCAACAGAGGCCAAAACTGAAGAGCCCTGAGAATTGCACGGAGTTCCAAAATATTTATTGGTAATCTCGCCTCTTGAGATTTCCAAACAGCTCGCCAACCTTAAAGACTTGCATTTGTTGTGATCACAGTTCAGGTTGGACGAACGAAAGAGGCTCCTAGAATAATAAGATGGTGATCTAACCACCAAGTCAGAGATAGTCGAACATTGGGATTTAAGGATATTAATTGTGATATACTTGTATAATCCCTGCACCATTGGTTCAGCATACAAAGCTGGAGAGGTCTCATATGAAAACGAGCAAAGGGGATCGCGTCCGATGCTGCAGTCATGAGACCTTAAACTTCCATACACATAGCTACTGAAGGGAATGACTGAGACTGAAGGTTCTGACAGGCTGCAACAAATTTCAAATGTCTCTTGTCTGTTAGAGACAAAGTCATGGACACTGAATCTATCTGGAAATCTAAAAAAGTTACCCTTGTCTGAGGAATCAAATAACTTTTTGGTAAATTGATCCTCCAACCATGTCTATGAAGAAACAACACTAGTTGATTCGTGTGAGATTCTGCAGAACGTAAAGACTGAGCAAGTACCAAAATATTGTCCAAATAAGGAAACACTGCAATACCCCACTCTCTGATTACAGAGAGTAGGGCACCGAGAACTTTTGAAAAGATTCTTGGAGCTGTCGCTAGGAAAAAAGGAAGAGCAACAAATTGGTAATGCTTGTCTAGAAAAGAGAATCTCAGGTACTGATAGTGATCTGGATGAATCGGAATATGAAGATATGCGTCCTGTAAGTCTATTGTGGACATATAATGCCCTTGCTGAACAAAAGGCAGAATAGTCCTTATAGTCACCATTTTGAAAGATGGTACTCTTACATATCGATTCAAAATTTTTAGATCCAAAACTGGTCTGAATGAATTTTGTTTCTTTGGAACAATGAATAGATTTGAATAAAACCCTAGACCCTGTTCTTGAAACGGAACTGGCATGATTACCCCTGATAACTCCAGGTCTGAAACACACTTCAGGAAATCCTGAGCCTTTACTGGGTTTGCTGGAATGCATGAGTGAAAAAATCTTCTCACAGGCGGTCTTACTCTGAATCCTATTCTGCACCCCTGAGAAACAATACTCTGAATCCATTGATTTTGGACCAAATTGATCCAAACATTTTTGAAAAATCTTAATCTGCCCCTTACCAGCTGAGCTGGAATGAGGGCCGCACCTTCATGCGGACTTGGGGGCTGGCTTTGATCTCTTAAATGGCTTTGATTTATTCCAATTTGAGGAAGGCTTCCAATTGGAAACAGATTCCTTGGGGGAAGGATTAGGTTTCTGTTCCTTATTTTGTTGAAAGGAACGAAAACGGTTAGAAGCTTTACATTTACCCTTAGGTCTTTTTTACTGAGGCAAAAAAACTCCCTTTCCCCCAGTGACAGTTGAAATTATTGAATTCAACTGAGAAACAAATAACTTATTACCTTGGAAAGAAAGAGATAGCAATCTGGACTTAGAAGTCATGTCAGCATTCCAAGATTTAAGCCACAAAGCTCTTCTAGCTAAAATAGCTAAAGACATAGATTTAACATCAATTTTGATTATATAAAAAATGGTATCACAAATAAAATGATTAGCATGTTGAAGCAAGCGAACAATGCTAGACAAATCAGAATCCAATTCTTGTTGCGCTAAATGTTCCAACCAAAAAGTTGATGCAGCTGCAACATCAGCCAAAGAAATTGCAGGCCTGAGAAGATGACCTGAATATAAATAAGCTTTCCTTAGATAAGATTCAAGTTTCCTATCTAAAGGATCTTTAAAAGAAGTACTATATTCCGTAGGAATAGTAGTACGTTTAGCAAGAGTAGAGATCAACTTTGGGGATCTTTTCCCAAAACTCTAAAGAAACTGCTGGCAAAGGAAACAATTTTTTTTAAACCTTGAAGAAGGAATAAAAGAAGTACCAGGCCTATTCCATTCCTTAGAAATCATATCAGAAATAGCATCAGGAACTGGAAAAACCTCTGGAATAACCATAGGCGGTTTATAAACAGAATTTAAACGTTTACTAGTTTTAATATCAAGAGGACTAGTTTCCTCCATATCCAATGTAATCAACACTTCTTTTAACAAAAAAACGAATATACTCTATTTTACATAAATAAGAAGATTTGTCAGAGTCAATATCTGAGACAGGATCTTCTGAATCAGATAGATCCCCATCAGAGAATGATAATTCAGCATGTTGCCGGTCATTTGAAACTTCATCAACTTTATGAGAAGTTTTAAAAGAACTTTAATGTTTATTAGAAGGCGGGATGGCAGACAAAGCCTTCTGAATAGAATCAGAAATAAATTATTTTAAATTTACAGGTATATCTTGTGCATTAGATGTTGAAGGGACAGCAACAGGTAATGAACTACTACTGATAGATATATTCTCTGCACGTAAAAGTTTATTATGACAACTATTACAAACCACAGCAGGAGATATAACCTCCACAAGTTTACAACAAATGCACTTAGCTTTGGTAGAACTGTTATCAGGCAGCAGGGTTCCAACAGTGATTTCTGAGACAGGATCAGATTGAGACATCTTGCAAATGGAAGAGAAAAAAACACCATATAAAGCAAAATTATCAATTTCTTTATATGGCAGTTTCAGGAATGGGAAAAAATGCAAACAGCATAGCCCTCTGATAGAGAAAAAAGACAAGAGGCATATAGGAATGGGGTCTTAAATAATGAAAATATTTGGAGCCAAGTATGATGCACAACAAACAGAAAAATATTTTTTGGAGCCAAAAACGTCCATAATGACACACTCGCGTCACAGATGAAGCAACCTTGTGAAGGACTCTGCGTCGACTAAGACGCCAGAAATGACGAATTTGCGTCAACGAACGTAACTTCGCACCAAAAAAATCTTGCGCCAAGAATAACGCAATAAACTCTTGCATTTTGCGCCCTCGCGAGCCTAATTCTGCCCGCAAATTTAAAAGACAGTCAATTTGAAAAAGAGACTATACCCCAGGTAAGAATTTTTTTCCCCCTAAAAACGCATTTCCCTGATATGAAACTGACAGTCTGCAAAAGGAAATATACTGAAACCTGAATCATGGCAAATATAAGTACAATACATATATTTAGAACTTTATATAAATACATAAAGTGCCAAACCATAGCTGAGAGTGTCTTAAAGGACCAGTCAACACAGTAGATTTGCATCATCAACAAATGCAAGATAACAAGACAATGCAATAGCACTTTTTTTCTGACAATTTTAAAAGTTGTTTTTTTCCACTCCCCCTGTACCATGTGACAGCCCACAGCCAATCACAAATGCATACACGTACCATGTGACAGCCATCAGCCATTCACAAATGCATACACACTTACTCTTGCACATGCTCAATAGGCGCTGGTGACTCAAAAAGTTTAAATATAAAAAGACTGTGCACATTTTGTTAATGGAAGTAAATTAGAAAGTTGTTTAAAATGGCATGCTCTATCTGAATAATGAAAATGTAATTTTGATTGAGTGTCCCTTTAAGTAATGAAAACATACCAAAAGACACCCATCCCCATATAGCAGATAAGGGAAATGGACCAAGCGCCCTGGGGATACCTCTAGCTGTGTACAAAGGCCGCCTAGCCGGCCAAAGGAAGAAGAATTTGGTGGTGTAATGTACAAAAGCGCCTAAATGAAAGGCTGAGGTGATAATGAATGAGAACGTACCTAATGAGATGTGTTTAATAAGTTTAATCCTAACAAAGACACATAAAAGCATACAATTAAAACAGTGATAATAAAATCAGTAAAATTATGCAATAAAAATTAGCATGGATCTATGTAAACTGTACAGTGATTACAAATGATTACAAATTACAGGTAAATTACAGTAATTGCATATGAGAGGTAAGATTGATAACCTGTGCAATAATTACAAGTGACAGGTGGAGTACATAAAATTGGTGTTAGTACCAAATATGGAGCTAGTGAGCACCAGTGGTAGCAAAAGCAAAAATAAAAGTCCAGCAACAAATGAAATGCAAATGTCCAAAAGTCAATTGTGTCAATTGGTCCTATGTGAAGAAAAAGATCAAATTGATTCCTTAGTGATTGATTACTGTCTTGAAAAAGGCCTTATATAGGCTGAAACGCGACGACAACTGGTAAGAACTATTTCAATATTATTTAATAGACCTGTAACATCTACACTATTATTTTTAATTTTTTACAGGGACTTGCAGAACTATATATGAAATACAAGAAGTATATAGCACCCCACCTTTGGTTTTCTCATTGAGGATTACTGCATCACATTTACTCATTGCATTTGGATTTATTTTTATCCCCACATTTCACATTTTTTTCAACATTTTTTGATTGTAGACATTTTTTTTACTTTTTGGATTTTTCCACTTGCTTCACTCCACTAAGGAATCAATTTGATCTTTTTCTTCACATAGGACCAATTGACACGATTGACTTTTGGACATTTGCATTTCATTTGTTGCTGGACTTTTATTTTTGCTTTTGCTACCACTGGTGCTCACTAGCTCCATATTTGGTACTAACACCAATTTTATGTACTCCCCCTGTCACTTGTAATTATTGCACAGGTTATCAATCTTACCTCTCATATGCAATTACTGTAATTTACCTGTCATTTGTAATCACTGTACAGTTTACATGGATCCATGCTAATTTTTATTGTATAATTTTACTATATGATTTTATTATCACTGTTTTTATTGTATGCTTTTATGTGTCTTTGTTAGGATTAAACATCTTACACACATCTCATTATGTACGTTCTCATTCATTATCACCTCGGCCTTTCATTTAGGCGCTTTGTACACCACCACATATAGCAGATAGCCAAACCAGTACTGAAACGGTTATCAGTAGAGGTAATGGAATATGAGAGTATATCGTCGATCTGAAAAGGGAGGTAGGAGATGAATCTCTACGACCGATAACAGAGAACCTAACAAATAGATCCACCGTGAGGAAAACCATTGCATTCAATAGGTGATACTCCCTTCACATCCATCTGACATTCACTGTACTCTGAGAGGAATTGGGCTTCAAAATTTTGAGAAGCGCATATCAACGTAGAAATCTTAGCACAAACTTACTTCACCACCTCCATAGGAGGCAAAGTTTGTAAAACTGAATTGTGGGTGTGGTGAGGGGTGTATTTATAGGCATTTTGAGGTTTGGGAAACTTTGCTCCTCCTGGTAGGATTGTATATCCCATACGTAACTAGCTCATGGACTCTTGCCAATTACATGAAAGAAATATAATATAATAATAAAAAATATTAATAAAAATGATTATACATACGGTGCTCTCCACTAATATTGGCACCCTTGGTAAATATGAGCAAAGAAGGCAGTAAAAATTTGTCTTTATTGTTTAATCTATTGATTTTTTGTTAAAAAAATACACAAAAATACGCTGCTCTCATGAATATCAAACAATTGCAAACACAATACAAGTTTATAAAAAAAATAAAATAAATCTTTGTTAAATATATGTGTGCACAATTATTGGCACCCCTATGAATTCATAAGAGAAAAATATATTTGAAGTATATTCCCATTGATATTTTACATTTTTTAGTACGCCTGGGTGACTAGGAACAGGAAATTGTTCTACCATGACTTGTTTCACAGGGGTATAAATATACACATAGGACAAAGTCCCTTAATCATTCATCACAATGGGTAAGGCCAAGGAATATAGCTGTGATGTGTGGTAAAAGGTTGTTGAACTACACAAAATGGGAAGTGGCTATAAGAAAAAAGCAAAAGCATTTCCACCATCAGAGCAATAATTAAGAAGTTCCAATCAACTGGAAATGTTATGAATCAACCTGGAAGGGGAACTTTGTCTATATTTTCTCAATGCACTGTGAAGAGGATGGTTTGAGTGGCCAAAATATCTCCAAGGGTCACAGCTAGAGAATTGCAGAAGTTAGTTGCTTCTTGGGGTCAGAAAGTCCCCAAAACTACAATCCAACGTCACCTACATCACATCAAGTTGTGTGGAAGGGTTTCAAGAAAAAAGCCTCTACTCTTATCCAAAAAAAAAAACCCTCAAGCGTCTTCAGTTTTCCAGACACTACTGAAACTTCAAATGGGATCAGGTTCTATTTTCAGATGAAACCAAAAATAGAGCTTTTTGGCAATAAGAGGGGTAGCCATATGAAAAGTACCTCATGCCCACGGTTAACAGTGGTGGATCTTTAAAGTTTTGGGGCTGTTTTACTGCCAGAGGACCTGGAAATTTTATTAGGCTACATGGCATCCATTGACTCCATTTAATATCTGTTGATATCTGATAAACACCTGACTGTCTCTGCCAGAAAGTTTAAAATGAGCCATGGTTGGATCTTTCAGCAGGACAATGATCCAAAACTTACATCGAAATAAACACAAAAATGGTTTACCAACCACAAAATCAAGATCTTAACATGGCCATCTCAGTCCCCTGTCTTGAACCCCATAGAAAACCTGGGGGGTGAACTGAAGAGGAGAGTCCAGCAGTGTTGACCTTGACATTTGAAGGATCTGGAGAGATTTTGTATGGAGAAATGGTCTCAGATCCCTTGCTATGCATTCTCTAACCTTATCAGGCATTATAGAAGTAGACTCAGAGCTGTTATCTTGACAAAGGGAGGTAGCACAAAGTATTGACTAAAAGGGTGCCAATAATTGTGCCACACATATATTTAACAAAGAATATTTTTTTTGCATAATTCTTTGTTGTGTTTGCAATTGTAGAGTATGTTTGTGTATTTAAATAAAAGAACAAAAGGTTAAACAAAAAAGACAAATTTTTCACAGCCTTTTTTGCTCATATTACCAAGGGTGCCAATATTGGTGGAGGGCACTGTACGTAATAAATATACATATATTCTATAGATTATTTAGAATTTTTTACTGTATGTATAATAATATTTAATAATTATTATTAATATTTTTTAATATATTATATTTAATATTTCAATAACTTGCATTTAAGTTAGGACTTCTTCATGTGCCCTAACCCGACTGCGTTAGACCTAAATTGCAAAACACGAATCACGTTACGCATATTTTCCATCCCTATGTTCTTCACATAGATTTTTTTTTAAATATATATTTATATTTATATACATACAGTATATATATATATATATATATATATATATATATATGATACTAATTATGTTAAATAGATATGTATACCTATATATATATATAGCAGGGCTTTTCAAAATCTTAGGCAGTGGGACTCTCCTCTGATCTAATTTACAAGACAACGTAGTCGCCCCCATAATAGATGTTGCTATCTTTTTTCTCTTTAAAGGAAATTTTAATATTTCATTTTAGTTTTAATTTGAGAATTTACATCTGAGACCGGATTCACACAGAGCTCCTAAGAGCTGATTTTGTTCAACCAAAAGAGAGTTTCTGTCATTTTTCATTGTTTTGTTTGTTATTGTTATTGTTATTCTTGTGTTAAACGCAAGTTACTGATCAAAACAACAAAAATTATTTCAATATCAGTGCCCTTTGTCTTATTCTACTATCACATGGCAAGGCAGCTGCTGCTTGTGGTTTCCATAGGATAGTGCAAAGTGTCACAGCTTCCGCGCCTCCCCTTATATGCTCTGGCGCCCCCCTGGGGAGGCCGCCTCACACTTTTAAAACCATTGTTCTATAGGAATAGATATAAAGGTATAGGTATATATAGATATATATAGAATTAAATAATTATAATAAAAAGTACATTATTCTTTATGTGAAGAACATTGGAACGTTAAATATGTACAGTAAATATACAGTAAAGCACATAAACACACACACACATTTTGTATATATATTTATATATATATATATATATATATATATATATATATATATATATATATATATATATATATATATATATATATACACACACACACATTTATACATGTCTATGTATGCATATATATGTTAAAGACTTTTGCAGCCCTTTTTTTTCAAACATCTTATACCATCTATCTTTAAGCCCTTATAACTTTTTAAAAAACGTATTTTTAAAATATTTTTTATCAGACAGTGTTTCTATGCGTGTAACTGAACTTTTAAGTGTATTTATATTGTGGTTAATGCAACTTTTTTTCCTTCCCCTACCCTTTATGCAAGCTCTCAAGTTGCACTTACCTGACAATCACAGTTGTGTTTTAAGCGAACACGTTTACTTTACTCGTAATACGCGCTCTATTACTGTCGTGTGCAAAAAGACAAAAATAACCCGATATTGTTTGTGCACAACAGTTAGCGCGCCACTCTTAATCTACCCCTATAATTATGTCTTTGGTTCACACAATCTATTCTTTAAAGGGGAAAATGTAGCATTTTTCAGCACAATATTATCTTCTTTAATCACTCTCACACTTCAACACTTGTGATTATTTTCCCACGGTGATGCCACAACACTAAACAGTGTACAAGCAGGAATTACACTCTATTTTGGAAGTGATTTGGGAATAGATTGAGGTAAAAGTTAAAATGATTCCAGTAGATGGATAGCAGGTATGCACTATGTACTCTTTGTACCTGTAAGGAGATACATTGAGTTACTGCTCCTCTCATTCACCATAGAAGGCATCTGACACAGCTCTTACTTGGCTTAAAGGGACAGTCTACGTGTAAATTGTATTTGTTTAAAAAGATAGATAATCTCTTTTATTCATTTCATTTATATACTTTTTACCTCTATGATTACCTGTATCTAAGCCCCATGCAGACTGCCCCTTATCTCAGTGATATTTACAAACTTGCATTTTAGTCCATCAGTGCTGGTTCTTGTATGACCATTATTCTCCACAGGAGTGAGTACAATATTATCTATATATGGCACACGTGAAGTAGCACTGTCTGGCTGTATTGAAAGATTGTAAAAAGCACTGAGGTAAGGGTAGGCTGCAAGGGCTTAGAAACAGCCAAACTTAGAGGTTATAAAGTATATTAATATAACAGTGTTTTTTATGCAAAACAGGGGAAAGGGTAATAAACAGATTATCTATCTTTTTTAAACAATAACAATTTTCAAGTAGACTGTCCCTTTAAAGTGAAGGTCAATTTATATGTGAAAGTGCCTGTTTTTTAAAAAAAACTGTTAAAAACAAGGGCACTTTCATTCATGAAAATTGACATTTCAGCCATTTTTTTAATATATACTTTTTCTTCTTGAAGCCGCTCCAGTGCTTCACCAGCCCGTCGCAAGCCTCTTCATACGTCAGCAATGACGATTCCGACATCCTCCAATCACAGCTTCCCCCCCCCCGGGGTAATCATTGCCTGAGGCAATGCCGTGATTGGAAGAAGCCGGTTTCGTCATTGCTGGGTAAGTAAACCAGGAAGAAGCAGGCGGGGCATCGTTTCAGAACGGCGATCTGGCGTTTCAGAAGAACAAGGTGAGTATTTTTAAAATACGGTGCTATGTCAATTTTCATGAATGAATGTGCCCCTGTTTTTAATAGTTTTTTTAAAAACCGGGCACTTTCACGTGAAAATTGACCTTCACTTAAAGTAATATTAGTAACTTAAAGAGGTGTTGTTAAACTCCAGTGCCTGCCAGTTAAAGGGAGGTGAGAATTAAAACACTACTTTTCTTGCATATGTGAATAGTAAACCTGCAAGCTACATATGCTTGCCCTCACTCTCATATGGAACTTAAAGGGAGGGATATGAAACCAAAAACATTTCAATCATGATTCAGATAGATCCATTTTGAACAACTTTCTAATTTACTTTTATTATCCAATTTTCTTCAATCTCTTGGTATCTTTTGTTGAAAATCATGGACATACGCTTAGGAGCCGGCCCATTTATGGAGCACTATATGCAAGAATGTTATTAATTTGCAAGAGCACTTGATGGCAGCACTATTTCCTGCCATGCCTACCTAGGTATCTCTTCAACAAAGAATATCATGGGAACAAAGCAAATTTGATAATAGAAGTAAATTGGAAACGTTTTTAAAGTGGTATGCTCTTTCTGAATCACAAAAGAAAATGTTTGAGTTTCATATCCCTTTAGGCCCAGACGAAGTTGGCCTGATGCTGGGTTGTAGCCCGCAGTCCATAAATTGGACAAACCTATTCCAGAATATTATTATAGGTTCTTGCTCGCTACAATTTCTGTATATACTTTTTAAACTACTTCTCACCAGTCCGTATCAGTGCTTTTTAGCTGAGAAACTGAAAGTGAAATTCTATAATTAGCTATCACACACAAGTACACTAATAGTAACACGTTTGATTATTTGCATATTGCAATGTGTGAATACTTGCAATTCTCTATAGTCTGCTGAACTCATTTAGTAAACATAGACAACAGCATATATTAGTGGGAGACTTTTTAAAATACAAAAATATCTCACCAATTAAAGGGATATGAAAACCAATCACCTAGATTACGAGTTTTGCAGTAACAGGGGTGCGTTGCTAACAAGCATTTTTTTTTCACCGCTCCCTTAAGACAACGCTGGTATTACAGGTTTTTTTTAAACTCGGCGTTAGCCGCAAAAAGGTGAGTGTAGAGCAAGATTTAGCTCCACATCTCACCTCAATACCAGCGTTGCTTACGGTAGCGGTAAGCTTGATAAACGTGCTCGTGCACGATTTCCCCATAGGAATCAATGGGGCAGATCGGGCTGAAAAAAAACCTATAACCTGCAAAAAACAGCGTTCAGCTCCTAACGCAGCCCCATTGATTCCTATGGGGAAACACATTTTATGTCGACACCTAACACCCTAACATGAACCCCGAGTCTAAATACCCCTAATCTTACACTTATTAACCCCTAATCTGCTGTCCCCGACATTGCCGCCACCTGCATTATATTTTTAACCCCTAATCTGCCGCTCCGGACACCACCACCACCTACATTATCCCTATGAACCCCTAATCTGCTGCCCCCAACATCGCCGCCACCTACATTATAGTTATTAACCCCCTAATCTGCCCCCCCAACGTCGCCGCAACCTAACTACAATTATTAACCCCTAATCTGCCGCCCCCATCGTCGCCGCTACTATATTAAATTTATTAACCCCTAAACCTAAGTCTAAACCTAAGTCTAACACCCCCTAACTTAAATATAATTTAAATAAATCTAAATAAAATAGCTACAATTAAATAAATTATTCCTATTTAAAACTAAATACTTACCAATAAAATAAACCATAAGATAGCTAAAATATAACTAATAGTTACATTGTAGCTAGTTTAGGGTTTATATTTATTTTACAGGCAATTTTGTATTTATTTTAACTAGGTACAATAGTTATTAAATAGTTATTAACTATTTAATAACTTCCTAGTTAAAATAAAGACAAATATACCTGTAAAATAAATCCTAACCTAAGTTACAATTACAGGTACAAAAAAGAGAGAGAAGTTTGACAGTACCCAGCACTCACAAAACACTATATAGTAACAGTAGGAATTGAAAACCGGATTGTGTCAAGAACTGGTTATTAAAACGTAACTTTTACTAATGATAGATTAAAAAGGGTGGTAAATAGTACCAAATGTATAACATAAATATTGACTTAAATAAGATACACTCTTCTTATCTGTCAGAGCAAAGAATAATGTTAACACGAATAAGTATATTGACTCTATTGAAACGGAATCTTCTTGTGTGTCCCTAGTAGATTAAGTGCATAAAATAGCTTGATATCAAAAATCTATATGTAGGATTTATGAATAATATCACATAATGCGTATCACATTTCAAATAGCAAACCAAAAAAGGGGGGACATTGTTTGCAATATTTCAGCTTATATTATCACTATAGTGCAGATCCTGCCCATTAGTGGATTAACCAAATTTTAATTGCGTTTTTCAACAAACGATAATAAAAGAATAATGTCAACACTAATCCACCAATTGACTTAAATTGAACACACTATTATTATTTATAAAAGCAAAGAGTATCATTATGCAATCATAAGATGAAATATGCTAAAGTGTATCTCTTATTACAGTGGTTATAATCATAATTTATTTTGTACTGTAATTTCCCAAACGTCATCTGCTACAAGTATAGGACTATCATTCGTGCCAGTATGGTAATTTATCCGTATATGAGTTATTACAATAGTGTTACTGTTCCTTCTGTCATGGATTATTGATCTATATGCACATTAAAAGTCACCTATTGTTCATTTACAGGAATGCCGCAAATCCATCCTGTTCGTTAATCCCATTGGGTGTAAGGGTATTAAGCCAAAAAATCCAGCGGCATTAAGATTGGTCAGCATTTGTTCTATATCTCCTCCTCTTATGCCTCTCAATGTATAATGATAGAAAATTTAAATTTTAATTGCGTTTTTCAAAAAACGATCATGAGAGAATGATGTCAAAACTCATTCACAAATTGAGTTAAATAAGACACACTCTTATCTGTCAGAGCAAAGAATAATGTTAACACGAATAAGTATATTAACTCTATTGAAACGGAATCTTCTTGTGTGTCCCTAGTAGATTAAGTGCATAAAATAGCTTGATATCAAAAATTTATATGTAATATTTATGAATAATATCACGTAATGCGTATCACATTTCAAATAGCAAACCAAAAAAGGGGGGACATTGTTTGCAATATTTCAGCCAATATTATCACTATAGTGCAGATCCTGCCCATTAGTGGATTAACCAAATTTAATTGCGTTTTTCAACAAACGATAATAAAAGAATAATGTCAACACTAATCCACCAATTGACTTAAATTGAACACACTAATCTTATTTATAAAAGCAAAGAGTATTGTTATGCAATCATAAGATGAAATATGCTAAAGTGTATCTCTTATTACAGTGGTTATAATCATAATTTATTTTGTACTGTAATTTCCCAAACGTCATCTGCTACAAGTATAGGACTATCATTCGTGCCAGTATGGTAGTTTATCCCTATATGAGTTATTACAATAGTGTTACTGTTCCTTCTGTCATGGATTATTGATCTATATGCACATTAAAAGTCACCTATTGTTCATTTACAGGAATGCCGCAAATCCATCCTGTTCGTTAATCCCATTGGGTGTAAGGTTATTAAGCCAAAAAATCCAGCGGCATTCAGATTGGAGCAGCATTTGTTCTATATCTCCTCCTCTTATGCCTGGTTTTATAACCTGTAATACAGAGACTTTTAGTCATGGTCTAGGACCATGTTTCTTTAAGTAATGTCTTGCTACCGGAGTGAGTGTTTTATTTTTACCTATATCAGTAATGCAATTTTTAATGCTATTGATATGTTCACCTATTCTGGTTCGTAGTTCTCTGGTCGTAATACCCACATATCTCAAACCACATTCACATAGTAAACAGTAGACCACATTTTTGGTCCTACAATTAGCGAAACCAAGCATCCGTTTGGTTCCAGCACGTGTAGAAAATTATCTTTCATCATGTATATATTCGCAGAAGCTACCTTACTCATACCTAAAAAGAAAAACACAAAACTTGATGATACTGTAAGATTCGTTACAACCTATAACTCAGAACATCAGCACATTCATGAGATACTTAATAAACATGTTAACATCTTGAAATCAGATCCAGTTTTGGCTAATTGTATAGGCCAAAGAATTAACACCAGCTGGCGCAGAGCACCAACAATAGGGAACAAACTGGTACAGAGTCATTTTATTAGGAAAAAAACAAGTACCAAAAGATTATGTGGAACTTATGCTTGTGGCTCATGTAGCTTCTGCGAATATATACATGATGAAAGAGAATTTTCTACACGTGCTGGAACCAAACGGATGCTTGGTTTCGCTAATTGTAGGACTAAAAATGTGGTCTACTGTTTACTATGTGAATGTGGTTTGAGATATGTGGGTATTACGACCAGAGAACTACGCACCAGAATAGGTGAACATATCAATAGCATTAAAAATTGCATTACTGATACAGGTAAAAATAAAACACTCACTCCGGTAGCAAGACATTACTTAAAGAAACATGGTCCTAGACCACGACTAAAAGTCTCTGTATTACAGGTTATAAAACCAGGCATAAGAGGAGGAGATATAGAACAAATGCTGCTCCAATCTGAATGCCGCTGGATTTTTTGGCTTAATACCCTTACACCCAATGGGATTAACGAACAGGATTGATTTGCGGCATTCCTGTAAAGGAACAATAGGTGACTTTTAATGTGCATATAGATCAATAATCCATGACAGAAGGAACAGTAACATTATTGTAATAACTCATATAGGGATAAACTACCATACTGGCACGAATGATAGTCCTATACTTGTAGCAGATGACGTTTGGGAAATTACAGTACAAAATAAATTATGATTATAACCACTGTAATAAGAGATACACTTTAGCATATTTCATCTTATGATTGCATAACAATACGCTTTGCTTTTATAAATAAGATTAGTGTGTTCAATTTAAGTCAATTGGTGGATTAGTGTTGACATTATTCTTTTATTATCGTTTGTTGAAAAACGCAATTAAATTTGGTTAATTCACTAATGGGCAGGATCTGCACTATAGTGATAATATTGGCTGAAATATTGCAAACAATGTCCCCCCTTTTTTGGTTTGCTATTTGAAATGTGATACGCATTACGTGATATTATTCATAAATATTACATATAGATTTTTGATATCAAGCTATTTTATGCACTTAATCTACTAGGGACACACAAGAAGATTCCGTTTCAATAGAGTCAATATACTTATTCGTGTTAACATTACTCTTTGTTCTGACAGATAAGAAGAGTGTGTCTTATTTAAGTCAATTTGTGAATGAGTTTTGACATCATTCTCTCATGATCGTTTTTTGAAAAACGCAATTAAAATTTAAATTTTCTATCAATATACATTGAGAGGCATAAGAGGAGGAGATATAGAACAAATGCTGCTCCAATTTGAATACCGCTGGATTTTTTGGCTTAATACCCTTACACCCAATGGGATTAACGAACAGGATGGATTTGCGGCATTCCTGTAAATGAACAATAGGTGACTTTTAATGTGCATATAGATCAATAATCCATGACAGAAGGAACAGTAACACTATTGTAATAACTCATATAGGGATAAACTACCATACTGGCACGAATGATAGTCCTATACTTGTAGCAGATGATGTTTGGGAAATTACAGTACAAAATAAATTATGATTATAACCACTGTAATAAGAGATACACTTTAGCATATTTCATCTTATGATTGCATAACAATACTCTTTGCTTTTATAAATAATAATAGTGTGTTCAATTTAAGTCAATTGGTGGATTAGTGTTGACATTATTCTTTTATTATCGTTTGTTGAAAAACGCAATTAAAATTTGGTTAATCCACTAATGGGCAGGATCTGCACTATAGTGATAATATTGGCTGAAATATTGCAAACAATGTCCCCCCTTTTTTGGTTTGCTATTTGAAATGTGATACGCATTACGTGATATTATTCATAAATCCTACATATAGATTTTTGATATCAAGCTATTTTATGCACTTAATCTACTAGGGACACACAAGAAGATTCCGTTTCAATAGAGTCAATATACTTATTCGTGTTAACATTACTCTTTGCTCTGACAGATAAGAAGAGTGTGTCTTATTTAAGTCAATTTGTGAATGAGTTTTGACATCATTCTCTCATGATCGTTTTTTGAAAAACGCAATTAAAATTAAAATTTTCTATCAACATATATGGAGAGGCTTTATTTATTTATTTTTCTACATCAATAGAGTATTTACATTCGTGTGATATAGGAAGGATGTTGACATCATTCTCTTATGATCGTTTTTTGAAAAACGCAATCAAATTTTTTATCAACATACATGGAGAGGATTTATGCATCAATTGAGGATTTTCCTACGTGTGAAATAGGAAGGATGAATCTCATTATATGTGTGTTGAAATGTGTGAATGAAAATCTGTTATTGGTAATGAACGCAGATTTTTGTATTGTAAGACACTTTCGAATCCAATTGGTGGATAGAATTAATCTTTGACCAGGTGGGAGTGACAATTTTGAGTAAGCTAGACCTGCATGATTGAAATTTACAATCGAGTTTAGTAAATCATGTTGGGATGGAACGGTTGCTGTCATCTTTCAATGCTCCTGACACCTATTCTTGATTTTGAAACAATGTAGCGAATATCTAATATCTTATATTACAAAATTGTTTCAACATGTTACTAGCCTGACATCTGCTTGATAAGATCATGTGATGAATCTTTAACCAATTGTGTTAAGCCTCTTGTGATAGGCTGCATCTAGAGGTGTGTGCTTAGAACCAATTTCTATTGGTCAATGACGATACAAATACCGGGTTGGGGCCCTGACTCTGGTTAGCCTCTGAGAAAGCCGTGCTAGCGGCGAAATGTACATCAGGCATTGTCTGTGTGCATGAGACTTGCTAATTTGTGTTTACCTGGGACCTTTCTAAGCTCATATTGATGGTATATAATGAATACTGAATAGATTATATATCTACTATTATTTCAGCATACTATATTATGAAGGGGTTGATGTTTGCTTAAACTAACACCGTTGCCACTATTTCCATTAAGTTACAATTACACCTAACACTACACTATCATTAAATTAATTACCTAAACTAACTACAATTAAATACAATTAAATTAAATAAACTAAAGTACGAAAAAAACAAACACTAAATTACAGAAAATAAAAAAATAATTACAAGAATTTTAAACTAATTACACCTAATCTAATCCCCCTAATAAAATAAAAAAGCCCCCCAAAATAATAAAATTCCCTACCCTATACTAAATTACAAATAGCCCTTAAAAGGGCCTTTTCATTGCCCCAAAGTAATCAGTTCTTTTACCTGTAAAAAAAAAAAATACAATAGCCCCCCCCCAAATTAAAACCCACCACCCACACACCCAACCCTACTCTAAAACCCACCCAATCCCCCCTTAATAAAACCTAACACTACCTCCTTGAAGATCACCCTACCTTGAGCCGTCTTCACCCAGCCGGGCACAAGTGGCCCTCCAGAGGGGCAGAAGTCTTCATCCGATCCGGCCAGAAGAGTACCTCCAGACGAGCAGAAGTCTTCATCCAGGCGGCATCTTCTATCTTCATCCATCCGGAGCGGAGCGGGTCCATCTTGAAGCCAGCCGATGCGGAGAATCCTCTTCTTCTGACGACTCCCGGCGAATGAAGGTTCCTTTAAAAGAACGTCATCCAAGATGGCGTCCCTTGAATTCCGATTGGCTGATAGGATACTATCAGCCAATCGGAATTAAGGTAGAAAAAATCCTATTGGCTGATGCAATCAGCCAATAGAATTGAGCTTGCAATCAGCCAACAGGATTGAACTTCAATCCTACTGGCTGATCCAATCAGCCAATAGGATTTTTTCGACCTTAATTCCGATTGGCTGATAGAATCCTATTAGCCAATCGGAATTCAAGGGACGCCATCTTGGATGACGTCATTTAAAGGAACCTTCATTCATTGGGAGTCGTCGGAAGAAGAGGATGCTCCACGTCGGCTGGCTTCAAGATGGACCCGCTCCGCTCCGGATGGATGAAGATAGACGATGCCGCCTGGATGAAGACTTCTGCTCGTCTGGAGGTACTCTTCTGGCCGGATCGGATGAAGACTTCTGCCCCTCTGGAGGACCACTTGTGCCCGGCTGGGTGAAGACGGCTCAAGGTAGGGTGATCTTCAAGGGGGTAGTGTTAGGTTTTATTAAGGGGGGATTGGGTAGGTTTTAGAGTAGGGTTGGGTGTGTGGGTGGTGGGTGGTATTGTATTTTGTTTTACAGGTAAAAGAGCTGATTACTTTGGGGCAATGCCCCGCAAAAGGCCCTTTTAAGGGCTATTTGTAATTTAGTATAGGGTAGGGAATTTTATTATTTTGGGGGCTTTTTTATTTTATTAGGGGGATTAGATTAGGTGTACTTAGTTTAAAATTCTTATAAATATTTTTTTATTTTCTGTAATTTAGTGGGGTTTTTTTCGTACTTTAGTTTATTTAATTTAATTGTATTTAATTGTAGTTAGTTTAGGTAATTAATTTAATGATAGTGTAGTGTTAGGTGTAATTGTAACTTAGGTTAGGATTTATTTTACAGGTATATTTGTCTTTATTTTAACTAGGAAGTTATTAAATAGTTAATAACTATTTAATAACTATTGTACCTAGTTAAAATAAATACAAAATTGCCTGTAAAATAAATATAAACCCTAAGCTAGCTACAATGTAACTATTAGTTATATTGTAGCCATCTTATGGTTTATTTTATAGGTAAGTATTTAGTTTTAAATAGGAATAATTTATTTAATTGTAGTAATTTTATTTTGTTTTATTTAAATTAGGGGGGGTTAGACTTAGGGTTAGACTTAGGTTTAGGGGTTAATAAATTTAATATAGTAGCGGCGACGTTGGGGGCGGCAGATTAGGGGTTAATAAATGTAGGTAGGTGTCGGCAATGTTAGGGACGGCAGATTAGGGGTTAATAAAATTTAACTAGTGTTTGCGAGGCGGGGGTGTGGCGGTTTAGGGGTTAATATATTTATTAAAGTGGCGGCGATGTCCGGTCGGCAGATTAGAGGTTAAAAACTTTAGTTAACTGTTTGCGATGTTGGGGGGGCCTCGGTTTAGGGGTTAATAGGTAGTTTATGGGTGTTAGTGTACTTTTTAGCACTTTAGTTAAGAGCTTTATGTTCCGGCGTTAGCCCATAAAACTCTTAACTACTGACTTGTAAATGCGGTAGGAGTCTTGACAGGAGAGGGTCTACCGCTCACTTTCTCCAAGACTCGTAATACCGGCGTTATGCAAGTCCCATTAAAAAGATAGGATATGCAATTTACGTAAGGGGATTTGCGGTAAGCTCGAGTCGCGGAAGAAAAGTGAGCGGTACACCTGTACCTGCCAGACTCGTGATACCAGCGGGTGTTAAAAAGCAGCGTTGGGACCTCTCAACGCTGCTTTTTAAGGCTAACGCAAGACTCGTAATCTAGCCAAATGTTTTTTTTTAAATGATTATTTATAATCAGGGGTCAAGTCCAGTGGGAACGCATGGGAACAGAGTTCCTGCACTATTTTTGGAAGGTGGAACTAAGTTCCCCCTGGACAGAGAACATATCCTCTAGTAATGGGCAGTAACACTTCTTACAATATAATAAATGCAAGCCTGTCAGTGGTCCTGCTGTGTTATCACCCACACTGTGTGGACCATATGATGCTTACATTTCTGTGTGGCTTGCTCTGGGGTTATTTAGCTCCCCTCAGCAGAAATAGGATTATTGCACCTTAAGTGAGTGAGACTCTGTGACAGAGGAGTCTCGAGTTGCTGTCAGACACCGAGGTCTCAGCCCACCCTGGAAAAGAAGGAGGGGAGAAGAAGGAGGGTGTGAGGAACTGAAGCTAAGCTGGTTATGCACCATGTGAGTTAAAAACAAAGTATGGACATCCTGGATCTTGACATTAAACAGGCATTCATGTGTGTCTAGTTTAGGTAAGTTGTTTTAAAAAAGTTCAGAGTTTCACCTAAGAACAAAATTGCACATCAAGCAAGGAAGAGTCATGTCCTTCCAGCTCTCTGCTTTCTCTCTGATTGGAATTACTTTTAGTTCTTCCAGATATAGTTGGGATGAGGTTTGCAAGGGAAATACGTGTGTACACACAAAGGAAAATAGCCCTGGCATTAAAAGGTGTTTGTGAAACATCTTATAGTAGGAAAAGCCCAATTACTTTATTTTTTACACCAATAGTATGTGCAGTCTTTTTATCTATGTTGTTGTCTGTATATCTGTCAATTTCTGGTCAGCAGGCCAGATTCTTGGCAGAATACTGACTTGTGCAAGATAATGTATTTGCTGCAAATTCATGCTTACTAGTTTAATCCCAAAGTGCAAGGTGATCTTTTTTGCTTTCCATATTACTGTACTCCCATGCCTCCTGCTTCCTCTGCCAGTGTTACTTGTTTCACATTTACTTGGTATACGTGTTAATGGTAAAAGAAAATAACACTCCAACGCCTTGTGACCATAATTTTACTTTCAATTCACATTATCATTCACCTAGATTACGAGTTTTGCGCTATAAAGGGAGCAAAACGAACGCAACAAAAGTTTTTTTACCCTCATAGCGCTGCCATTATGAGTTTTTGAAAAGCCAGCTTGTGCGTGCGATATGGTTGTATTGAGCTCCATACCACACAAAATGCAAGTGCTGCTTTGACATGCTCGTGCACGCTTTCCCCATAGACATCAATGGGGGGGAGAGAGAGTAAGAAAAAAAAAACGGAATGAAAAGCTCTGTAACGCAACCCCATAACATAACACCCTAACATAAACGCCATGTCTAAACACCCCTAATCTGCTGCCCCGGACATCGCTGTCACCTACATAAACTTATTAATTCCTAATCTGCCGCTCCCTATATCGCTGCCACTGAAATAACTATATTAACCCCTAAGCTGCCACTCCCAATATCACTGCCACAATACTAAAGTTATTAACCCCTATTCCCCAGCACCCCAACATCACCCACACTATAATAAAGATATTAACCCCTATTCCGCCGCTCCCCTACATCGCCGCCACTAAATAAAGTTATTAACCCCTAAACCTCTGGCCTCCAACATTACTACCACAAAATAAACATATTAACCCCTAAACCGCCAGCCCCTCACATCGCAACAACCTAAATTAAACTATATTAACCCCTAAACCTAACCCTAAACCTAACACCCCCTAACTTTAACATAATTAATATAGAGCTAAATTAAAGGTACATTTATTAACAAAATAATACCTATTTAAAACTACACACTTACCTGTGAAATAAAATCTAAGATAGCTACAATATAACTAATTTTTACTAGGTAGACTAGTTAGTAAATAGTTATTAACTATTTACTAACTACCTAGTTAAAATAAATACAAATTTACCTGTGAAATAAAACCTAAGCTGCCTTACACTAAAACCTAACATTACAAAAATAAAAAAACCTACCATTACAAAAAATAACAAACGAAATTATCCAAAACAATAAAAAATATTCCTAGTCTAATACCCTGTTTAAAAAAAAAAAAAAAAAAAACTCCAAAATAAAAAACCCTAATCTATAATAAACTACCAAGGGCCCTTAAAAACAGAATTTATGCTTACCTGATAAATTACTTTCTCCAACGGTGTGTCCGGTCCACGGCGTCATCCATTACTTGTGGGAAATATTCTCCCCCACAGGGAAAGGCAAGGAGAGCACACAGCAAGAGCTGTCCATATAGCTCCCCCTCTGGCTCCGCCCCCCAGTCATTCGACCGGCGGTTAGGAGAAAAAGGAGAAACTATAGGGTGCCGTGGTGACTGTAGTGTATAAAGAAATTTTTTTCAACCTGATTAAAAAACCAGGGCGGGCCGTGGACCGGACACACCGTTGGAGAAAGTAATTTATCAGGTAAGCATAAATTCTGTTTTCTCCAACATTGGTGTGTCCGGTCCACGGCGTCATCCATTACTTGTGGGAACCAATACCAAAGCTTTAGGACACAGATGAAGGGAGGGAGCAAATCAGGTTACCTAAACGGAAGGCACCACGGCTTGCAAAACCTTTCTCCCAAAAATAGCCTCCGAAGAAGCAAAAGTATCAAATTTGTAGAATTTGGCAAAAGTGTGCAGAGAAGACCAAGTTGCTGCCTTACATATCTGGTCAACAGAAGCCTTGTTCTTGTAGGCCCATGTGGAAGCCACAGCCCTAGTAGAGTGAGCTGTGATACGGTCAGGAGGCTGCCGTCCGGCAGTCTCATAAGCCAAGCGGATAATGCTTTTAGGCCAGAAAGAGAGAGAGGTAGCAGTAGCTTTTTGACCTCTCCTCTTACCAGAGTAAACGACAAACAAAGATGAGGTTTGTCTAAAATCTTTTGTTGCTTCTAAATAGAACTTTAAAGCACGAACAACATCTAAATTGTGTAATAAACGTTCCTTCTTTGAAACTGGATTCGGACACAAAGAAGGAACAACTATTTCCTGGTTGATGTTCTTGTTGGAAACAACTTTTGGAAGAAAACCAGGCTTAGTACGCAAAACAACCTTATCTGAATGAAAAAACCAGATATGGTGGATTACACTGCAAAGCAGATAATTCAGAAACTCTTCTAGCAGAAGAAATAGCAACCAAAAACAGAACTTTCCAAGATAATAACTTAATATCTATGGAATGTAAAGGTTCAAACGGAACCCCTTGAAGAACTGAAAGAACTAAATTTAGACTCCAAGGAGGAGTCATGGGTCTGTAAACAGGCTTGATTCTAACCAAAGCCTGAACAAAAGCTTGTACATCTGGCAAAGCTGCCAGTCGTTTGTGCAACAAGACGGATAATGCAGAATCTGTCCTTTTAGAGAACTAGCTGATAACCCTTTATCCAAACCTTCTTGGAGAAAGGAGAGAATCTTTGGAATTTTAATCTTACTCCAGGAGAATCCTTTGGATTCACACCAACAGATATATCTTTTCCATATTTTATGGTAAATCTTTCTAGTCACAGGTTTTCTGGCTTGGACCAGAGTATCTATCACAGAATTTGAAAACCCACGCTTGGATAAAATCAAGCGTTCAATTTCCAAGTAGTCAGCTGCAGAGAAACTAGATTTGGATGTTCGAATGGACCTTGTACTAGAAGATCCTGTCTCAAAGGTAGCTTCCATGGTGGAGCCGATGACATATTCACCAGGTCTGCATACCAAGTCCTGCGTGGCCACGCAGGAGCTATCAGAATCACCGAGGCCTTCTCCTGTTTGATCCTGGCTATGAGCCTGGGAAGGAGAGGAAACGGTGGAAACACATGCTAGGTTGAACGACCAAGGCGCCACTAATGCATCCACTAGAGTCGCCTTGGGATCCCTGGATCTGGACCCGTAGCAAGGTATCTTGAAGTTCTGATGGGACGCCATTAGATCCATGTCTGGAATGCCCCATAATTGGGTTAACTGAGCAAAGACCTCCGGATGGAGTTCCCACTCCCCCGGATGGAAAGTCTGACGACTCAAATAGTCCGCCTCCCAGTTGTCTACTCCTGGGATGTGAATAGCAGATAGATGGCAGGAGTGATTCTCTGCCCATTGGATTATCTTGGTTACTTCCTTCATCGCTAGGGAACTCTTTGTTCACCCCTGATGATTGATGTACGCAACAGTCGTTATGTTGTCCGACTGAAATCTTATGAACCTGGCTTCCGCTAGCTGAGGCCAAGCCAGGAGCGCATTGAATATAGCTCTTAGTTCCAAAATGTTTATCGGGAGAAGCGACTCTTCCCGCGACCATAGGCCCTGAGCTTTCAGGGAGTCCCAGACCGCGCCCCACCCCAAGAGGCTGGTGTCGGTCGTGACGATGACCCACTCCGGTCTGCGGAAACTCATTCCCTGAGACAGGTGATCCTGGGTCAACTACCAGAGAAGTGAATCCCTGGTTACCTGATCTACTTTAATTTGGGGAGACAAGTCTGTATAGTCCCCATTCCACTGATTGAGCATGCATAGCTGTAATGGTCTTAGATGAATTCGAGCAAAAGGAACCACATCCATTGCTGCGACCATTAGTCCTATTACTTCCATGCATTGAGCTATGGAGGGTTGAGGAATAGAATGAAGAACTCGACAAGCTTTTAGAAGCTTTGCCTTTCTGACTTCTGTGAGAAAGATCTTCATTTCCACAGAATCTATTATTGTTCCCAGAAAAGGAACCCTTGTGGACGGTGACAGTGAACTTTTTTCTATGTTCACCTTCCACCCGTGAGATCTGAGAAAGGCCAACACAATGTCTGTATGAGCCCTCGCTTTGGAAAGGGACGACGCTTGGATTAGGATGTCGTCTAGATAAGGTGCTACAGCGATGCCCCTCGGCCTTAGGACCGCTAGAAGGGACCCTAGCACCTTTGTGAAAATTCTGGGAGCGGTGGCTAAACCGAATGGAAGAGCCACAAACTGGTAATGTTTGTCCAGAAAGGTGAACCTCAGGAACTGATGATGAGATTTGTGGATTGGGATATGCAGATACGCATCCTTTAGATCCACGGTAGTCAAAAATTGACCCTGCTGGATTGTCGGTAAGATTGTCCGAATGGTTTCCATCTTGAAGGATGGAACTCTGAGGAACTTGTTTAATATCTTTAAATCCAGAATTGGCCTGAAAGTTCCCTCTTTTTTTGGGAACCACAAACAGGTTTGAGTAAAAACCTAGACCTTGTTCCCCGGAGGGGACTGGGTTTATCAATCCCATCTTTGATAGGTCTCTTACACAATGTAAGAATGCCTGTTTCTTTATCTGGTCTGAAGATAAGCGAGACAGATGGAACCTTCCCTTTGGAGGAAGTCCCTTGAATTCTAACAGGTATCCCTTGGAAACTATCTCTAGTGCCCAGGGATCCAGAACATCTCTTGCCCAAGCCTGAGCGAAGAAAGATAGTCTGCCCCCTACCAGATCCGGTCCCGGATCGGGGGCTACCCCTTCATGCTGTCTTGGTAGCAGCAGCAGGTTTCTTGGTTTGTTTACCCTTGTTCCAGCCTTGCATGGGCTTCCAAGCGGGTTTGGGCTGGGCCGCGTTACCTTCTTGTCTAGCGGCAGTGGAGTTATTAGCCGGTCCATTCCTGAAATTGCGAAAGGAACGAAAATTAGACTTGTTCTTAGCCTTAAAAGGCCTATCCTGTGGGAGGGCATGGCCCTTACCCCCAGTGATGTCTGAAATAATTTCCTTCAATACCGGCCCAAAAAGGGTCTTACCCTTGAAAGGAATATTCAGTAACTTAGTCTTGGACGACACATCTGCCGACCAGGATTTTAGCCAAAGCGCCCTCCGCGCTATTATAGCAAAACCTGAGTTTTTCGACGCCAATTTCGTTATTTGAAAGGCGGCATTCAATATAAAGGAATTAGCTAACTTTAATGCGTGAATTCTGTCCATGACTTCTTCATAGGAAGTCTCTTTCTGGAGCGACCTTTCTAGTTCTTCGAACCAAAAGGACGCTGCTGAAGTGACAGTAATAACACACGTAGCTGGTTGAAGGATGAACCCTTGCTGAACAAAAATCTTTTTAAGCAATCCTTCCAATTTTTTATCCATAGGATCTTTGAAAGCGCAGCTGTCCTCTATAGGAATAGTTGTGCGCTTCGCTAGTGTTGAAACAGCTCCCTCAACCTTCGGGACCATTTGCCATGCGTCCCTTCTAGGGTCTACTATGGGAAACATTTTCTTAAATATAGGGGGTGGGGCAAAGTGTACACCTGGCTTCTCCCACTCCTTTTCCACTATGTTCGCTACCCTCTTAGGTATTGGAAAAGCGTCGTCGTGCACTGGGACCTCTAAAAATTTGTCCAATTTGCACAACTTCTCTGGTACTACCATGGAATCACAGTCATCCAGAGTAGCTAATACCTCCTTAAGCAAAGCGCGGAGATGTTCTAGTTTAAACTTAAATGCCACTAGATCAGGTTCTGCCTGTTGAGAAATTTTTCCTGAATCTGAAATTTCACCCTCAGACAGCCCTTCCCTTACAGCCAATTCCGAATGATGCAAGGGTAAAATAGATAAGGCATCGTCAGCGTCTGATTGTTCATCCTTTTTATCTGTATTTAAAACTGAACAATCACGCTTTCTCTGAAAAGCTGGCAGTTTGGATAAAAGATTTGCTATAGAATTATCCACTACTACTGATAATTGTTGCATAGAAATAAGCACTGGCGCGCTAGGTGTCGCCTGCGCGGGCAAAGCTGGTGTAGACACAGAAGGAGAGGATGTAGAGCTATCCCCACTACCTTCATTAGATAAATCATCTTGGGCAACATTATGAAAAATAACAGAGCTGTCCTGATTTTGTTTGGACGCTATGGCGCAATTATCACAAACACTCGAAGGGGGAACCACATTTGTCTCTATACACACAGAACATAGGTTATCTGATGGAACAGACATGTTAAACAGATTTAGGCAGGCAAACAATGCAATAAAAACGATTTTAAACAAAAACGTTACTGTCTCTTTAAATAATAAAATGACACATTTATTTCTGAATGTTCAAAAAACTATGAAGGCAATATCCGATTTTTCTGAAATTTGGACCCCAGTGTCTTAATGCTTAGAAAGTATTGCACAGCAAATATGGAGAAAACAAGCAAACCGGAGCTAATTGTTGGATTTAACCGTTTTTATACACTACAATCCCTGCTACAGACTTGTTGCAGCTTTTTACCTTCCTTAGGGGTCACCATTCACAGAAAAAAGCCTTTTGGAGTCACTTTCTGAGCCACAGGACCCTATCTGCATGCACTGCCTTGTAAATCAACTGTGCAGCTGAAGCACCAAAATGAGGCTTCCTCCCTCAGCACACTAGAGTGAAGGGGCCTTCCTGACTAGATTTAGGTGTCTAAAACAGGCCAGATCAATAAAAAACGTTCCCCAGTGTATGTGAGCTTATAAAATATTTCAAATGGTATCATATTGTAATAAAAACCAATCGATTTTGCCCCTAACAGTGTCTACCAGCATAAAAAGCAAAAAAGATAACAGGCTTCCCCTTTTTGTTGAGGTGAAAGAAAAATGGCTTACCTTTTCCCCTGAGGGGAAATATGACTGTCATCTAGCATTAGCCTGTGTTGTTAGAAGGAGACCAGTCATACCTGAAGCAGATGAGTCTGCAAACTGTTACCCCCAACTGAAGTTCTCTTGTTTCAACAGTCCTGCGTGATAACAGTAATGGATTTTAGTTACTGTCTGCTAAAATCATAGCCCTCTTAAACAGAAATCTTCATCACTTTTCTGTTATAGAGTAAATAGTACAAGCCAGCACTATTTTAAAATAACAAACTCTTGATAGAAGAATAAAAAACTACAACTAACACCACAAACTCCTCGCCATCCCCGTGGTAGATGCTACTTGTTCCTTGCGGCAAGGAGAATGACTGGGGGGCGGAGCCAGAGGGGGAGCTATATGGAGAGCTCTTGCTGTGTGCTCTCCTTGCCTTTCCCTGTGGGGGAGAATATTTCCCACAAGTAATGGATGACGCCGTGGACCGGACACACCAATGTTGGAGAAAGGGCCTTTTGTAGGGCATTGCCCTAATGATATATCATCTCTTTTTCGACAAAAGAAAAATAAACACCCCCTAACATTATACAAACCCCCACCCCCCAAACCCCCAAAATAAAAATAAAGTAAAACCTAATCTACCCATTGCCCTGAAAAGAGCATTTGTATGGACCTTCAGTTCTTTTGCTGCCCATTAAAAATAAAAAAAATGACTATTCTAAAAAAAAAAACACCTCAAAAAGAAAAAAAAAAACCATTACACAAAATAACAAACGAATTATCCAAAATAATAAAAATTATTCCTATTCTAATATCCCATTTTTTTAAAAAACACCCCAAAATAAAAGAACCCTAATCTATAATAAACTACAAAAGGGCCTTTTGTAGGGCATTGCCCTAAAGAAATCGGCTCTTTTTCTACAAAAAACAAACAAACACAGCATAACATTACAAACCCCCAACCCACAAAATAAAAAAACCTAAGTAAAAAAATGTAATCTACCCATTGCCCTGAAAAGGGCATTTGTATGGGCATTGCCCTTAAAAGAGCATTCAGCTCTTTTACTGCCCTTAAAAGGGCACTTAGCTCTTTTAAGATTGCCCATTAGCCCTAATCTAAAAAAAAAAACCCACCCAAAAAAACATTAAAAACCCTAACCCCTCTTTAGATACAGTTACTGAAGTCCGGCTTGAACGATCTTCATCCAGGCGGATCCATCTTCACCCAGCCGCTCCATCTTTATCCAGGCAGATCCATCTTCATCCATCCCGGGACCAGCATCTTCTTCCTCCCTGCAGAGGCGGAGCGGTCGATGCGCGGAGGCTGAGGTCCAGGTGAAGGTCCAAGGCGGCAGTCCATCGATCCGATGTGGAGGTCCTCTATATGCGATCGTCCGCCGCACACAGAGGATTCAAATGCAAGGTTCCCCTTTTATAATGGGGGTACTATTGCATTCCTATTGGCTGAAAAATTTAAATCAGCCAATAGGAATTAGGGCTGCTAAAATCCTATTGGTTGTTCAAATCAGCCAATAGGATTTAAGCAGCTCTCATTCCCATTGGCTGATTTTTAATTTTAGTCTAATAGTTATGTTAAGTTAATTTATAGTTTAAATTTAGTTTCGTGTTTTTTTTAATATCAGGTAAGTTTTTATTTATTTTAAGATAGGGATCTTGTAATTTTAATATAAACTTAGGGGGTTGTTAGGTTTAGGGGTAAATAGTTTAATTTAGTTTTTGGTGATGTGGGGGGCTGGTGGTTTAGGGGTTAATAGATTTATTTAGTGGTAGTGATGTGGGAGGCCAGAGGTTTAGGGGTAAATAACTTTATTTAGTGGCGGCGATGTCGGAGAGCGGCGGAATAGGGGTTAATATATTTATTATAGTGTGGGCAATGTTGGGGTGCGGGGGAATAGGGGTTAATAACTTTAGTATAGTGGCAACGATGTAGGGGAGCGGTGGAATAGGGGTTAATAACTTTAATATAGTATTCGTGATGCGGGACGGCCTCGGTTTAGGGGTTAATAGGTAGTTTATGGGTGTTAGTGTACTTTGTAACACTTTAGTTATGAGTTTTATGTAACAGTTTTGTTGCGTAAAACTCATAACTACTGGTCTCAGATGGCGGTACGGATCTTGTCGTTATAGGGTGTATCGCAAGCTTTTTAACCTCACCGCAAAACTCGTAATGGCAGCGCCATGGCAATCCCATGCAAAAGCTTCATTTTTTTGAGGCGGTACTGACGTTGCATTACAGGCTAAAAGGCTTGCAGTACAGCTATACCGACAAGACTGGCTGCGTTGCTGTTTTAATGCTGAAATGGCCATTTTTTCAGAGTTAAAACATGAATGCAAAACTTGTAATCTAGCTAATTGTTTCTTGCTGCAGATTGAGTGTACACACAAACTTTATCAAGATCATGATATCAGATGTTTACATTACAGAGCCTTACATATCCTGAGAGCCAGGGTTTAACATCTCCTAAAAACATAATTTATTCTTACCTGATAAATTTAGTTCTTTCTTGACACGATGAGTCCACAGATCATCTTAACTACTGTTCGGAATATCACTCCTGACCAGCAGGAGGAGGCAAAGAGCACCACAGCAAAGGCTGTTAAATACCACTCCCCCTACCCACAATCCCCAGTCATTCAACCAAAGGGAAAGGAGAAAGGAAGTAATCTAAGGTGCAGAGGTGCCTGGAGTTTATAGAAAAGCAAACTGTCTGAAAAACAGGGCGGGCCGTGGACTCACCATGTCAAGAAATAAATAAATTTATCAGGTAAGAATAAATTATGTTTTCTTTCTAATGACATGGTGAGTCGACGGATCATCTTAATTACTGTTGGGAACCAATACCCAAGCTAGAGGGCACGGATGATAAGGGAGGGACAAGACAGTTAACCTAAACAGAAGGCACCACTGCTTGAAGAACCTTTCTCCCAAAAGAAGCCTCTGCTGAAGCAAAAGTATCAAATTTGTAAAATGTAGAAAAAGTATGACCAAGTCGCAGCCTTGCAAAGCTGATCTACAGAAGCTCCATTTTTGAAAGCCCAAGAAGATGAAACAGTCCTTGTGGAATGAGCCGTGATTCTCTCAGGAGGCTGCTGATCAGCAGTCTCATATGCCAAGCAAATAACACTTATCAACCAACAAGAAAGAGAAGTAGCTGTAGCCTTCTTACCCTTACGCTTCTCAGAAAAGACAACAAATAAAGAAGAAGACTGGTGAAAATCCTTATTCGCCAGCAAATAATATTTCAATGCAAGAATCACATCCAGGTTGTGCAACAAAACGCTCCTTATGAGAAGAAGGATTAAAACACAAAGAAGGAACAACAATCTCTTGATTAATATTCTTATCAGAAACAACCTTGGGAAGAAAACCCAAGGCAGTACGCAGAACTACCTTATCAGAGTGAAAAATAAGAAAAGGAGATTCATACTGTAAGGCTGAAAGCTCTGAAACTCTTCGAGTCGAAGAAATAGCCATCAGAAACAAAACCTTCCAAGATAACATCTTAATATCCAAAGAATGCATAGGTTCAAATGGAGCCTGTTTAAGGACTCTAAGAACCAAATTAAGACTCCAAGGTGGAGTAGTAGACTTAAACACAGGCCGAATTCTAACCAAGGCCTGACAAAAAGAATGAACATCTGGCACATCCGCCAGGCACTTGTGCAATAAAATAGATAAAGCAGAAATTTGACCCTTCAGGGTACTAGCAGATAAACCTTTCTCCAAACCCTCCTGGAGAAAAGACAAAATCCTAGGAATCCTAACTCTACTCCAGGAGTAGCCTTTGGATTCAGACCAATACAAATCTTTACGCCAAATCTTATAATAGATCTTCCTAGTCACAGGCTTACAAGCCTGAATCATAGTCTCAATGACTGACTCAGAAAAACCACGCTTAGAAAGAATCAAGCGTTTAATCTCCAAGCAGTCAGCTTCAGAGAAACAAGATTTGGATGAAGGAAGGGACCCTGCAGAAGCAGGTCCTTCCTTAATGGAAGACGCCAAGGTGGAACCTGTCCCAACAGAACCAGCAGATGCAACTGAACCTGTCCCAACAGAACCAGCAGATGCAGCTGAACCTGCACCTCAAGCACCTAGAAGCCCTGCTGCTCAAGAGCCTGTGGATGCATTGTATTCTCCCCTGGGTGAGGAATACATTGCACTCCAGAGGAGGCTCATAACAAGCTCCGAGAGCAGACAAAGAGGCCAAGAGAGGTTCCACAGGAGCCAAGAGAGGTTCTTCAGGAGCCAAGAGAGGTTACACAACGTAGCATAGAGCTGCAGAGGGACATGGCAGCATCATTAAGTGGAAGTGTTCAAAACCAGTCACAGATTATGCAAATTCTGCAGATGCAGATGGACAATAGATGGCGAGAACAAAATCAACTCTTGGGTGTGTTGGTTGAGCACTTTACACACCAGCAGGACACTGCCTCCAGCCTATCATCTGTGGCCAGCACACCAGCAGAAACATCAGAATCTTCTCAAACCAGGAGAACAAGGCAATCCACTACAGTCACCTCAGCTCCCTCATCTAAGAAGCCAAAAAAGAAATAAATATTCTTATAGTTCACCATAAATCTAAGAAGCCAAAAAAGAAATAAATATTCTTATAGTTCACCATAAATCTTGTCCTCTGTTATTTACCATATAATTGCCATCAACATCCATGTGAGGTGTGTTTTAGTACACTAATATTGTTAAAACATATAATAAGACCTGTGTGGAAATGGCAAAAAAAAGGTAATATTATCCTGTTTATGACATATTCTTGTACTATAACTCACATCCACAATAGTTGTTTATGAAGGGTACATATAGTAATATTCACTTCTAAGATGTAAATCAATGTATCTCACATCCAATATAAATTGACACATTGGTATATATAGTAGTGATGTTACTGATAGGGTGGGCATTATCAAGTGTTTTAAGTCTGCAGGTGAGAGGTTGTGGTGTCTGTGATTGGTTTGACACAATTGCAAAGAGGCAGCCTTCATAAGGTCTTAGAAATTATCATATGAGCCATCCTAGGTTTTGCTTTCAACTAAGAATACCAAGAGAACAAAGCAAGTGTTATAATTAAATCTGAAAGTAGTTTGAAATAACATGCCCTATTTAAAAGAAGAAGGTTTTCTTTGGACTTGACTGTCCCTTTATATATTTTGGCATCAGTGCCAAGCTGTGTTAGCATTAGAATAAATTACACTCCAGTGGGTTCTAAAGAGATGAAGGTAATACAATTTAAAGTAAATAAGCAAGTATATGTCCACAATGTGATAAAGTACCTACAAGCTCAATCCATTTGATTATGTTGTGGCTTCAAACTATTTCAAATACACAAATAAACCTTAAAAAAACAATATCATAGTATACTGTCTCTTTAACCTTGAGATGCTGCTTAAATGTATGTGTTTGTTAAGGCTTCCAGGGAGTTACGTTGCTTTTTTAGTCAGTGAAAGGGTTGCTGCGCCTGCAATATGTGGCGAGATGAGAATGGAGTAGATTTTCTGAATTCTGCGCGCATAAGTCCTTACGCTGCATATTGGATACCAAATTGCGCGGCTGTTCTATGTTAGTCTATGGCTAAAAAAAATACATCCAAACGGTAAAATATACGCGCGTAACTTGTATGCTACGCCGTATATGTAATACCAAAATCGCGTAAAATCTGGCGGCGGAGGATTTTGCGGGCGACGCTGCATATGTAATGGAGGCTGATATCTACCACCCAGGGATCCTGAACATCTCGAACCCAAGCTTGAGCGAAGAAAGAGAGTCTTACCCCCCACAAGATCCATTCCCAGATCGGGGGCAGACCCTTCATGCTGATTTTGAGTCAGCAACAGGCATCCTGGACTGCTCCCCCTTATTCCAAGACTGATTTGACTTCCAAGATGGCTTGTACTGTTCCTGCTTGGAGGAAGAAGAGGAAGATTTCCCAGAGAAGTTACGAAAGGAACGAAAATTACTCTGCCAACCCTTTTGTTTATTTCTTTTATCCTGAGGAAGAGAATGCCCCTTCCTTCCCGTAATATCAGAAATAATCTCAACCAAACCTGGCCCAAACAAGGTCTTACCCTTGTAAGGAATAGACAAAATCTTAGAGAAGCATCTGCAATAAAGGAATTAGTCAACTTCAAAGCCTTGATTCTATCTTGAATTTCTTCAAGAGGTGTATCTTGCTGAATAGAATCAGACAATGCATCAAACCAATATGCTGCCGCATAAGTAACCGTAGCAATACATGCAGCCGGTTCCCATTGATACCCCTGGTGTACATAAATCTTTTTAAGCAAAGCTTCCAACTTCTTATCCATAGGATCTTTAAAGGAACAGCTGCCCTCAATAGGAATAGTGGTCCTCTTGGTCAGAGTGGAATCTGCTCCCTCCACCTTAGGAACCATCTGCCAAGATTCCTTAATAGAATCAGCAATAGGAAACATCTTCCTAAAAATTGGAGAAGGGGAAAAAGGAATCCCAGGCTTCTCCCATTCTCGTACAATAATATCTGAAACACGAACTGGTATAGGAAAAACTTTTACCGAGGAAGGGACATCAACAAACTTATTAAGCTTACTAGATTTCTTAGGAATAACCATGACTGATACCTCAGAGTCATCCAAGGTTGTCAAAACCACCTTGAGTAACAAACGGAGGTGCTCCAGCTTAAACAAGGAAACAACCTCAGGTTCAGAAGAAGTATTTACACTATCAGAATCCGAGATCTCACCCTCAGATGCTATTGAAGTATCTTCCTCCTCAGACTTATGAGAAGAAACACTAGACACAATTGCAACAGAATCAGAAACCTTATACTTCCTCTTGAACTTCCCCTGTAACATAGGAAAAGCTGACAAAGCCTCAGATACTGTTGAGGATATATGGGTAGCCATATCCTGCAAGGAAAAAACAACCTGAGATGAAACACAGGGCACTGCAGAAGATTGGGACGTATGAGGAGAAAGCTGCAGATTAGCCTGAACAGGAGACTCCTGAACAACATCCGCCCTAGAGAATGAAGGCTCAGAATCAAAACGTCTATCCTTGTAATGTAATGTTCTCTCAATACAAGTGGAACAAAAAGGGATAGGAGGCTCAACATTAGTATTTAAACATAGAGAACAAGCAACAGCTTGCAGGGCCTCTTGGTCCATCTTATTCCAAAGGAAAAAACCTTAATCAATAAAAAATTCTAAGTTCAAATCAGAATTTTAATGAAACAAAAAACACGTTACTGTCCCTTTAAATTCTAAACAGACTTTTTTTTTTTTTTTAACTAGAAAATCCTTAAGTAAACTGCACAATAAATCTTGCAGCAAAAATGTTTCACAAAATGAATGCAAAGAGAGACACAAACGTTATAGTCCCTGAAATTCAGACAGAAACTTAAATATAAACAGAGCAACAGTCCCACAAAAAAACAACAGGCAACCTCCACACCTCAGCAAGCTCTGCTGAGATGCCTACCTGACCTCCTTGCTGCCGGAAACAAAGTCAGAACATGATCCGGACCTCCATACAGCTGCACCGGAGAGAACAATGAACCACCTCTGAGGAGCTATGCAACAAAAAACGCAGTTGCTATCTCAGAAAAGCCTGTCTATTGTGGGCATGGCCTAACAAACCTCCCGGTAGCCATTAATACACAAACAAAAAACACGTACACCAAAGTGAAAACATAATAAACTGAGCCAAACATCCCCAGTGCCTGCAAAACTGCCATACAATAAACTGTTAACGTAAAAGGCTGATTGTATATTTAGACAGAATTAACTGTCAAAGTGCCAAATTCTCTTATATCAAAACAGGGAAAGAAATAGGCACCTCACATGGACCTGTGAAAAAAAGAAAAGGCTGAGTAAACTTACTCAAACTTTCAACCAAGGGCAGCATGAAATTACTTGGGAGGCCCAGTGGGGATTATACCCCACAAGTTCCCAAATGCCTAAAAGCCACCACTTGCTCTACTGAAGAGACTGACATGGACTACAGCTAAACCCCAAAGAAAACCAGAGCAAACTTGCTCAACTTAAAAAATAACAAACTCTTGATTGAAGAATCAGACACCTAACTTTACCCCTCCTTGCAACTGATACAAGCAAAGAGAATGACTGGGGATTGTGGGTAGGGGGAGTGGTATTTAACTTTAATTTGCTGTGGTGCTCTTTGCCTCCTCCTGCTGGTCAGGAGTGATATTCCCAACAGTAATTAATATGTAAAAAAAGAACCCTTTTCATTGGCCGCATGATTTTAAAGAAGAATAGACCTCTTTGTAGGTTGGTTGAGAAATAATAAGTATTGCTAAATTCTTAACTTGCTTTAAAGTATATAGAAGCTTTGTTTTGACATGCAATTAAAGGGACATAATACTCATATGCTAAATCACTTGAAACTGATGCAGTATAACTGTAAAAAGCTGACAGGAAAATATCACCTGAGCATCTCTATGTAAAAAAGGAAGATATTTTACCTCACAATCTCCTCAGCTCAGCAGAGTAAGTTCTGTGTAAAAAGTTATACTTCACCTGCTCCCAGCTGAAGGTAAAAATAAAAAAAAATGAAGAAATGAACAGCAGCCAATCAGAATCAGCATTGCTGAGGTCATGAACTCTTACTGTGATCTCATGAGATTTGACATAACTCTCATGAGATTTCATAGTAAGCTTCCTTTACCTGATTGGTGAAATAATATGAGAGTGCACAATGCTCATCCCTTCAGATGTCCCAGGACAGACACACTAAAATGCTGCTTAGAAATCCTTTACAATGGGAGGTGGCTACTGAGGATATTGTGAGGTAAAATATCTTTCTTTTTTACATAGAGATGTTCAGGAGATATTTTCTAGTCAGCTTTTTACAGCTATGCTGCATCATTTTCAAGTGTTTAAACATTTGGGTATTATGGCCCTTTAAGTGCATATTAACACAAATATAGTACTTTATGTAATTATTAAGTTTAATAAGATCCCTTTATTACCCATTCTCCAGTTTTGCATAACCAACACTGTTATATTATTACACTTTTTACCTCTGTGATTACCTTGTATATAAGCTTCTGCAGACTGCCCTTTATTCAGTTCTTTTAACCATTTGGCTGCTAAGCCATTTCCCACCTGGGTGCTAAACTGGATTTGAGCTTTTTTTTTTTTTTTTACTTTTTAAAAATATAGTTATTTTTAGCTTTTTTACCTTTTTTTCCAGATCCCCAAGACTTATATCATTGTAAAGGTTAGGCGATTACCATTTCAATGGTGGGTCTTGGGGGTCTGTAGCTACTTAGATGCCTGAGATCAAGGCTTCTAAGCAGCATGCCCCCATTTCCCTATATTGTCCATTGTTAATTTTAAATAAAGATGAGAGGTGAAGTCATCACGTCATTGCGCGTGACGTCACCACGCAAATTGTGAAGCCCCAGGCGATGCCTCTCACTATTCATTCCAGATCGCGGGGGTGGGAGTAGGTGGGAGCCCCCAGATTGCCCTCAAGGTGGGTGAGTGTTAACGACGGCTCTGAGCCGTTGTCAGCACCTGACTGGGATAATTTGCGATGGCTCAGAGCCATCATTAGCACTCAAAGGGTTAACAGACTTGCATTTTAGCCAATCAGTACTTACTCATAAATGACTCCACGGGAGTGAGCATAATGTTATATACATGGCACACATTAATTAGTGCTGTCTAACTGTGAAACAGTCAAAATGTACTGAGATATAAGGTGATCTTCAAGGGCTTAAAAATTCAGATATGAGCCTACCTAGGTTTATCTTTCAATTAAGAATACCAAGAAAGCAAAGCAAATTTGATGATAAAAGTAGATCAGAAAGTTGCATGCCCTATCTGAATCATGAAAGTTTAATTTTGACTTGACTGTCCCTTTAATATTAGGTGATTTATTTAATATCTTAGGGCATCTAATACGCATTGTATATTTAAGATTTTTTTATTTCTCCTATGACAGAGGTCCAGAATATCACATGCACGTTCACGTATTCCCCTACAGTCAATAGAGAAAAAAAACTAACTCAACATGAAAATATGAATATGTCACATTCCAGTGTTCTGCACACAGCAGAGTATGTTAAATACTCTGTGTATATATATATATATATAATATATATATATATAACAACATTAAAATTAGGGGGAGGTAAAAGGTGAGTTTAAAATCCTCCACTACGCACAAAATATAGAGAAAATAACTCATTGTGTAGTTCATTAACAAATCTAGACAGGCCAGAAGGCTTGTTTTTCCCACAGAAAACCTCTGAATTACATTGTTTCCAATGCAGCAAAGGATTCTGGGTAAGATATGCAAATTAGGTTCACGACAACACACCTTTTTACTTCAAGTCTGCTTTTCAGCAGATTCCCTTTACGCCAAATAACAGTCTGTCCTGGGATGGTTATGAATCACTGCACTAACCCTAGCTAAGCTTATAAGCTGTGTGAACAGCGATACTTTGGCATAAAGGGAATCTGCTGAAAAGCAGACTTGAAGTAAAAAGGTGTGTCATTGTGAACCTAATTTGCATATCTTACCCAGAATCCTTTGCTGCATTGGAAATAATGTAATTCAGAGGTTTTCTGTGGAAAAAACAAGCCTTCTGGCCTGTCTAGATTTGTTAATGAACTACACAATGAGTTATTTTCTTTCTCTCTCTCTCTCTCTCTCTCTCTCTCTCCTTACAAAATTATTTTATTAATATTACTTAGGGGTGCAGGCAAACAAACAAATAACTACACAAAATAGAATATTAGAATATTGCGCACATCCACTTCTATATTATCAAAACATGTTCAATATTGCCAAGAATCACCTAAGCTCATATTTTAAAATAGGGATCTTAGTCACACAATATGGCCATATTTTGCTTAAGCCAGTCACAAAATGTTGACTGGTCCTAACACTGCAATGTGATGCCTTTCTGGGCTATAACATTCCTGGCCATATTGTGTGACTAAGATCCCAATTTTAAATTATGAGCTTAGGTGATTCTTGGCAATATTTAAAATGTTTTGATAATATAGAAGTAGATGTGCGGCAATATTCTATTTTGTGTAATTATTTGTTTGTTTGCCTGCACCCCTAAGTAATATTAATAAAATAATTTTGTAAGGTGTGCAGAAACATTTGTATTTGTATTTAAAGGAAGACTAACTACCTTCATGGATTCTAGCACCCCACCCCCCGGTTGCTCAGGTGTTCTCATAATAGGACTATGGAAGTGTGTATAAAGCCAGGGAGGCTAGTTGAAGCAGGAATGTTATAGCCCAGAAAGGCATCACATTGCAGTGTTAGGACTAGTCAACATTGGGACACCTTGTAAGTTGGTGACTGGCTTAAGCAAAAACATAATTTATGCTTACCTGATAAATTTATTTCTCTTGTAGTGTATCCAGTCCACGGATCATCCATTACTTATGGAATATATTCTCCTTCCCAACAGGAAGCTGCAAGAGTCCACCCACAGCAAAGCTGCTATATAGCTCCTCCCCTAACTGCCATATTCAGTCATTCGACCGAAAACATGCAGAGAAAGGAAAAACCATAGGGTGCAGTGGTGACTGTAGTTCAAATGACAAAATTACCTGCCTTAAAGTGACAGGGCGGGCCGTGGACTGGATACACTACAAGAGAAATAAATTTATCAGGTAAGCATAAATTATGTTTTCTCTTGTTAAGTGTATCCAGTCCACGGATCATCCATTACTTATGGAATACCAATACCAAAGCTAAAGTACACGGATGATGGGAGGGACAAGGCAGGTACTTAAACGGAAGTTACCACTGCCTGTAAAAAACCCTTTCTCCCAAAAATAGCCTCCGAAGAAGCAAGGTATCAAATTTGTTAAATTTGAAAAGTATGAAGCGCAGACCAAGACTCCGTCTTGTAAATCTGTTCAACAGAAGCCACATTTAAAAAAGGCCCAAGTGAAAACCACAGCTCTAGTAGAATGAGCTGTAATCCCTTCAGGAGGCTGCTGTCCAGCAGTCTCATAAGCTAAATTAATTATGCTTTTTAACCAAAAAGACAGAGAGGCTGCTGAAGTCTTTTGACCTCTCCTCTGTCCAGAATAGACAACAAACAAGGTGAACGTTTGATGAAAACTGTAGTAGCTTGTAAGTAAAACTTTAAAGCACAAACCACGTCCAATATTGTGTAATAGACGTTCCTTCTTTGAGGAAGGATTAGGATACAAGCATGGAACAACTATCTCTTGAGTAATGTACTTGTTAGATACCACCTTAGGAAAAAACCCAGGTTGGTACGCAGGACTACCTTATCCGTACGAAGGACCAGATAAGGAGAATCACATTGTAACACAGATAACTTGGAGACTCTACGAGTCGAGGAATTAGCTACCCAAAAGGAACTTTCCAAGATAAAGATTGATATCTATGGAACAAAAAAGGTTCAAACGGAACTTCTTGAAGAACCTTAAGAATCAGGTTTAAGCTCCATGGCGGAGCAACAGTTTTAAACACAGGCTTGGATCTAACCAAAGCCTGACCAAATGCCTGAACGTCTAGAATACCTGCCAGACGCTTGTGCAAAAAAATAGACAGAGTAAAAATCTGTCCCCTTTTAAGGAATTAGCTGACAACCCTTTTCTCAAAAACATCTTGGAGAAAAGATAATATCCTGGGAATCCAGACTTTACTCCATGAGTAACCCTTGGATTCATAACAATCAGATATTTACACCATATCTATGTTCAATTTTCCTAGAGACAGGCTTTCATGTCTGTATTAAGGTATCAATGACTGACTCGGAGAAGCCATGCTTTGATAACATCAAGCGTTCAGTCTCCAGGCAGTCCATCTCAGATTGATTCTATTTAGATGGTTGAAAGGACCCTGAGGTAGAGGGACCTGTCTCTGAAGCAGAGACCGTGATGGAAAGGATGACATGTCCACCAGATCTGCATACCAGGTCCTGCGTGGCTACGCAGGCGCTGTCAAAAACACCAAAGCCCTCTCCTGCTTGGTCTTGACCTCCGGAGGAAATCCCACTCCCCCGGAAGAAAAGTCTGACGACTTAGAAAATCCACCTCCCAGTTCTCAACACCTGGGATATGGATAGCTGATAGACAAGAGTGAGTCTCTGTCCAGTAAATTATTATAAGACTTCTAACATCGCTAGGGAACTTCTGTTCCCCCTTGATGGCTGATGTAAGCCACAGTCGTGTATATTGTCCGACTAAGTATGATGTACCTCAGAGTTGCTAACTGAGGCCAAGTCTGAAGAGCATGGAATATCACTCCCAGTTCCAGAATATTTATTAGAAGGAGGGTCTCCTCCTAAGTCCACTATCCCTGAGCCTTCAGGGAGTTCCAGACTGCATCCCAACCTAAAAGGCTGGCATCTATTGTAACAATTGTCCCATCTGACCTGCGGAAGGTCATACCCTTGGACAGATGGACCCGACATAGTCACCAGAGAAGAGAATCTCTGGTCTCTTGGTCCAGGTTTAACAGGGGGACAAATCTGTGTAATCCCCGTTCCTCTGACTGAGCATGCATAGTTGCAGCGGTCTGAAATGTAGACGTGCAAACGGTACTATGTCCCTTGCCGCTACCATTAAGCCGATTTCATTCATGTACTGAGCCACCGAAGGGCGCGGATGGGATGAAAAAAACACAGCAGAAATTTAGAAACTTTGACAACCTGGACTCCATCAGGTAAATTTTCATTTCTACAGAATCTATCAGAGTCCCTAGGAGGGAAACCCTTGAGATTGGGGATAGAGAACTCTTTCCTTGTTCACTTTCCACCCATGTGATCTCAGAAATGCCAGTACTACGTCCGTATGAGACTGGGCAATTTGGATGTTTGACGCCTGTATCAGGATGTCGTCTAAATAAGGGGCCACTTCTATGCCCCGCGGTCTAAGGACCGCCAAAGCGACCCCAGAACCTCCATAAAGATTCTTGGGGCTGTAGATACCCCAAAGGAAAGAGCTACAAACTGGTAATGCCTGTCTAGAAAGGCAAACCTGAAAAACGATGGTGATCTTTATGCATCACAATGTGAGGATAAGCATCCTTCAAATCCATTGTAGTCCTCTATTGACTCTCCTGGATCATAGTTAAGATGGTACGAATAGTTTCCATCTTAAATGACGGAATTCTGAGGAATTTGTTTAAGATCTTTAGATCCAAAATAGGTCTGAAGGTTCCCTCTCCTTGGGAACCACAAACAGATTTGAGTAAAAACTCTGTCCCTGTTCCTCTCTTGGAACTGGATGGATCTCGTACACAATGTAAGAATGCCTCCTTCTTTATCTGGTTTGCAGATAATTGTGAAAGGCGAAATCTCCCCTTTTTTTGGGGGGGAATCTTTGAAATCCAGAAGATATCTCTGGGATATAAATTCCAATGCCTAGGGATCCTGGGCATCTCTTGTCCACGCCTGGGCAAAGAATGAAAGTCTGCCCCCTATAGGATCCGTTACCGGATAGGGGTCCGTTCCTTCATGCTGCCTTAGAGGCAGCAGCAGGCTCCTTGGCCTGCTTATCTTTGTTCCAGGTCCGATTGTCTCCAGACCGCCTTGGACTGAGCAAAAATTCCCTCTTGTTTTGCCTTAGAGGAAGAGGATGCCACACCTGCCCTGAAGTTTTTAAAAGGTACGAAAATTAGACTTTTTTTTTTTTTTTTTGCCCTTGATTTAGACCTATCCTGAGGAAGGGCATGACCTTTTCCTCCAGTGATATAAGCAATAATCTCCTTCAAACCAGGCCCGAATAGGGTCTGCCCCTTGAAGGGAAGTTAAGTAGCTTATTTATTAAAGTCACGACAGCTGACCATGATATAAGCCATAGCGCTCTGCGCGCCAGTATAGTAAAAAACAGAATTCTTAGCCGTTAGTCTAGTCAAATGAACAAGGCATCAGAAAACAAAGGAATTGGCTAGCATAAGCTTGTCAAATATATTCATCCAATGGAGTCGCTTAACTGTAAAGCCTCATCAAGAGACTCAACCCAGAATGCCGCAGCAGCAGTGACAGAAGCAATGTATGCAAGGGGCTGCAGGATAAAACCCTGTTGAATAAACATTTTTTATCCATTGGATCTAAAAAGCACAACTGTCCCCGTCAGAGGTAGTGGTACGCTTAGCTAGAGTAGAAACTCTTCTCTCCACCTTAGGAACTGTCTGCCAGAAGTCCCGTGTGGTGGTAACTATTAGAAAACATTCTTCTAAAAAATAGGAGGGGAAGAGAACGGCACACCTGGTCTATCCCATTCCTTATTAAAAAATTTTTTTAGTAAACCTCTTTAGGTATTGGAAAAACATCAGTACACACCGGCACTGCATATTATTTATCCAGTCTACACAATTTCTCTGGCCCTGCGATTGTACACATTCATTCAGAGCAGCCAAAGCCTCCCTGAGCAACAAGTGGAGGTTCTCAAGCATAAATTTTAAATGTAGAAATATCAGAATCAGGTTAAATCATCTTCCCTGAGTCAAAAAAAAAAAATCACCCACAGACTAAGCATATTGTGAGGTAGTATCATACATGGTTCTTAAAGCGTCTGTATGCTCTGTATCTACCCCCAGAGCTAACTGCTTTCCTTTAATTTCAGGTAGTCTGACTAATACTGCTGCCAGAATATTATTCACCACCTTTGCCATGTCTTGTAAAATAAACGCTATGGGCGCCCTTGATGTACTTGGCGCCATTTGAGCGTGAGTCCCTGAAGCGGGAGTCGAAGGGTCTGACACGTGGGGAGAGTTAGTCGGCATAACTTTCCCCTCGACAGAATCCCCTGGTAAAGAAACGCTATGGGTGCCCTTGATGTACTTGGCGCCATTTGAGCGTGAGTCCCTAAAGCGGGAGTCAAAAGGTCTGACACGTGGGGAGAGTTAGTCGGCATAACTACCCCCACGACAGAATCCTCTGGTGATAATGTTTTTAAAGACAAAAAATGATCTTTATTGTTTAACATGAAATCAGTAACATCTGGTACACATTCTAAGATGGGGTTCCACCATGGCTTTAAAACATAATGAACACAGAGCTTCCTCTATGTCAGACATGTTAGAACAGACTAATAATGAGACTAGTAAGCTTGGAAAACACTTTAAATCAAGTTAACAAGCAAATATATAAAACGTTACTGTGCCTTTAAGAGAAACAAATTTTGCCAAAATTTGAAATAACAGTGAAAAAAGGCAGTTAAACTAACAAAATTTTTACAGTGTATGTAACAAGTTAGCAGAGCATTGCACCCACTTGCAAATGGATGATTAACCCCTTAATACAAAAAACAGATTAACAAAACGAAAAATATGTTTTAAACAGTCATAACAGCTCCTACTTTTGAAGCCCTTTTGAGCCCTTCAGAGATGTCCTATAGCATGCAGGGGACTGCTGAGGGAAGCTGAATGTCACTGTTTGTAATTTTAACTGCACCAACTGTAACTTTTATACTATAACAGTGGAAAGCCTCAGGAAACTGTTTCTATGCAAAATTTAAGCCAGCCATGTGGAAAAAACTTACGCCCCAATAAGTTTTATCACCAAACATATGTTAAAAAACGATTAAACATGCCAGCAAACGTTTTAAAACACATTTTTACAAGAGTATGTATCTCTATTAATAAGCCTGATACCAGTCGCTATCGCTGCATTTAAGGCTTTACTTACATTACTTCGGTATCAGCAGTATTTTCTTAGTCAATTCCATTCCTAGAAAAATATTTTACTGCACATACCTTATCTGCAGGAAAACCTGCACGCCATTCCCCCTCTGAAGTACCTCACTCCTCAGAATGTGTGAGAACAGCAAATGGATCTTAGTTACGTCTGCTAAGATCATAGAAAAAACGCAGGCAGATTCTTCTTCCAAATACTGCCTGAGATAAACAGCACACTCCGGTGCCATTTAAAAATAACAAACTTTTGATTGAAGAATAAACTAAGTAGAAAGCACCACAGACTCTCACAACCTCCTATCTATGTTGAGGTTTGCAAGAGAATGACTGAATATGGCAGTTAGGGGAGGAGCTATATAGCAGCTTTGCTGTGGGTGGACTCTTGCAGCTTCCTGTTGGGAAGGAGAATATATTCCATAAGTAATGGATGATCCATGGACTGGATACACTTAACAAGAGAAATATGGCCATATTGTGTGACTAAGATCCCAATTTTAAAATATGAGCTTAGGTGATTTTTTGCAATATTTAAAATGTTTTAATAATATAGAAGTGGATGTGTGGCAATATTCTATTGTGTATATATTTTTCATATATATGAAAAAGTAGAATGGACAAGTGCTGTTGCAAGAACCTAAGAGGTATCACTAAACATTAAACATTAACCATATATTATGAACAGATATATAAATAATTATAGTTGAATCTAGAACACAAATAAAATGACATAAAAAATGAAAAGCCTTTGTAGAGAATAAAGTCTTTCGAATTTATGTGAAAATATATTTCTATAATGTGCCAGAAAGTTGTAGATCAGATGATCCATTTCAGAACAAGTAGATAAAGTGACTACTTACAGGACTTAACCTGGAGGTGCGTTGCTACATGTAAGTGTGCATATTCCCTGGATACACATATATTTATACAAACTGTACTGTGCTATGTTGGCTCTATATCCTCCCCTTTAGGAACCAGGAGGACCTCACTGGTTAAGAAGTACTACAGAATTATCTCTGCGTCTGTTCAGTTTGCTGGGCAACTGTGAGGTTCCAGTCTGCTTCCTTGCACTTTTTGGTGCTATTCGTTTGTCCCTTGGAATTGTGGTATTAGGCCATTGGGCGCCTCTGTGTTTCTTTTTTCAGACCATCTGTTATCATCAGGATTTTGACCCCCCTACGACAGAGAGCTGACCTTTGCAATTATCTGGAGCTATTGTGACTTACAGGATATCATTTAGTTATTGGACATTTATTGTGTTTCCAGTCACAAGGTTTTATATATATATATATTTTCTCTCTCTGGTACTCTGCTGTTTAGTTTTAGAGTGTTGTTGTATACATTATTATTGTTCTTATTACATTGTGTTACATTTGTTTTGATTGAGAGTGCCCCCTTGAGGATTGGTGTGCTTCCACACACCATATCTATATATTTTGTACTTACAGGACTTGACCTCAATCTGTATGAGGTAAGTAAATGCAATTTTTGGAGTCACCTGGTCTAAGTACTCTTTTACTTTATAATATTCAATTTGATGTATTTTTATGCCACTTATGTTTTTAAGTACTATTTTTAATTGTTAATGCATTTTATCAAGGCGTTTTTGCCTATATCAATCGTACCCACCTCCAACTGTATAGGAGAAAAAAATCACAGCTTCCCACGCTGTTTAGAGGACGTTTTATTTCAACTGTATGTGTCTGCCTTTGCATACCTTATAATACTGAGGACTTTGAACGTGAGCATATATAGTTGGGGCTCCGTCAGTGGTGGCTCATGGGTTATTCAAATGGGGGTTCACTATATATATATATATATATATATATATATATCATAACCAAAAAAAAAAAATGTTTATCCTTATATCTGGTAACTTTATTTATTGGGAGTCACCATCATTCTCCATGTAACCACACTGCTTCAACTACATAGCTCAACTATAATAAAATATAATGTATTTCACTAAAATTAAACGTATTCCTATATTTCTTACATCACACCATCACAGCACTGCACTGTACCCCACTAAACATAAAAGCTATGAAAGCACAAACACATACTTTTCATTATACAAGAGTGGAATAATAATTATTAACTTTATATTTTCTGCATTGGTCGTTTAAAGCAATGATGCATTAACTGCTCCCCTGCCTCCTCGACTCTTACCCGTCCATCACATCCAGGTTCAGGTAATCAGCTCCGCTCTGAAGCATTCACTCGTTCGCTCACACTCTGCACCACCAAGGCAGGATAGGTTGCTGTTTAGGATGGACGGTCCGATCTTGGAGCCAGACGACATGATGAAAATTCAATGGGCACAGAATGCAACCACCTAACACATGCTCACAGTTCCAAACTTCTGAGTGAACGCCGGGAAACGGAGTCCAAGAGGTGTGTATACGCTCCGAGATAAAAGAGAAAATAACTACATTTCCCAGTATGCTCCCGTGATGGGGGAACGACACAGAGCATGATGGGTGTGATGTTTAGCACCACTCACTGGCTCACTAACACAGGCTGAACTGTGCGATTAAGCCAGTATAGGGATGGGTTGGAGGGTGGGAGTGGCATCTCAGCTTCTGCATGAGGCAGCTAATGACACAGGCATGTAGGCTCTGCCGCACATGCGGTTAAATAAAGAAAAAAAAATATTTTACAACAAAAAACAGTTTTGATTTCACTTTTTTTGGGGTATAAATTAAATATAATTTTTCCAATAGGGGGCTATTGGAAAAAATATATTTTCTTCAGAATTTTTTTCTTCTTCTTCTTTTTACTGGGGGTTCACGTGCGGGTGTGCACACAAGGAGGAGCCTCCACTGGGCTCCGTGAAGGGCTTTTAGCATATTTGTGAATAAAACAGGGTTGCACTATTATTGTGTTTCTGCTTTTTATTCTATACCCCCACTATACCTGGAGGGAAGTTTCTAGACCTACACCAAACTACAGGAAGCACTGAAGATAGAGACCTGCATTCTCTATACGATTCTGGTGGCGGATATTGTTTCTTTGCAGAACTCGAGACTACCCTGTACAGCATTGACTTACCTCATATTGATTGAGGTTAAGTTTTGTAAGTATTTTTTATATATTCATTCCCCTGAATCGGTTCACTATTATGGTGTTTTTGCTTGCTTTTCATTAAAACTACATGAGAAGGAGAAGTTTCTGGATTGGAAAGAGACTCCAAAAATTTAGATGGTACCCATTGATGAACAGTACACTGATCTGAAGGTGGTTAATGACTACAGAGAAAACCCCTCATCCACATCTGGTCACCAGAAATTTGGGAATTGCATTTACTTACCTCATACAGATTGAGGTTAAGTCCTGTAAGTAGTCACTTTATCTGCTTGTTCTGAAACAGATCATCTGATCTACAACTTTCTGGCACATTATAGAAATATATTTTCACATAAATTTGAAAGACTTTATTCTCTACAGAGACTTTTCATTTTTTATGTCATTTTATTTGTGTTCTAGATTTAACTAAATTCATTTATATATCTGTTCACAATATATGGTTAATGTTTAGTGATATCTCTTAGGTTCTTGCAACAGCACTTGTCCATTCTACTTTTTCTTATCTATTTAGGGACCCTCAGTGAAATTGGGTATTCCACTAAGTTAAAGCATAGGACGCAGCGGCAGTTGCTCTTACCTTGGGATAGATATCCTTTCTTGTGAATCTCCTCATCACTATATAGCACATATTTAGGTTTTTTGTTTGACTTTGTGTATGACAGCATTTAATTTAATCTCTGGCTCCACAGCGCCTAATCTGCCCTCCTTGGTCTTATATATATATATATATATATATATATATATATATATATATATATATATATATATATAATGTATATGTATGTATGTATGTCTATTATTAAATATTATATATTTAATAATAAATAAATAATACATAATAAATATTATTTTCTAACACCCGAGATTTCATATCTTTTAGCCCTTTTAACTTTTGCGTGCAATATTTTTTTAAGTCATTTTTATTAGATAGTGTTATTATAAGTGTAAATGTACTTTGTAATGTGTTTTTGAGGTGTTTTGTGCAACTTTTATGTTTTTTACCAGAGTTCTGAAGTTGCGGTAATCATTTTACTGTAAATCGCGATTGTGCTCAATCGATTGCGTTTACTTTCATCTCATAATACAAGCTGTAAGCCCAACAAGCACAAACCCTCGTGATAAAACCCTTATCGCTCGGGCGTAAACTTTTGCGCTCCATTCGTAATCTAGCCCTTATTCGGTACCCCTCACCTAATCTCTGTATTGTTTGCACTTCGGATTTATACCTATTACAGACTGAAGATCCCACTTAGGAAACCGGAATTGGCAAGAGACTGCCGAGAGAGACAGACTCAGAGCTGGGTGATCTAGATGCCGGATGCAGTGGTGATCTATATGAAAGCTGCAGGCAAGTGACACACACGTTGAGGTGAATATCAATTAAACGCTGAGTTGTAATTCCCGAGCAATAGATGTGACGCATGCAGTGAACATCAGTCGGCAGAACAGTAAGAAAGCCGCAAGTGGCAGGTATGATGCATTATCAACAACGCCAAGCCGGGGGATGAAACATGGGAGTGAGATGTCTCATAAGTCACATAACTTTAGTAGCGGCATAAAAAAAAAGTGTAGATGGGGGAATTACACTAGATCGGGCTGTACCCACTGCCGCTTGGGTAATGTTGGATTTCTGACTTTAACAGTAATATATATACATATATACATACATAAATTATATTTTGATATCCCTTTAAAACACAGAAATACGAGTCTAGTGTTTGTGCATATCTGCTTGGGTTTTGTACATAACATAAAGCAAGATGTGCTATTTATTGAGAGTTAGTATGAGCATGATTTTTTAAATTTAATATAAACAATCCTAATAGTAACAAAAAAGGAAATGCCAATATACCTCCATTAACAAAGCCTGGTCTTCCGGCACTGGGCACGACTCCACTGCTAGTGAGAACTGCTCCAGGGTCACTAGGAAAAATAAATATTGTTGCATTAATATTTGAAGACTGATTGCAACATATAATTGTCTTGTTAATGTTAATAAAAATGGGAAAAGGACATTAATATAAATAAAAACATTAACCTAAAATTATATAGATTCAGTTTTTTATTTCATCATTGTTTGAAGATGCTTTAAACATAAAACCCAAAACTTGTTCTTTCATGATACAATTTATGTGTATTATTAAATTTGCTTAATTCTCTTGCTACACTTTGTTGAAGGAGCAGAAATACTACTAGGATCTAGCTTAACATATTAGATGAGCCAATGACAAGAGACTTATATGTGCAGCCACCAATCAGCAACGAGTAGTGCATTGCTGCTCCTGAACCTACCTAGCGGTGCTTTTCAACACAGGATACCAAGAGAACAATTCAAATTTGAAGACAAAAGTAAATGTAAACTTGTTTAAGGGCTCCATGTACAAAGCACTTGAGCGTGTAATGATACATGCGGCAACGGATCTTGTTCACCTGCTGCCCTATGACGCAAATTTTTAAATCGCATTGTTTATCGAAACCATGAAAGTTTAATTTTGATTTTGCTATCACTTTACATTTGAAAATACACCATAAAGGAAATTGTGTACATTTTTAAAGGGATATTTACTTCTATTACATTTCTTTTTAATTCTGTTACCTGAATCATGGGGCTTTATATCGGAATAATGAAAGTTAAGTTTGTCTAGCATCTCCCTTTAAGATAAGAGTAGCATTTTGTTTATTAATGACTTTTACTAGGCTGAAATCTGAATACCAGGGAATAGTATGATGTCATATACTTGTTTGATTTTAAATGCAAAAACATTTTGATTACGAATTCCTAATTAGCTCTGAACAAGAAATGACTGTTTTATTAGGATAATACGACCCCTCTTAAAGTTGGATTTGTTGGGTAACATACGATCTCTATATTGTATTGTATTTATTTTGTAATTAATGGGCCAGTTTACTGACATCAGCCAAATAGTTAATGGGATGTAATATTTTATAAAAGTAAACAAGAATTACATAACAATAAAATATGAAGTAATGAAGTTTATGTTTTTGACCTTACAATTTTTCCCAAGAGCATACAGAGGTGCAGTGTTCCCTCTAAGGCCATATTTTGTGAGCCCAGCAGTGAAACAGTTAATAAGGTAATCATACCTTGCTGTCTGCATTGTGTAGTGTTTGCTATCTGCATGGTGGGGTTCACTTATTAACTGTTTAACTGCTGGGCCGCTCATACAATCTGGCCTTAGAGGGAACGCTGGTTATGCGGGAAACCCTCAGAGAAGAGCTGAGCAAATACTAGCAAGGAGTACGCTCACTGCCAGTCTGAAGCATTTATGTAAAATAACCCTATACATTTCTAGTTGCTAAGAGCGCAAGCACTATCTGAAGTGAAAGAAAAGGGCACCCGCCACATGTGAATTCTTAGCCTCTGTAAACACGGACTAGCTTTTACTGAGCTCACACTTTTGTGACATCAAAGGCATCGTGCATGTGAAGTATCCTACCACGGACTTAGCCAGTGCTAGAAAGCCAACTCCTTTGAAAGTAATACATTTACATCTGTATAGAAACATTTTGCAGGGGTTGTGAAAAATAAAGTAAAATCTGCTGATTAAAAAAAAAAAAAACACAAATAAGGAAACGGATATTTTAACTTGAAGGCACACTATTATGATTAATGGTTGAGATCATTTCATAAAAAAAAAAAAATGAGCAAACTGTCCCTTTAAGTTAAACTGTAATCTGCACCTTTATGGGTTTCTCATTTAGGGTGTTATATCGAAAACTCCAAGACATTGAAAATTTCAAGATTATTATCAAGTTTTAATATATTTTTTTATTCAAATAAATAGTCCTCTATGCATAGAGGTTATTTTGGCTTTTATCAAGGACTGTGAGTGTGTTTTGTTATATCTATTCTGACTGTGGATCTGATACCTGTTTGCCTGTGTGAGCTAGCTGGTGGGCTCATATTATCCCAGCTGGTGTGACTTGCACTGCAATATAGTGCGCCACTTTTGTGAGTATAATCATTGGAGGGTCTCTGGGATTGTTCTCTATGTTGTAAAGATTGCATGCACTATTGGAGCACCCTTCCCCCTCCCTCTTTGTATATTCATTCATAGTAACCTTGGATACATCCACTATACGAAGTGAGCCAGCTGGTGGGCTCTGATCTATCTATCTATCAAGCCTGCCTGACTTGTCTTGCCAAATAGTGGGCCATTTTTGTATCATTCTGAGTGATATTGTGATACTATGGTTTAAAATTTGTTGTGATCCTCTGCACCATTGGAGCGCCTTTTTCTGCCTTTCCATATTTGCAGAAAACTCCAAGAGTATGTCACTTCCGGTGAATCCATACATCTGATTGGTTGTGCATCTTGTCCCTCACGGAGACACGGGCCAATCAGATGGGACTGTAATGCCCCCCTTGTAAACCTCATTCCTCAAGGTTTACTTGGGGTGGATGCCAGAGGATCGGCGGTGCGCCCCCCAGACAGAGGCAAAAAATGAAAGTTACCGGAAGTGACGTCATCTTGGAGTTTTCGATTTTTTGGAGTTTTCGACAGAACCAGGGCCCAATGCTAAAAAAGGTCTCTGGGCAGATGAGTTTCTATAACAATGCTTGCCAGTCCTATTTCCCTGGTGGAATTATCTAAAGCCACTTTTTACCCTGAAAACAAGGTGTCTCTCTAACGGACGTATACTGCATTTTCGTATGGAAGGAGATGCATACATTACAAAAGTACACAATGAAAATCATAATTTAAAAATCATACAAAATGAATAATTTAACCATTGACACAAAAATATGCAAGGAAAATTTGTATTGTAAGGTGAATCAAAAATCATAACTAAATTAACCCCTTAATGACCGGACCATTTTTCAATTTTCTTACCCTTAATGACAATGGCTATTTTTACATTTCTGCAGTGTTTGTGTTTAGCTGTAATTTTCCTCTTACTCATTTACTGTACCCACACATATTATATACCGTTTTTCTCGCCATTAAATGGACTTTCTAAGGATACCATTATTTTCATCATATCTTATAATTTCCTATAAAAAAAAATATAAAATATGAGGAAAAAATTGAAAAAAACACACTTTTTCTAACTTTGACCCCCAAAATCTGTTACACATCTACAATCACCAAAAAACACCCATGCTAAATAGTTTCTAAATTTTGTCCTGAGTTTAGAAATACCCAATGTTTACATGTTCTTTACTTTTTTTGCAAGTTATAGGGCCATAAATACAAGTAGCACTTTGCTATTTCCAAACAACTTTTTTTCAAAATTAGCGCTAGTTACATTGGAACCCTGATATCTGTCAGGAATACCTGAATATCCCTTGACATGTATATATTTTTTTTTAGAAGACAACCCAAAGTATTGATCTAGGCCCATTTTGGTATATTTCATGCCACCATTTCACCGCCAAATGTCATCAAATAAAAAAAAAGTTCACTTTTTCACAAATTTTGTCACAAACTTTAGGTTTCCCACTGAAATTATTTACAAACAGCTTCTGCAATTAAGGCACAAATGGTTGTAAATGCTTCTTTGGGATCCCCTTTGTTCAGAAATAGCAGACTTATATGGCTTTGTGGTTGCTTTTTGGTAAGTAGAAGGCCGCTAAATGCTGCTGCGCACCACACGTAAATTATGCCCAGCAGTTAAGGGGTTAAATTAGGTAGCTTGTAGGGAGCTTGCAGGGTTAATTTTAGCTTTAGGGTAGAGATCAGCCTCCCACCTGACACATCCCACCCCCTGATCCCTCCCAAACAGTTCTCTTCCCTCCCCCACCCCACAATTGTCCCCGCCATCTTAAGTACTGGCAGAAAGTCTGCCAGTACTAAATAAAAGGAGTTTTTATTTTTTTTAATAAAAAAAAAAAAATGTTTTAGCTGTGATGGACTCCTGCCTTAGCCCCAACCTCCATGATCCCCCCCCCCCCAGCAATCTAACCCTCTCCCCTACCTAATTGCCGCCATCTTGGGTACTGGCAGCTGTCTGCCAGTACCCAATTTGCCCCCCAAAAAAGTGTTTTTAATTATTTTTTATTACTAATTTATTTTTTTCTGTAGTGTAGCAGCCCCCCCCCAATACCCCAACCCCCTCCCCCTCCCAGATCCTCATATATATATATTTCCCCCCCTCTTCCCACTCATTGGTGTCAGTGTGGGTAGGTGATCGCGGGCGTGCATGCGCGCCCCCGCACGCTCCCGGCACCCGGCGTGCACATTGCACTAACAGGAGCCGGATGCCGGGTAGCGATGGGCCGCCCACCCGCCTCCCAGTTGCGCTCCCACCCACCAACGAACCGGCCGCATCGCTACCGGTGCAGAGAGGGCCACAGAGTGGCTCTCTCTGCATCGGATGCTTTCTAAGGGTATTGCAGGATGCCTCAATATCGAGGCATCACTGCAATACCCTGAGAGCTGCTGGAAGCGATTGCGATCGCTTCCAGCACTCTCTTAGACAAGTGACGTACCAGGTACGTCCATTGTCACTAACTGCAAGTTTTTGCAGGACGTACCTGGTACGTCACTTGTCATTAAGGGGTTAATCTCCAAAAATTGTATTTGATCAAAAATGTAAAATTTGTAGGTAAATCACACATGAATACATTTGTATTAACTATGCACAGCATAAATCATAATTTAAGTGCACTTGATGTGTAAAAAAAAGCAAGAAATTATTACTTAAAAGTACAAAATATAAAGCGTATATGAAATTTTCTCTCAAATCCCAGCATGATTCTATAAACATTTTTGCACTAGAGTTCTTAATGTTTTTTCTCATCATTTAAATGGTGGCACGTTTTAAACAAACTTTATGCATACAAACATTACAGTGCACTAAAAAAAAGCGTAATTTGATTTGTATTAAGCGTAATATTCAAGTTTTAAAACACGCAGATTTCCCCTTGGCCCTTCATTGCAAACTTTTACCAAGCAGAGAACTCTCATTATTTGTATGGAAGACATCTTGCCACTTGCAGGGACAGCCCCTTTTTTTTTCTTCTTTTTTTTAATAGAATTCCATGAGGCCTGCCCCTGTGAGTGTTGGCATGGAAAGCCCCGTTGAAAACATTATAGAATCAGCCTCCTATTCATGCATATAATGAAGCTATTGAGAAAGGCTGTGCCTTCACATACATTTTGTACATTTTCTGAATTTCTGTTTATAAATCTGTGAGTATAACTCTAAACCAGTAGTTACAATCACGTTTTTGCTTTGGGACATTATTGGTAAATTTTTAAAACTCATGAGACTACTTTCTTTTTATTTTTTTATATCCGTGAAACCCTTAAAGGGACACTGTGAGGCCTAGTTATCAACGTGTCTACTTTACCTGCCTTCGCCGGTCCAATACGCCCGCCTAAGCTCGCCTACCTTCGCCGCCGCGGACCTGCAAAATTTCGCCTAAGTTATCAAAAAAGCTGTTAAAAAGCTGCGCACCAAGTACGGGGCGATGAGCAGCGGACTGTGAGAGTTATCACTCATCCGATCTCGCTGCTCTTCGGCTTTTTGACAGCTTTATTGCTAGCCTGTCACTAAGCACCCACACTATCTACACTGTTCTACCCCCTATACCGGCGCCCCCGGAGCCCCCCGCAACTAAATAAAGTTATTAACCCCTAAACCGCTGCTCCTAGACCCCGACGCAACTCTTATAAATGTATTAACCCCTAAACCGCCGCTCCCGGACACCGCCACAACCTACATTATACCTAGTAACCCCTATCCTGCCCCCCTATACCGCCGCCCTCTATAATAAAGTTATTAACCCCTATCCTGCTGATCCCGCACCTCGCCGCAACTAAATAAATACTTTAACCCCTAAACCGCAGCTCCCGGACCCCGCTGCAACCTATATTAAACTTATTAACCCCTAATCTGCCCCCCCTACACCGTCGCCACCTATAATACATTTATTAACCCCTATCCTACCCCCCACTACACCGCCGCCACTGTAATACATTTATTAACCCCTAAACCTAAGTCTAACACTAACCCTAAAACCCCCTAACTTAAATATTAATTAAATAAATCTAAATAATATTTCTATTATTAACTAAATTAATCCTATTTAAAACGAAATACTTACCTTTAAAATAAACCCTAATATAGCTACAATATAAATAATAATTATATTGTAGCTATCTTAGGATTTATTTTTATTTTACAGGCAAATTTCAATTTATTTTAACTAGGTACAATAGCTATTAAATAGTTATTAACTATTTAATAGCTTACCTAGCTAAAATAAAGAGAAATTTACCTGTAAAATAAAAACTAACCTAAGTTACAATTACACCTAACACTACACTATACTTAAATAAATTATTCCTATTTAAAACTAAATACTTACCTGTAAAATAAACCCTAAGATAGCTACAATATAATTAATAATTACATTGTAGCTATTTTAGGATTTATATTTATTTTACAGGTAACTTTGTATTTATTTTAGCTAGTTAGAATAGTTATTAAATAGTTATTAACTATTTAATAACTACCTAGCTAAAAGAAATACAAAATTACCTGTAAAATAAATCCTAACCTACATCCGGGCGATGTCATCTTCCAAGCAGGGTCTTCAATCTTCTTTCTTCAGGATCCATCTTCATCCCGCCGACGCGGAACATCCTTCTTTCCCGACGGACTAACGACGAATGAAGGCTCCTTTAAGGGACGTCATCCAAGATGGCGTCCTTCAATTCCGATTGGCTGATAGGATTCTATCAGCCAATCGGAATTAAGGTAGGAAAAATCTGATTGGCTGATTGAATCAGCCAATCAGATTGAAGTTCAATCCAATTGGCTGATCCAATCAGCCAATCAGATTGAGCTTGCATTCTATTGGCTGCTCCGATCAACCAATAGAATGCGAGCTCAATCTGATTGGCTGATTCAATCAGCCAATCAGATTTTTCCTACCTTAATTCCGATTGGCTGATAGAATCCTATCAGCCAATCGGAATTGAAGGGACGCCATCTTGGATGATGTCCCTTAAAGGAGCCTTCATTCGTCGGTAGTCCGTCGGGAAAGAAGGATGTTCCGCGTCGGCGGGATGAAGATGGATCCTGAAGAAAGAAGATTGAAGACCACGCTTGGAAGATGACATCGCCCGGATGGAAGACTTCTTCAGCGCCGCTTGGAAGATGACATCGCCCGGATGGAAGACTTCTTCAGCGCTGCCTGGAGGATCACTTCATCGGATGGAAGACTTCTTCAGCGCACCTTGGAGGATCACTTCTGCCGCTCCGGATCTCCTCTTCAGTTCCATCGGTGGGTCGGCTGGCTGAAGACAACTCAAGGTAGGATGATCTTCAGGGGGGTAGTGTTAGGTTTATTTAAGGGGGTTTGGGTTAGATTAGGGGTATGTGGGTGGTGGGTTTTAATGTTGGGGGGGGTTGTATTTTTCTTTTACAGGCAAAAGAGCAGTTTTCTTTGGGGCATGCCCCGCAAAAGGCCCTTTTAAGGGCTGGTAAGGTAAAAGAGCTTTGAACTTTTTTAATTTAGAATAGGGTAGGGAATTTTTTTTATTTTGGGGGGCTTTGTTATTTTATTAGGGGGCTTAGATTAGGTGTAATTAGCTTAAAATTGTTGTAATATTTTTTTAATGTTTGTAACTTATTTTTTTTATTTTTTGTAACTTAGCTTTTTTTATTTTTTGTACTTTAGTTAGTTTATGTAATTGTATTTAATTGTAGTTATTTGTAGTTAATTTATTTAATTAATTTATTGATAGTGTAGTGTTAGTTTTAATTGTAACTTAGGTTAGGATTTATTTTACAGGTAATTTTGTATTTCTTTTAGCTAGGTAGTTATTAAATAGTTAATAACTATTTAATAACTATTCTAACTAGCTAAAATAAATACAAAGTTACCTGTAAAATAAATATAAATCCTAAAATAGCTACAATGTAATTATTAATTACATTGTAGCTATCTTAGGGTTTATTTTACAGGTAAGTATTTAGTTTTAAATAGGATTAATTTATTTAAGTATAGTGTAGTGTTAGGTGTAATTGTAACTTAGGTTAGTTTTTATTTTACAGGTAAATTTCTCTTTATTTTAGCTAGGTAAGCTATTAAATAGTTAATAACTATTTAATAGCTATTGTACCTAGTTAAAATAAATTGAAAGTTACCTGTAAAATAAAAATAAATCCTAAGATAGCTACAATATAATTATTATTTATATTGTAGCTATATTAGGGTATTTTAAAGGTAAGTATTTAGTTTTAAATAGGATTAACTTAGTTAATAAGAGAAATATTATTTAGATTTATTTAATTAATATTTAAGTTAGGGGGGTTTTAGGGTTAGTGTTAGACTTAGGTTTAGGGGTTAATAATTTTATTACAGTGGCGGCGGTGTATGGGGGGCAGGATAGGGGTTAATAAATGTATTATAGGTGTAGGGGGGGCAGATTAGGGGTTAATAAGTTTAATATAGGTTGCGGCGGGGTCCTGGAGCAGCGGTTTAGGGGTTAATACATATATTATAGTTGCGGCGGGGTCAGGGAGCGGCGGTTTAGGGGTTAATATGTATAGAGTAGCTTGCGGTGGGCTCCGGGAGTGGCGGTTTAGGGGGTAATAACTTTATTTAGTTGCGGTGGTGTAGGGGGGACAGATTAGGGGTGTTTAGACTCGGGGTACATGTTAGGGTGTTAGGTGCAGACATCTCCCATAGAAATCAATGGGATGTCTGGCAGCAGCGAACATGAACTTTTGCTATGGTCAGACTCCCATTGATTCCTATGGGATCTGCCGCCTCCAGGGCGGCGGTTTGAAAACCAGGTACGCTCGGCCGGAAAAGTGCCGAGCGTACCTGCTAGTTTTTTGATAACTAGCAAAAGTAGTCAGATAGTGCAGAACTTGTGTGCGGAACATCTGGAGTGACGTAAGAATCGATCTGTGTCTGACTGAGTCCGGCGGATCGAAGCTTACGTCACAAAATTCTACTTTTGCCGGTCTCTAGCCTTTGATAACTAAGGCGAATCAGCCTCGCCACAAATACGCTGCGGATTTCCAGCGTATTTGAGGTTGACGGCTTGATAACTACCCCACTGTAAGTAAAATTTAATGATGCTTGTTACAAACTAAGCATCCAAAATCTTCTCAATAGGATCTCATTAGGAGATCTTTACCGTATCGCCGTAATCTTAATTCCAAAAATTATTTTTTTCCAAATCCACTCTGTGGGTATCTTTCTCTCCTATCCAATCTTGGCCGACAACTACAGTTGGAATACGGCGCCTAAAATTCTCACTGCGCATGAGCAAGATTGCGCAACGTCACCACAAACATCACTCCCTGCAAGAGATTCATTGCGGATAAGGACATGCAGGCTAATAGTATTTTGATTCTACGTAGAAAGCCTGGAGAACCGATTGCATAGATTTCGGTCTCATGCATTATTCCAATCTAGCTGCTGGTAATTTCGACTTCAATAATTGCAAATGTGCATGCGTTAATCCAGCCGATTTTGTGCACATGGGAATAATTTGTGTCATAATGACATGCATAAACAGCTAATCGGGTTGGTTGTAAATTTCATACACGTAGTGCCGAAAATTGTGGGCTGGATATCATGACGTAATCGTCAAAAAATAAAGATGCATTTTCTAAGGTTATGTGGCTTCAATTTGCAAAAGTTATAGGTCAGTAAGTTGTGGGGGTTTTTATACTAAATTTAGTAAAAGTTAGTAATACTTTAAGTCTACGCTAATGTGATACAAGTGAAAAAATAAAATAATGAAGTGATTTTAGTAGGCAAGTGCTTTTTATATTTGAATGCTGCATTTGATATTTTAAAGTGAATGTAAACTTGAGCAGAGTCTCTCAAGTCATAGGAAAGAATTAAAAAATGAATGAGACTTTCATTGATCAAATGTGTAGGATATACGTATCTTCTGCGATTTTTACCTTTTAATGTCAGAACGATAAGCGCCGTTCCTCCGCCTGCCATATTCGTCAATTGATTGACAGGTGACTCATCTGCAATCCACTAATCATGATTAGTGGATTGCAGATGAGTCATCTGTCAATCAATTGCCGAATATGGCGGGCGGAGGAACGGCGCTAACAGTTCTGGCATTACAAGGTGAAAATCTCAAAAGATACGTATATCCTACACATTTGATCAATGAATGTCTCATTAATTTTTTTAATTTTTTCCTATGGCCTGTGCGGCTATGCTCAAGTTTACATTCACTTTAATGCTAACATTAATTCTATGGATACATTTGAATAGTTGAACAAATGTCAAGGGCAATATTTGTTCTGCGATTTGATTGGTAAAATAGAGACAATGCCCATCCCCACTCCAACATAAGTATACAAACTGTACAGTATACAATATATAGCACTAAAAACCTTTCAAGGTGAACATTTTGTCTTTTCTCGCTAGCATATTTGCTTGTGAAATTCCTACCCTGCTTGATAATCTTTCATCTAAACTTCTCTCTGCCTGGTTTATTTGCAGAATCATATTGTGACTATATTTTTTCCATTTTATATATTCTACAGAAAGCAGGGACATTTTCCACAATATTGTGTTACTTGTGCACACTGTACACCAATGATGTTTCTTTAAAATGTATTTTTAGGCTCTAATAAACTCAGATTAGGTTTTATTAACCTGTGTTTAGGATTTTATAGGTTTTAAAAATTGTCTTGTAGGAATCTTTAGTTCTTTAGAAAAAAAAACAGTTGTGTTACCGTTATTTTATTACACATTGAAACTTATCCTTTTCTATCATTTTATACAATGAATTATAATTTTCTAATTTAATTGATGAAACGTAGGTGTATGCAAAACAACAACAAATAAAGAAATAAACATTTGTGAATGTATTAAAGGGAACAGTAAAGTCGAAATTAGAGCATGTTATTATTGTACCATTGCTTGCTAATAAATATAGTGCTGATCACAATCTATCATTTGATAATTATCAGCATGTTAATGGCTGCCGATGAGCACAATCAGCTATTTCTTCAATGTTTATCAGCAGCACTTTTTACATTGTGGTTTTGCTGAAAAATGGCCCCATTAACATGTGCCAGTCCTGTTTTTCTGATCACAATCCAATACTTAACAACATGTTCATTGGCCTATTTTTAACATATTGCTAAAGTGAGTTGATAAAGCCCAGTAAACACTTTTTAAGTAAGCCAAAAAGTTTTTGAAGATAACTTTGGTCTTACGCATGGATAAAATACACTGACATGTTGGATGGCATTGGGAAGCAACATCACCAGATGCAAACGCTACCTGCTGAATCAATAACCCAATTAAACAGACATGCCCACTCTACCGGTAAAGCCCCTGTTGAACTTCATTAAAACATATAAACACTTTTCTTTATGTTTTTTTTTTAACACAACAGGTTAATTGCACACTTTACCTGTTAAGAGTCATTACACACTATAAAAATGGATCAAACACCACGCAGGCCGTTTAACCTTTGATGCAAACGCTAATCCAATAAAATAGCTCATTTTCTTCATAGTAATCTTGTGCAATTGGTTACTGGATTAGGAAATCGGAAGATTAATGAGGCAGACAATTTATGGTTGTTTTCAGGAGATAACAAACTCAAGTTTCAGGATATTATTGGCCAAAGCATTTTAGGATTGTGATCACTGGAAGAAACACAATGATATTACTGGCACAGAAATAGTTATTTCACAAAAACAAGCACAATATTGTGATTGAAGCCTATGGCCCAAATTTATCAAGGTCTGTCGGACCTGATCCGACAGTGCGGATCAGGTCCGACAGACCTCGCTGAATACGGCGAGCAATACGCTCGCCGTATTCAGCATTGCACCAGCAGCTCACCTCAGAGCAGGCGGACAGGTTATGGAGCAGCGGTCTTTGTGACCGCTGCTTCATAACTGATGTTTCTGGCGAGCCTGCAGGCTCGCCAGAAACACGGGGCATCAAGCTCCATTCAGAGCTTGATAAATATGCCCCTATGGGTTTAATCCCTGCAAAAGTAGTTGCAGATCTGCAATACACCAGCTACAATCCCAGTAGTGCATAGCTGCTCCTGAATAGAAAAAAGTAAATTTGATAATGAAAGTAAAAAGTCTATTATAATTGCAAGTTCTATCTGAACCATGAAAATTGTTTCTTGACTGTCATGTTCCTTTTACTAATACATACAAAAACTTTCAGTTCCTAAATTAAAAGAAACCAGGATGACTGCCAAATCCCTTTATACGTTCAGCAAGAAGTGAATCTCCACCCAGTAGAAATATTATACTTTGTCTTTCAGTTGGGGAAAGGAGGGCGAGAGCTGCTTGGGTATAAACTGCTATAAGGAATAATGAAATAATCTCCCTGGGGGTCTATTGCAGGGTTCTTGTTTCCCTCCTAAAGATATAAAATCAGTTCAGGGTGATAGGAGATGTCTGGCATCTGTTTAAAGGGTCACTTAAGGCAAAACCTTTCCAATATAATTCCATTATCAAAATGTGCACTGTCTCGACTACCTCTAGTGACTGTGCATGTGAGGCTGTGACTGAGATGCATGGATTAAAGGGTTAAAGGGCCAGGAAACACCACATTTTACTTTCATGATTTGGATAGAACATAAGCCACTGCTGTGAATTTGGCTGTCTGAAAACAGAGATGAGATTCTCTTTTCAACAGAGGCCAAGCTTGAATAGTCCTGAAAATTTAATGGAGTTATAGAACATTTATAGGTAATCTCGCCTCCTGAGGAACCCAAACTCCCTGTGCTCTCAAGGATCCCCAAACAGCTCCCCAACCTGAAAGACTTGCATCTGTAGTGATTACAGACCAGATAGGACAAGCAAAATAAGCCCCCTGAATAATAAAAAGATCCAGCCACCAAGTCAGAGACTGACTTGTATTGGGATCCAAAAATATCTTTTGAGACAGCTAAGTATAGTCTCTGCATCACTGACAAAACATACAAAGCTGAAGAGGTCTCATGTGAAAACGAGCAAATGGAATTGCATCTAAAGCTCGAACTTCCGTACAAAGAGCAACCGAGGGAAAAAGAGAGAGACTGAAGGTTCAGACAAGCTGACACCAATCTAAACCTTCTCTGCTCTGTAAGAGAAAGACTCATGGAGACTGAATCTATTTGAGAACCCCAAAAAAGTTACTTTTGTTAGAGGAGTCAAATAACTTTTTGGAAAATTGATCCTCCAACCAGGTTGGTTGGTGTGTGGTTCAGCTAAAGAAAAAGATGGAGCTTGAACCAAGATGTCGTCTAGGTATGGAAACACTGCATTACCCTGAGACCTGATAACAGACAAAAAGGCACCCAGAGCCTTTGTAAATATTCTTGGAGCTATAGCCAGACCAAATAGTAGAGCAACAAACTAAAATGCCTGTCCAGAAAGGCAAACCTCAGAAACTGGAAATGTTCTTTGTGAATTCGAAAATAAAGTTAAGCATTCTTTAAATCTATTGTGGACATAAACTGACTTTGCTGAACAAAAGTCAGTATAGTCTGAATAGTCTCCATTTTGAAAGATGGAATCCTTACAAACTTGTTCATTGCTTTCAGATCAATAACTGGTCTGAAAGTACCTTCCTTCTTTTGAACAATTAAGAGATTTGAATAAAGTTTCATCCCCTGTTCCTGCAAAGGAACTAGAACAATCACTCCCAAAGCTTTCAGATCTGAGACAGACTGGAAAAAAGCTTGAGCTTTTACAAGATTAATTGAAACATTAGACAGAAAAAAACTTCCTCTGGGGGGCCTTGTTCTGAAATCTTTTCAATATCCCTGATAAACTATATTCAGAACTCATGGAACAGACTGAAACCAAGCCTCCTGAAAGAGGCGTATCCTGCCCCCTACTAAAACTTTTGGATTGGTGGCTGCACCGTCATGCTTTTTTGTAGCAGGGATGGATTTCTTACCCTACTTTGACTTGTTCCAGTTAGCACTAGGTCTCTAGATTGAGCCAGAGGTGCCTTGCTTCTAAGCAGAGGAGTCAACCTTTTGTTCCTTATTCAGATTAAAGGAACAAAACTGATTAGAAGCTTTAGATTTCCCTCTGGACTTTTTGTCTTGAGGAAGAAAAGCCCTTTTACCTTCAGTAACAGCAGATATAATAAAATCTAATCAGAACTAAACAACTTATTTTCCTGAAATGAAAGAGATGATAATCTGGATTATAATACCATATCAGCAGACCAGGATTTAAGAAAAGTAAACCCAAAATATTTGCAACAGCAGTTATTAGAACACTGTTCTGAAAGCCTAGACATCCAGTAAGCTTAAAGGGACAGTTTACTCAAAGAAATTCTCCCTTTTAATTTGTTCCCAATGATCCACTTTACCTGCTGGAGTGTATAAATTGTTTACAAGTATTTCCATTACCCTTATATTGGAATTTGTAATAGTTTATTTAGCCTGTGGTATCCCCACCCATCCTGAAAGTTTTTGGCCTTGAGCCCAAGCTGTGTTAACACAGCCAATAGAAAAAGTTACACTCCCAGTGGGGTATACAAGAAATAAAGTAATAAAATGTTACTTTTTTATTGTTCTCTCCAAGTATTGGTGATTGGTTTATGGACAGATATAAGATAAAGATAAACTAATGAGATCTGATTACACCTACAAGCTCAACCCATTTTATTAGTTGTGGCTTCAAAACACAAAATCAGCTAATTCATATACACAAATAAGCCTTAAAAAAGCAAATCTCATACATTTTATACTCTGCAGCTGGTAAAAAAAAGTAATTGGAAACACATTAAGGGAAACAATATTTTATAGTATATTGTCCCTTTAAGCAACAGCCACATCATCAATAGAAATAGCTGGCCTGAGCAAATACCCTGCTTGCAAAAGGGCCCTTCTATGAAAATACTCTAATTTTCTATCTAAAGGGTCTTTAAAAGAAATACTGTCTTCCAAAGGAATAGTAGTACTCTTAACCAGAGTGGAAATGGCCCCATCCACCTTAGGAACAGTTTACCACAAATCAACATTAACAGCAGATAAAGAAAAAACTTTTTAAACCTTGCAGAAGGAGTAAATGAATTACCTGGCTAAGACCATTCCCTAGAAATCATGTTAGAGACAGCATCAGGAATAGGGAAAACCTCAGGGAGATTAACAACTGTCTTAAAAACTGAATTTAAATGATTGCAAGGCTTATTATCAGAAACCTTAGGATCTTCAACCCCTAAAGTAATTAAGTTCTTTTTAAAAAGAGAAAAAATAGGTTCAACATCAGTTAACAATTCCTCATCAACAGAAGAAACTTCACCATCTGAAGACATAACAGTATCCCTAGCTTTAAGAGTTTTAAATGTACTTCTGTTATCCAATGTATGTCTTTTTATTAGTATCCTTTATTAAAAGGCAGACCCAGTTAGACTCAGGAGCAGCAGTGCACTATGGAAGCTAGCTGGTAATTGGTGATTTACCATGTATGTCTCCTGTCAGTGGCTCACTAGATGAGTACAGCTGGGTCCTAGTAGTGCATTGCTGCTTTAGAGCTGGATTTAACAACAATGCAATAATAAAATACCTTTAGCATTTCCTTTTAGCACTTTTTAACGTCCTTAAAATATTTATTGAATATAACATCTTTCCATATTAAACCATACTCTTGAGCCCAATCAGTATTTATGCTCGTATTACAAGTCGATGGTTCATAATGCTAACTAAAGTGAAAAGCTCTGGTAAAGTCATTATGACTGTTCATACAGGATCTCAGAAACCACAAAACTGCCCTCTTTGTTTTTTTTATTTTCACACTGTTTTCAAGACCTTTTACAAAGAGCATTGGTTTTGTGCATAGAAAAAAAACATACAAATGACATTTCTATATGTACTTTAAGGGACAGTACAGTGTAAAATTAGTTTCTCCTTGATGTGATTACAATGACTTGTTATACCAGCTGCATAATTCAAAATATATAGGATATTGCTCCTTTAGGTATATTTTCTATATTAAATAGCTTTATCTGTTAATTGAAACCACAACCCAATCAAACTGGTTGAGCTTGCAGGGAGATATTATATAATAATAATAATAATAATAATTATTATTATTATTATTATTATTATATTTACTCAAAATCCTCCTTAATTTTTCCCTCACTGTATACACAATACTTCGAAAGAACAATGGTTGGTGCAGTGAGATTGCATAAACCTGGTTGGTAGAGTGTGATACAGTTTCAATGAAGAAGAGGCTCATTAGTCTTAAAGGGACATTAAACACTTTGAGATGGTAATATAAAATGATAAATTGTATATAATAAAACAACTCTTTAATATACTTTCATTATGTATTTTGTCCTCTTTGCCTGTAATTCCATTCTGAAATTGTGAGCTTTTCAGTTCCTGTTAGAAATGGAAGTGCAGAACACTGTTAATCCAGCACAACCATTGGCTGCACACTCTAGTGACCTATTTATAACTGACCCTAATTGGCCACAGCAGAGAAGGTAACACAAGTTACAACATGGCAGCTCCCAGTGTTTTATAGACACTAAAACTTTACACTTATTTTGTCACTTTTTAAACAACTAATGAAACTTTAAAAAATACATCTACATGTTAGTCATGGACTAATCTTTTCTTTGAATGCATCATTCTATCTAGCATGTATTTAGTGTTTAATGTCCCTTTAATGTTAGAGATCACGCCTTTGTACAAAACACATTTTATAGTGTGAGAAATAAAACCACAGCCTATTTTTATAAGACATTTTTATTGATAATGTATTTAAATTACCCCTTACAGACAGATGTTCTGTGCAACAATAATGCCCCAGCTCAAATGTATGACTAATAATTTACAAGTTTTGCTATTCTTTTTGGAAGTGAAAAGGTTAATTTTACACATATAAATTGCTATCATCCTTTCAGACTGTACAACGGTATCAGTGTAAATATATGTATTGAATATTGTATTGTATTGTATATTCATGCAGAAGGGCTATTGTATTAGTGATTGCCATTTTGATAAAGGTGTAACTGGTAGGTTTCTGCTAACTTCACTATTATAATCACAGTTTACTTTTAGCTCTGGTAAATAGTGCTCGACTAATATTAATACTCAAACGGTAAAACTTTACTTTTAACTAGTTATAAAAGCTTGCGATATACTCATGGAAGCACTTTCACATGAGCGCAATTTACACTGGAAATCTCATGCAAAATACTTGTAATATAGGCCAAACTGTTTAATTATGCATAGAAATACAACTTTGCAATACAGTTTCCTTTTTTTATTTTATCTGCTTTTCCTGTAATTAATCTCTGCACATTGCGTTTTCCCCCACTCCCCCGCAGAAAGGCATAAGTGCATAACGTAGGATCCAGATATCTAACCCTACAACTTTCTAAACAGTGATTGATTAATAAGCATAGGAGTTATTTTATATCTGTCCCTAAATGCCAACAGCAAAGGCGATAACATAAACGTACTCAAAATATTTCTTAAGGGATGTGTTCCTGCACTGCAAAACAAAGCAAACGTAAATAAATGACAGATCTAAATGTTTTTAAAACATTAGATCTTAATTGCAATACTCATATATTTACTATGCAGATAAATAAAATGACTTTAATGTCCCTTTAAGTTTTTCTAGCCAGTACTGATTGGCAGACATTCAATCAAGGGCTTTGCACCAAATGAACAAGTGTTATTGAGTAGAAGATTATTATCCCCAATGCCAACAGTTAATAAAACAATGCAGGCTTTACTTACACCTATTCTGGAATAAATCTACAAAGCCAGTATGAAACTTAAAGGGATATAAAACAGATGGTTTAATTGTTGTAATTAGAAAGAACTAAGCAATAGGTTAGACTTAACAGAAATCAATGCAATATATATTATCCGTCTATTTAAATGATTTTAACATTTTTTTAACTTCATTTGTGCAGTGTCCATTACTTGCTGTCAAAGCCTGGGGGTCTCTAAAGGAAAGCTTATCTACCTTGATGCTCTAAATCTTCCAGAGCAACTTATGCTTGCTTTCTCTAGCATACACAGAACACTGACAGGAAGTCTGTTTATTGCCCATGCTCAGTAAAGGACAGAATGCCACATGTCAGCTTCCTTAGAAATACTCTGTGTAGCCACTGCCCATACTGAACTAAGTGCTTATTTAGCAAGAAAACAAGTAAGTTGTTTGCAGTTTTTAACATAATGGGTTAGATTACAAGTGGAGCGCTAAATTAACACTCTCCAGCAAACAGGCAAATTTGCTTGTTTGCAGTATCCCGATAATTAAATAGCCATTACAAGTGGCTGGTTATTGCTACCGCGAGCAATTAGCTCTCCGAAAAATTAACCAGAGGTTAGTCCTCTGGTTAATTTTCTATAAGTGCCCCAAATTGGCATTATAGATTTTTATATAAAAAAAAAATCTATCATATAAAAAAAAACTTCACTAGGCAGTTATGGTGCTTTAAAGTGCCTTATATGTATACGCCTTTACATTGCGTATACATATATATTGCTACTTTTCCCCTCCGCTGCGCGAGGTTCTGATGCCGTCTCAGACGGCATCAGCTATGGAAAGTATGCTCTCGTGAGCACAATGCTTCCTAGCAATGAAAACGCAGTAACTAAATACTGGGCGGTTGATGGTGAATAGAGGCAGGGGTTAAAGGGACATAAAACTCAGATGTTTTCTTTCATGATTCAGATAGAGCATACATTTGTAAACAACTTTCCAAAGAACTTTGTTATCTTTTTATTGTTTGTTGAAAAGAATGGAAATAAGCTCAGGAGTGTGCACATCGGCTGCATTATATGGCAATAATGTTAAACATTAGCAAGAGCACTAGATGACAGCACTATTTCCTGTCCTGTCGTGTTCTAGACATGTACACGCTACCTATCTAGATATCGCTTCAACAAAGAATAACATGAGAACAAACCAAATTTGATAAAAGAAGTAAATTGGAAACATTTTTAAATTGTATTCTCTATCTGAATCATGAAAGAAAAAAAAAAATTGTGTTTCATGTCCATTTAAGCACATAGTTACATTCAAGCAATAGTTCAGTAATAAAATGCTCTACCACATAAGAACATTTTCTTTTTGCACTTCTACGTCCCTTTAAGAAAAACAACAATTATTTCCTTGAAAAATCCATCAATGTAAACAAACTGTCACTAATGTGTAGCTCACAGGTCCACAGTAACCATAATCCTCCCGAATTTGCTATTATTTTAAAGGGACATGAAACCCAAAAATGTTCTTTCATTATTCAGCTAGAGACAATAATTTTTAAAAAGTTTTCTTACTATTATCAAATTTGCTCATTGTTCTCATGTTATTCTTTGTTAAACAGATACCTAGGTAGGTAGTGTGCACATGCCTGAAGTGCTGCCATCTAGTGTTCTTGCTAATGTATACAATTGCTGCAAAACTGCTGCCATATAGTACTGCACACGCCAAAGCTCACATCCCGGCTTTTCAACAAAGGTTAACAAGAAAACAAAGGAAATGTGATAACAAAAGTACATCAGAAAGTTGTTTAAAATTGTATGTTCTATCTGAATCATGAAAGAAAAAATGTTGGGTTTTATGTCCCTTTAAGTACTAAAATGAACCTAAATAAACTGAACAGTTGTGTGATGTGACTAGCGCCTCTTGTGGGTTATTTTGGAAATACTTCTTTCAAGATCATTTTTAAAACCAGATGCTTTGAAGTGTGTACACGTAATTCCTTCATGTATAGATCTTCCCCTATATTTAAACACATATTGCAATCTCCGTGAAATGATTATTTCCCTATACCGCTCTTTCACTAGAAGTTAGCAAGGAATCTGACTGTAGCACCAGTGTTACAATCTAGTATAAAAATAAAATGATTTATATATATTTTAATCCCTATTTTTACTATGTGTTTAACTTCTGTAAAAATGTTAAACATAGTCAAAGTTGCACCCCTGGAATACCCCTGTTTTGCTCTAGATAAAGCCAGTGATTGGAGCATACGTGTGTATGCATGCTTCTTGCTGAGCCAGGTGTGTCTTCATCTGCAATGGCACAGGAGCACAACTTTATATTTCACACCTTTACAACGGGTTAAACACATAGTAAAAGAAACACATTTGTAAAAATAAACAAATAAATAAAATGCATTCAAGAAAAAGAGAAATGTCCCTTTTTTAATTTTACTTGATTCCTGGGCAATACCAAAAAAGTACAATGCAATATTTCGAAGATACATTTAGCATGTTGCAATCAACACGTCACAGCAAAGAACATATACTAAAAAGGACATTAAAGTTATATTAAAGGGATAAGAAACCCCCAAATTTTCTTTTGTGAATAAGACAGAGCATACAATTTTAAAAAAATGATCAAATTCAGTTTGTTCCCATGAAATTCTTAGTTCAAGAGATACTTAGGTAGGCATCTGAAGCCCTACGTGGCAGGAAATAGTGTTACCATCATCAAAATTGCATGATCTATCTGAATTCTGTAAGAACAATTTTGGATTTCATGTCCCTTTAAAGTGTCATAAAACACTTTCGGCTAGATTTAGAGTTTTGTCGGTAACGACTCGCGTAGCTAACGCTGGCTTTTTTCTGGCCGCACCTTTAAAATAACTCTGGTATTGAGAGTCCATATAATGTCAGCGTTAGGCTCCAAAAAAGGAGCGTAGAGCATATTTAACGCAACTGCAACTCTCGATACCAGAGTTGCTTACGGACGCGGCCAGCCTCAAAAACGTGCTCGTGCACGATTCCCCCATAGGAAACAATGGGGCTGTTTGAGCTGGAAAAAAAACTAACACCTGCAAAAAAGCCGCGTTCAGCTCCTAACGCAGCCCCATTGTTTGCTATGGGGAAACACTTCCTACGTCTGCACCTAACACTCTAACATGTACCCCGAGTCCAAACACCCCTAACCTTACACTTATTAACCCCTATTCTGCCGCCCTCGCTATCGCTGACCCCTGTATATTATTTTTAACCCCTAATCTGCCGCTCCGTAAACCGCCGCTACTTACATTATCCCTATGTACCCCTAATCTGCTGCCCTAACATCGCCGACCCCTATATTATATTTATTAACCCCTAATCTGCCCCCCACAATGTCGCCTCCACCTGCCTACACTTATTAACCCCTAATCTGCCGAGCGGACCGCACCTCTATTATTATAAAGTTATTAACCCCTAATCCGCCTCACTAACCCTATAATAAATAGTATTAACCCCTAATCTGCCCTCCCTAACATCGCCGACACCTAACTTCAATTATTAACCCCTAATCTGCCGACTGGAGCTCACCGCTATTCTAATAAATGTATTAACCCCTAAAGCTAAGTCTAACCCTCACACTAACACCCCCCTAAGTTAAATATAATTTAAATCTAACGAAATTAATTAACTCTTATTAAATAAATTATTTATTATTTTTATTATTCTAAATACTTACCTGTAAAATAAATCCTAATATAGCTACAATATAAATTATAATTATATTATAGCTATTTTAGGATTAATATTTATTTTACAGGTAACTTTGTATTTATTTTAACCAGGTACAATAGCTATTAAATAGTTAAGAACTATTTAATAGCTACCTAGTTAAAATAATTACAAAATTACCTGTAAAATAAATCCTAACCTAAGTTACAATTAAACCTAACACTACACTATCAATAAATAAATTAAATAACATACCTACAATTACCTACAATTAAACCTAACACTACACTATCAATAAATAAATTAAATACAATACCTACAAAAAAAAAACTACAATGAAATAAACTAACTAAAGTACAAAAAAATAAAAAAGAACTAAGTTACAAAAAATAAAAAAATATTTACAAACATTAGAAATATATTACAACAATTTTAAACTAATTACACCTACTCTAAGCACCCTAATAAAATAACAAAGCCCCCCAAAATAAAAAAATGCCCTACCCTATTCTAAATTACTAAAGTTCAAAGCTCTTTTACCTTACCAGCCCTGAACAGGGCCCTTTGCGGGGCATGCCCCAAGAAGTTCAGCTCTTTTGCCTGTAAAAAAAAACATACAATACCCCCCCCCAACATTACAACCCACCACCCACATACCCCTAATCTAACCCAAACCCCCCTTAAATAAACCTAACACTAAGCCCCTGAAGATCTCCCTATCTTGAGTCGTCTTCAACCAGCCGAGCCAAATTCTTCATCCAAGCGGAGCAAGAAGAGGTCCTCCATCCGGTAGAAGTCTTCATCCAAGCGGGGCAGAAGAGGTCTTCCATCCGATTGAAGTCTTCATCCAAGCGGGATCTTCTATCGTCATCCATCCGGAGCAGAGCGGCAGCATCCTGAAGACCTCCGACGCGGAACATCCATCCTGGCCGACGACTGAACGACGAATGACGGTTCCTTTAAATGACGTCATCCAAGATGGCGTCCCTCGAATTCCGATTGGCTGATAGGATTCTATCAGCCAATCGGAATTAAGGTAGGAATATTCTGATTGGCTGATGGAATCAGCCAATCAGAATCAAGTTCAATCCGATTGGCTGATTGTAGGTAGCTGGCGGCGATGTTGTGGGGGGCAGGTTAGGGGTTAATAAATATAATACAGGGGTCGGCGGTGTTAGGGGCATCAGATTAGGGGTACATAAGTATAACGTAGGTGGCGGTCGGCAGATTAGGGGTTAAAAAATTTAATCGAGTGGCGGCGATGTGGGGGGACCTCGGTTTAGGGGTACATAGGTAGTTTATGGGTGTTAGTGTACTTTAGAGCACAGTAGTTAAGAGCTTTATGAACCGGCGTTAGCCCAGAAAGCTCTTAACTCCTGACTTTTTTCTGCGGCTGGAGTTTTGTCGTTAGAATTCTAACGCTCACTTCAGACACGACTCTAAATACCGGAGTTAGAAAAATCCCATTGAAAAGATAGGATACGCAATTTACGTAAGGGGATCTGCGGTATGGAAAAGTCGCGGCTGAAAAGTGAGCGTTAGACCCTTTTTTGACTGACTCCAAATACCGGAGGTAGCCTAAAACCAGCGTTGTGAGGGGATGAGATCAAGGGTACAGATAGTGAGGTTAGAGTAAGATATAAGGGCCGAATCTTCTTCCTCCATACCATGGGCTAAAGAGCTGAATCAGTGGCTTTCTGGTATTTGGACATCAGCGAACGGTTGAGGGGATTGGAGACTGGTAGTGTGTCGAGAGATGATTTCCTTACTGATTTAATCTATTTTTTTGGTGAAGTGGTTGTCAAAATCTTGAGTCGAGAGAGAAGTGGAAATAGGTGGAGGTGGGCGGAGAAGGGTATTGAAAGCGGAGAAGATACGTTTTGTGCTTGAAGAAAGAGTAGAGATAAGAGTAGAAAAGTAATTAAAATGATGATTCACAAGCCTAGAAACTGAAAAACAGCCCTAAACCATTATCTCTTCTCAACCAAAATTTACAATAGGCACAATGCTGTCTGGGAGGTAGCATTCTCCTAGCATCTGCCATGCCCAGATTCTTCCATCAAATCCAGATAGTGAAGCGTGATTCCACTGCTCCAGAATCCGGTGGCGGCGTTCTTTACACATTACTCCAGCCGATACCTGGCATTGCGCATGATTATGTGAGGCTTGTCTACAGCTGCTCAACCATGGAAACCCATTTCATGAAGCTCCAGACGCACAGTTCTTGTGCTGGTGTTTCTTTCAGAGGCAGTTTGGAACTCTTTAGTAAGTGATGCAACAGATAAGAGGCGATATTTACACACAATACGCATTTCAGCACTCTGCGGCCCCGCTCTGTGAATTTGTGTGGTCTACCACTTTGTGGCTGTACAGTTGTTGCTCCTAGATACTTCCCTTTCACAATAATAGCAATTACAGTTGACCAGGGCCAATCTAGCAGGGCAGAAATTTCACAAACTGACTTGTGGCAAAGGTGGCATCCTATGACAGCCACTAAGCTCTTTAGTGTAACCCCACTGTACTTCCAATGATTGTCTATTAACACCCCCTGCTAGCGGCCGGTTGGCCGCGAATCTGCAGGGGGCGGCATTGCACAAGCAGATCTGGTGAACTGCTTGTGTAATGATAAATGCCGACAGTGTATCATGTCGGACAGACATTGGTAAATCTACCCCCATGTGTTTATACCTATTTTATAAGCTGCAAAATGCTTTTTAATTTATTTTAAAAAAGGATATAATTACAGTTCTTTAATACTAAATATGCAGGAGAATAAGTAATGAGTTTTTCTGATGAATACACATTCATGTGCACAAATACAAAAGGAGCTGAGGACATGCCCAGACATGCTCTGATGTATTATAATGTGTAGCAGTAATTGTAATATCTCTACCAGCCAGAGGCAAACCACATAGATCAAACATCCCTCTTTTTCATAACAGAGTAACAATATAAATTACAGAGGAGAACTAATTGAAACTGAAGTATTTTGAGATACATAGATTAATAGATAAGCAGACATAGACAGATAGACATAGACAGACAGACAGATAGATAGAAAGAAAACCATAATATCAAACTCTTTTCAAAAAGACCCCTAATCTTCAATAGGTAAACTGACCGCATCCTATATGAGGAATATATTTAATGGGACATAAAACATAATCTATTATTAAATTAAATCATAAAGAGGTAAAAAAAAATCCATGAAAAGGTTAAATTTAAGCTGCCTAATTTTGCCTTAAAGGGACATAAACACTAAATAAATGCTAGACAGAACAATGTTTTCAAATCAAAGATTAAAATAAAATAATGTACAGATGTATTAAAAATTAATTTAAAATACTTATATAAGTGTAAAGTTTTAGCCTCCATAAAGCAATAGGCATTTCCACTTTAAAGAGGAATTGGACAGCCCACCATTTCAGAATAACATTACAGGAAAAAAGGACAAAATAAATAGTCTTTATATTACAATCTCTAAGTGTTGCTTGTGCTTTTAACATAACTACTGTGCCTGGTGGCCTATTAGCTCCCAAAAATATGTGATGTATTTTATTATTACTATTAGTTATGTAGCAGTATTACTAAATTATTATGTTTGTGAGACTTTATTGTTGTTTTCCTCTAGGCCTCACTGGTTCTGCAACAGATATGTCCTCTGCATGCTGCTACCATTATAGAAGTAGCAATTGATAGAGAGTTTGTTAAAGGGACATGAAACCCCACATTTTTCTTTTTTGGTTCAGATAGAGCATGCAATTTTAAACAACTTTCTAATTTACTTCTATTATCAAATTTTCTTCATTCTCTTGGTGTCTTTTGTTCAAAAGCAGGGACTTATGCTTAGTAGCTGGCCTATTTCTGGACCACTATATGGCAGCAGTTTTTCAAGAATGTTATTCATTTACTAGAGCATTATATGGCAGCACTATTTCCTGCCACGTAGTGCTCCAGATGCCTACCTAGGTATCTCTTCTACACAGAATATCTTGGGAAACAAAGCAATTTCTTTTAAATGGTATGCTCTGTCTCAATCACAAAAGAAAATGTTTGGGTTTCATATCCCTTTAAATTTCTCTGGGTAGCTGCACTGCTGACTCAAACTCAAATCCAACAACTAAAGATCATTTTTTGTGGTTACCAGTGCTTGTACAGACAGTACAGAATACACCATTTCTATGCATCTCAAAACACATTGTTTATAGACAATAGAGGAAACTCATTAACCCCTTTGCGCCCTTATGATGTTCTATGCCATCCTCATTCACGCACGTGAAGTTATTTAAGAGTCAGCACTTATTGCCTGAAATGCAAATCTGTCAAAAGATCTGCGATAAGGAGGCAGTCAGCAGAAGCTTAGATACAAGGTAATTACAGAGTTAAAAAGTATATTTCTATAACAGTGTTGGTTATGCAAAACTGGGGAACGGTAAATAAAGGGATTATCTATATTTTTAAACAATATCACTTTTGGTGTTTACTATCCCTTTAATCTTACATTTTGAGAGTTAAAGGGATAGTAAAGTCCTAATTAAACTTTCATGCTCCAGATAGGGAATGTCATTTTAAAAAACTTTCTAATTTATTTTTAGCATCAAATTTGCTTTGTTCCCTTGTTATTCTTAGTTGAAGGCTAAACCTAGGTAGGCTCATATGCTAATTTCTAAGTCTTTGAAGGCTGCTTCTAATTTGAATGCATTTGACAGTTTTTCACAGCTAGAGGGCATTAGTTAATGTGTTTCATATAGATAACATTGTGCACATGCATGTGAAGTTATTTAAGAGTCAGCACTAATTGCCTGAAATGCAAGTATGTCAAAAGATCTGAAATAAAGAGGCAGTCTGCAGAAGCTTAGATACAAGGTAATTACAGAGGTAAAAAGTATCTTTATATAACAGTGTTGGTTATGCAAAACTGGGGAATGGTAAATAAAGAGATTATCTTTTTATACAATAACATTTTTGGTGTTTACTGTCCCTTTAAAGGGTCAGGAAACACTTATTTTCTTTCATGATTTAAATACAGTATACCTTATTAAACAACTTCCCAGTTTACTTCTATTATCAAATGTATCTAGATATCCTTGGAATATATGTTTGTATTTATGTATTTGCTCACCAACTGTGCCCTCATCTGGAGGCGCACGGGAGCACACCTTTGATAATTACAGTATGATATTGGAATATAAATGTTTAATTATATTTTGTAAAAACTATGCAATTCACTTTCATTATTTATTTTGTCCCCTTTTGTTTAATTATTGGTTATTTGAATTCAACTAAGTATCTATAAAATAATGGGAGCTGTCATGGTATAACCTAGGTTTTCTTCCTTATCTGCCACTTGTACTGAGGACAGATATAAAACAGGCCATAAAAAAGAGCGTGCAAACCCTGTTAGATACTTCATTTAACAATCCTATATTCCCAGTGGCTTCTCCAAAAATTAAATATAGGGGGGCACTTCTCGGAAGCCCACTGCTGTCTTATGGAAGGGGTCGCATTGGGAGAGGTGGAACCAGGTGTACTGTGGGCGGGTGGCATGGGCAAGACCATGGTGAGCTGGGGGAGGACTGGGCATAGTGGTTAAAAGAAAACAATTGATGATCACAGTTGGGGGCACATGGGAGGTCCAGCCATTATGTTAGAGTAATTTAGTGCTCCCCCTCTCTTTATTGCCCATTTTATATTGGTCTCTAATTAGCCCCAACAAGAGAGATAGCTTAGAGAAAAACCTAGCTTCAAACATGGCAGCACCCATTACTTTATAGAAAGTCAGGCACTTTATAGAAACTAAACCTTTACACTTGTAACTTCAAATATTTGAACAACTAATCTTAGTTAAAAAATATAGATCTACATACTATTCTCAGGTTAATCTTTGCTTTATTTAAATAATTATGTCTCAAATTGATTTACTGTTTAAAGGGACATTACAATAAATATTTTATAAGCATAGTATAGAGTTTATTTCCCACCTCCCTGTAGTCATGTTGAAATGTCACTGTATTTCAATGTTCACATGCTTGCAGCAACTCTCCTTCAGATACCTGCACCCATAGGTAGAGGGGTGTGAATAAAAAATATATATTCATTTAAAGGCATAGTAAAATCCAAAGTATACTTTCATTGTTCAGATAGGGCATGTAATTTTAAACAACTTACTAATTTACTTTTATCATCAAATTTGCTTTGTTCTCTTGGTTGAAAGCTAAACCTAGGTAGGCTCATATGCTAATTTCTAAGCCTTTGAAGGCCACCTCTTATCTGAATGCATTTTACAGTTTTTTACAGCTAGAGGGTGTTAATTCATGTGTTTCATATAAATAACACTGTGCTCATGCACATGGAGTTATTTAAGAGTCAGCACTAATTGCCTGAAATGCAAGTCTGTCAATAGATCTGAGATAAAGAGGCCGCCAGCAGAAACTTAGATACAAGGTAATTACAGAGGAAAAAAAGTATATTTCTATAACAGTGTTGGTTATGCAAAACTAGAAATGGTAAAAAAAGGGAATATCTATCTTTTTAAAAAAACAACATTTTTGGTGTTTACTATCCCTTTAAAATACTATTTGCCTTATTTGGAGGAGTCAATCTGGGCTTAGTTTGCAGACAACAAGGTTAATCACTGTCATAAAGTTAGTATAAAGTGCATTGTTTTGCAGTTGTTATATGATAAAGCCAATTATGGATATATATATGTAGCAAGGTTAGCTTTGAGAAATCAGCAAGGCGGATTTCAAGTTCTGAGAATTAGAAATTGCTTAATTTCACAAAAAGGGGGCAAAATAAATATGGAACATTTATTACAAAATTGTTTTATTATGCATAACTAAACTTTTTATATAAAAATCTTCAAGATGTTTACGGTCACTTTGCAGAGGTTAAGCAGACAGTAAAAGGGAAGGAAATTATATGAAACTAAAATTTGCCAACAAAATAAAGCATTTTATTTTTTACACTAGAATATCCCTGTAAATGAGCTTGATTAAAAAATAAATATGAATCCACTGTTCTCTGATAGCAAAGTGTTAAGGCAATATCTGACTGGCAAGTGTTTACTAAGCATCATAAAAAAAGCTGCCGGTTTCTGTTCCCTTTACAAACCTGCACATTAGGTTTCACTCTACAGAAAATAATCAAGGACGTTATCAAAGTCACATTTACCTGTAATTATGTTTCTCTATTAATAATTCAAACAATAACAACAACATCATGAAAAAAAGTACAAAGTGAAAAAATATTTCTACTTTTTAAGGGACATTCAAGTCATAATAAACTTTTATGATTCAGAAAGAGCAGCAGGTTTAAGACACTTTTCAATTTACCGTATTTGCTCGATTATAAGACTATGTTTTTTTCAGAAAAAAAAACCTCTGAAAACCCGACATAGTCTTATAATCGAGATCATCTTACTTTCAAGCCTGAAATCGGACACATTCATAATGAACAGACACCAGCCCCTTTACTACAGTATAACTGTAATCAACCATACAGCGATTCAGAGCTCAGTAGCAGCTAGATTTACCTTTGACCGGCCCCTGTCTTTTCCCTACAGTAAAATTAAAACCAGGGAGACCGGGTAGCAGCAGCAGCTAGATTCCATGCAGCTAAAGGACCGGTAAACTCACATCGCAGACAGAAGCCATGTGATTGCAGCGAGTGACATGATTGGTCCTTTAGTGAACTGGATCATTATAGCTGCAGATTAGCTACCAGGTAATACCAGTAAATGTGAGGTGACAGCTTACTGGAATGAGGATCATTCATGATGAGGGGGAGCAGCTCAGCTGTGGGTGCAGCAGAGAGAGGGGTACATAATTAAGGATTAAGAGGGTGAGGGTAAAGAGACAGAGGGGGCAATTTGTGAGGCAAAGGGGACTTGTCTTATAATCCAGGGGGCCTAGTTATCAAGCCGTCAACCTCAAATACGCTGGAATTCCGCAGCGTATTTGTGGCGAGGCTGATACGCCTTAGTTATCAAAGGCTCGAGACCGGCAAAAGTAGAATTTTGTGACGTAAGCATCGATCCGCCGGACTCCGTCCAACACAGATCGATTCTTACGTCACTCCAGATGTTCCGCACACAAGTGCGGCACATTCTCACTACTTTTGCTAGTTATCAAAAAACTAGCAGGTACGCTCGGCACTTTTACGGCCCAGCGTACCTGGTTTTCAATCCGCCACCCCTGGAGGCGGCGGATCCCATAGGAATCAATGGGAGTCTGACCATAGCGAAAGTACAAGTTCGCTGCTGACAGACATCCCATTGATTCCTATGGGAGCTGTCTACACCTAACACCCTAACATGTACCCCGAGTCTAAACACCGCTAATCTCACCCCCCCTACACCGCCGCAACTAAATAAAGTTATTACCCCCTAAACCGCCGCTCCCGGAGCCCACCGCAAGCTACTCTATACATATTAACCCCTAAACCGCCGCTCCCGGAGCCCACCGCAACTATAATAAATGTATTAACCCCTAAACCGCCGCTCCCTGAACCCGCCGCAACCTATATTAAATGTATTAACCCCTATCCTGCCCCCCCTACACCGTCGCCACCTATAATAAATTTATTAACCCCTAATCTGCCCCCACTACACCGTCGCCACCTATAATAAATTTACTAACCCCTATCCTGCCCCCCACTACGCCGCCGCCACTGTAATAAAATTATTAACCCCTAAACCTAAGTCTAACACTAACCCTAACGCCCCCCTAACTTAAATATTAATTAAATAAATCTAAATAAATTAACTCTTATTAACTAAATGAATCCTATTTAAAACTAAATACTTACCTTTAAAATAAACCCTAATATAGCTACAATATAAATAATAATTATATTCTAGCTATCTTAGGATTTATATTTATTTTACAGGTAACTTTCAATTTATTTTAACCATGTACAATAACTATTAAATAGTTATTAACTATTTAATAGCTTACCTAGCTAAAATAAAGAGAAATGTACCTGTGAAATAAATCCTAACCTAAGTTACAATTACACCTAACACTACACTATACTTTAATAAATTATTCCTATTTAAAAATAAATACTTACCTGTAAAATAAACCCTAAGATAGCTACAATATAATTAATAATTATATTATAGCTATCTTAGGATTTATATTTATTTTACAGGTAACTTTGTATTTATTTTAGCTAGTTAGAATAGTTATTAAATAGTTATTAACTATTTAATAACTACCTAGCTAAAAGAAATACAAAATTACCTGTAAAATAAATCCTAACCTAAGTTACAATTAAACCTAATACTACACTATCATTAAATTAATTAAATAAACTACCTACAAATAACTACAATTAAATAAAATTAAATAAACTAACTAAAGTACAAAAAATAAAAAAAGCTAAGTTACAAAAAATAAAAAAATAAGTTACAAACATGTTAAAAATATTACAACAATTTTAAGCTACTTATACCTAATCTAAGACCCCTAATAAAATAACAAACCCTCCCAAAATAAAAAAAAATCCCTACCCTATTCTAAAATAAATAAATTTCAAAGCTCTTTTACCTTACCAGCCCTTAAAAGGGCCATTTGTGGGGGCATGCCCCAAAAAGTTCAGCTCTTTTGCCTGTAAAAGAAAAATACAACCCCCCCCAACATTAAAACCCACCACCCACATACCCCTAATCTAACCCAAACCCCCCTTACAAAAACCTAACACTAATCCCCTGAAGATCATCCTACCTTGAGTCGTCTTCACTCAGCCGAGCCACCGATGGAACTGAAGAGGACATCCGGAGCGGAAGAAGTTAATCCTCCAAGCGGCGCTGAAGAAATCTTCCATCCGATGAAGTCATCATCCAGGCGGCGCTGAAGAAGTCTTCGATCCGGCCGATGTCATCTTCAAAGAGGCGCTGAAGAGGTCTTCTATCCGGGCGAAGTCATCTTCCAAGCCGGGTCTTGAATCTTCCTTCCGCCGACGCGGAACCATCTTCTTCACCGACGGACTACGACGAATGACGGCTCCTTTAAGGGACGTCATCCAAGATGGCGTCCCCTCAATTCCGATTGGCTGATAGGATTCTATCAGCCAATCGGAATTAAGGTAGGAAAAATCTGATTGGCTGATGGAATCAGCCAATCAGATTGAGCTCGCATTCTATTGGCTGTTCCGATCAGCCAATAGAATGCGAGCTCAATCTGATTGGCTGATTGGATCAGCCAATCGGATTGAACTTGAATCTGATTGGCTGATTCCATCAGCCAATCAGATTTTCCTACCTTAATTCCGATTGGCTGATAGAATCCTATCAGCCAATCGGAATTGAGGGGACGCCATCTTGGATGACGTCCCTTAAAGGAGCCGTCATTCGTCGTAGTCCGTCGGTGAAGAAGGTGGTTCCGCGTCGGCGGAAGGAAGATTCAAGACCCGGCTTGGAAGATGACTTCGCCCAGATAGAAGACCTCTTCAGCGCCTCTTTGAAGTTGACATCAGCCGGATCGAAGGCTTCTTCAGCGCCGCCTGGATGATGACTTCATCGGATGGAAGATTTCTTCAGCGCCGCTTGGAGGATTAACTTCTTCCGCTCCGGATGTCCTCTTCAGTTCCATCGGTGGCTCGGCTGAGTGAAGACGACTCAAGGTAGGATGATCTTCAGGGGATTAGTGTTAGGTTTTTGTAAGGGGGGTTTGGGTTAGATTAGGGGTATGTGGGTGGTGGGTTTTAATGTTGGGGGGGGTTGTATTTTTCTTTTACAGGCAAAAGAGCTGAACTTTTTGGGGCATGCCCCCACAAATGGCCCTTTTAAGGGCTGGTAAGGTAAAAGAGCTTTGAAATTTATTTAATTTAGAATAGGGTAGGGATTTTTTTTTATTTTGGGGGGGTTTGTTACTTTATTAGGGGGCTTAGATTAGGTGTAAGTAGCTTAAAATTGTTGTAATATTTTTAACATGTTTGTAACTTATTTTTTTATTTTTTGTAACTTAGCTTTTTTTATTTTTTTGTACTTTAGTTAGTTTATGTAATTTTATTTAATTGTAGTTATTTGTAGGTAGTTTATTTAATTAATTTAATGATAGTGTAGTATTAGGTTTAATTGTAACTTAAGTTAGGATTTATTTTACAGGTAATTTTGTATTTCTTTTAGCTAGGTAGTTATTAAATAGTTAATAACTATTTAATAACTATTCTAACTAGCTAAAATAAATACAAAGTTACCTGTAAAATAAATATAAATCCTAAGATAGCTATAATATAATTATTAATTACATTGTAGCTATCTTAGGGTTTATTTTACAGGTAAGTATTTATTTTTAAATAGGAATAATTTATTAAAGTATAGTGTAGTGTTAGGTGTAATTGTAACTTAGGTTAGGATTTATTTTAGGGGTAAATTTCAGTTTATTTTAGCTAGGTAAGCTATTAAATAGTTAATAACTATTTAATAGCTATTGTACCTAGTTAAAATAAATTGAAAGGTACCTGTAAAATAAAAATAAATCCTAAGATAGCTAGAATATAATTATTATTTATTTTGTAGCTATATTAGGGTTTATTTTATAGGTAAGTATTTAGTTTTAAATAGGATTCATTTAGTTAATAAGAGTTAATTTATTTAGATTTATTTAATTAATATTTAAGTTAGGGGGGCGTTAGGGTTAGGGTTAGACTTAGGTTTAGGGGTTAATAATTTTATTACAGTGGCGGCGGCGTAGTGGGGGGCAGGATAGGGGTTAATAAATTTATTATAGGTGGCGACGGTGTAGGGGGGGCAGGATAGGGGTTAATAGGTTTAATATAGGTTGCGGCGGGTTCATGGAGCGGCGGTTTAGGGGTTAAACTATTTATTTAGTTGCGGAGAGGTGCGGGATCAGCAGGATAGGGGTTAATAATTTTATAATAGAGGGCGACGGTGTAGGGGGGGCAGGATAGGGGTTACTAGGTATACTGTAGGTGGCAGCGGTGTCCGGGAGCGGCGGTTTAGGGGTTAATACATTTATAAGAGTTGCGGCGGGGTCTAGGAGCGGCGGTTTAGGGGTTAGTAACTTTATTTAGTTGCGGGGGGCTCCGGGGGCGCCGGTATAGGGGGTAGAACAGTGCAGTTTAGTGTGAGTGCTTAGTGACAGGCTAGCAATAAAGCTGGGAAAAAGCCGAAGGGCAGCGAGATCGGATGAGTGATAACTGTCACAGTCCGCTGCTCATCGCCCCGCGGCTTTTTGACAGCTTTATTTGATAACTTAGGCGTATTTTTTCAGGTCCGCGGCAGCGAAGGTAGGCGAGCTTAGGCGGGCGTATTGGGCCGGCGAAGCCAGAAAAGTAGACGGCTTGATAACTACCCCCCCAGGTCTTTTTTTTTCAATAATATCCACAATTGGGGGGGGGGGTCGTCTTATAATCAGGGTCGTCTTATAATCGAGCAAATACGGTACTTCCAATATCAAATTTTGCACAGTCGGGGGCCGGAAAATAGGAGAAAAAATTACTTGGTCAGAAAAAAAATCTACTGCTTATTTGAAATTCAGAGTAAGTGCTATTGCATTGTCTTTTTATTATGTACTAGTTAATTATGTAATTCTACTGCATTGAGTGGTCCTTTAATCGGTGTTAATATACACATTTAATCAACATTACTAGAAACACTTTATAGGTCACAGTATATATGTTTAAATTAATTTATATAGTTTCAAAATGATTGTCTAAAACAGTGAAAGGAAACCAGAATCACTTAAAGTGAAGGTAAAGTTCGCTATATCTCATTATCTATTTTTACTTTTCCCCCTAAATGAATGGCACTTTCATTCATAATTTTTTTAAATTCGAAGTATAAAGTGAGTTTTCGCTGTTTATACTTACCTTTGTTCTATCCGTAAATTCAACCCGGTGAGTTTTTTTTTTTTTCTTTCTTGCAGGTCACGTTTTTTCAGCAGCTATTTGAAATTCTGGCCATTAGGCGGCCGTCAATCTATGTCATCCGTCTCTTAGATGATCTGCGCATGCGTTTAGCATTTGTTCTTAGTCTTGAAAGATAAGCGCGCTCCCGTGAGACCTCTCTATACGTCATTCAGTCAGAAATAATTAAATGGCTGAGGGGAGGAGTCAGGAACGGCACGGTAGGGAAATTTACAAAATGTTTATTATATAAATATATAATCGTTTGGGGAAAAGAAGTTAGCTATTATATTGTTTAAACTGTGACTAATTCATTTGTGTATAGAGATAGGTAAAACTTTGGGGCATATGTATCAAGCTCCGAATGGAGCTTGATGCCCCGTGTTTCTGGCGAGCCTGCAGGCTCGCCAGAAACAGCAGTTATGAAGCAGCGGTCATAAAGACCGCTGCTCCATAACCTGTCCGCCTGCTCTGAGCAGGCGGACAGACATCGCCGGAAATCAACCCGATCGAGTATGATCGGGTTGATTGAAACCTCCCTGTTGGCGGCCTATTGGCCGCGAGTCTGCAGGGGGCAGCGTTGCACCAGCAGCTCTTGTGAGCTGCTGGTGCAATGCTGAATACGGCGAGCGTATTGCTCGCCGTATTCAGAGATGTCTGTCGGACCTGATCCGCACTGTCGGATTAGGTCCGACAGACATTGATAACTAGAGGCCTTTATCTTCACTTTAAAAGGGATATGATACTCAATTTATTTTTCTGCTGATTTAAAAGAGAATAGTTCACAATATATTACATTTTCTGTTCTGACCTTTTTTTTTTGTGGGAAGATGTCCCTTTCAGCCAATAACAACAGAGTTCCAGCACTCAGATGCACACACAATCAGTGATTTCCTAATTGTTTTGTTTAAATTTAAAGATCTTTCACTAAAAATATTTATTGTGTAAAAAGGTCAACAAAAACATAATTTATGCTTACCTGATAAATTTATTTATCTTGTAGTGTGTTCAGTCCACGGGTCATCCATTACTTATGGGATATATTCTCCTTCCCAACAGGAAGTTGCAAGAGGATCACCCAAGCAGAGCTGCTATATAGCTCCTCCCCTCACATGTCATATCCAGTCATTCGACCGAAACAAGACGAGAAAGGAGAAACTATAAGGTGCAGTGGTGACTGGAGTTATAATTTTAAAATTTAGAACCTGCCTGAAAAAGACAGGGCGGGCCGTGGACTGAACACACTACAAGAGAAATAAATTTATCAGGTAAGCATAAATTATGTTTTCTCTTGTTAAGTGTGTTCAGTCCACGGGTCATCCATTGGGATACCAATACCAAAGCTAAGTACACGGATGATGGGAGGGACAAGGCAGGAACATTAAACAGAAGGAACCACTGCCTGTAGAACCTTTCTCCCAAAACCAGCCTCCGAAGAAGCGAAAGTGTCAAATTTGTAAAATTTTGAAAAAGTATGAAGTGAAGACCAAGTTGCAGCCTTGCAAATCTGTTCAACAGAGGCCTCATTCTTAAAGGCCCAGGTGGAAGCCACAGCTCTAGTGGAATGAGCTGTAATTCTTTCAGGAGGCTGCTGTCCAGAAGTCTCATAGGCTAAACGTATTATGCTACGAAGCCAAAAAGAGAGAGAGGTAGCCGAAGCCTTTTGACCTCTCCTCTGTCCAGAGTAAACGACAAACAGAGAAGAAGTTTGTCTAAAATCTTTAGTTGCCTGTAAGTAGAACTTCAGAGCACGGACCACGTCTAGATTATGCAAAAGACGTTCCTTCTTTGAAGAAGGATTAGGACATAATGATGGAACAACAATCTCTTGATTGATATTCCTGTTAGAAACAACCATAGGTAAAAACCCAGGTTTAGTACGCAGAACTACCTTATCTGAATGAAAGATCAGATAGGGAGAATCACAATGTAAGGCAGATAACTCAGAGACTCTTCGAGCCGAGGAAATAGCCATCAAAAACAAAACTTTCCAAGATAAAAGCTTAATATCAATGGAATGAAGGGGTTCAAACGGAACACCCTGAAGAACTTTAAGAACCAAGTTTAAGCTCCATGGAGGAGCAACAGCTTTAAACACAGGCTTAATTCTAGCCAAAGCCTGACAAAAGGCCTGGAAGTCTGGATGCTCTGCCAGACGTTTGTGTAAAAGAATAGACAGAGCTGAAATCTGTCCCTTTAGCGAACTAGCGGATAAACCCTTTTCTAAACCCTCTTGTAGAAAAGCTAATATCCTAGGAATCCTAACCTTACTCCATGAGTAACTCTTGGATTCGCACCAATATAAATATTTACGCCATATCTTATGGTAAATTTTTCTTGTCACAGGTTTCCGAGCCTGTATTAATGTATCAATAACCGAATCCGAAAACCCACGCTTTGATAGAATCAAGCGTTCAATTTCCAGGCAGTCAGCCTCAGAGAAATTAGGTTTGGATGGTTGAAAGGACCCTGAATTAGAAGGTCCTGCCTCAGAGGAAGAGACCATGGCGGACAGGACGACATGTCCACTAGGTCTGCATACCAGGTCCTGCGTGGCCACGCAGGCGCTATCAGAATTACCGATGCCCTCTCCTGTTTGATCCTGGCAATCAGTCGAGGTAGCAACGGAAATGGTGGAAACACATAAGCTATGTTGAAAACCCAAGGGGCTGCTAATGCATCTACCAGCACCGCTCCCGGGTCCCTGGACCTGGATCCGTAACAAGGAAGCTTCGCGTTCTGGCGAGATGCCATGAGATCCAGATCCGGTTTGCCCCAACGACGAATCAGTTGAGCAAATACCTCCGGGTGAAGTTCCCACTCTCCCGGATGAAAAGTCTGGCGACTTAGGAAATCCGCCTCCCAGTTCTCTACGCCTGGGATGTGAATCGCTGACAGGTGGCAAGAGTGAGACTTTGCCCAATGAATTATCTTCGAGACTTCCAACATCGCTAGGGAACTCCTGGTTCCCCCTTGATGATTGATGTAAGCCACATTGTCCGACTGAAATCTGATGAACCTCAGCTTTGCTAACTGAGGCCAAGCTAGAAGAGCATTGAATATTGCTCTTAATTCTAGAATGTTTATTGGGAGGAGTTTCTCCTCCTGAGTCCACGATCCCTGAGCCTTCAGGGAATTCCAGACTGCTCCCCAGCCTAGAAGGCTGGCATCCGTTGTTACAATCGTCCAATCTGGCCTGCGAAAGGTCATTCCTTTGGACAGATGAACCGGTGACAACCACCAGAGAAGCGAATCTCTGGTCTCCTGGTCCAGATTTAGCAAAGGGGACAGATCTGAGTAATCCCCGTTCCATTGACTGAGCATGCATAGTTGCAGCGGTCTGAGATGCAGGCGCGCAAATGGCACTATGTCCATTGCCGCGACCATTAAGCCGATTACCTCCATGCACTGAGCTACTGATGGGCTTGGAATGGAATGAAGGACACGGCAAGCATTGAGAATCTTTGATAACCTGGAGTCCGTCAGGTAAATCTTCATCTCTACAGAATCTATAAGAGTCCCTAGAAAAGGAACCCTTGTGAGTGGTAACAGAGAACTCTTTTCCACGTTCACTTTCCACCCATGCGACCTTATAAATGCTAGAACTATCTCTGTATGAGACTTTGCATTCTGAAAACTTGACGCTTGTATCAGAATGTTGTCTAGGTACGGAGCCACCGCTATGCCTCGTGGTCTTAGTACCGCCAGAAGTGAGCCCAGAACCTTCGTAAAAATTCTCAGGGCCGTGGCTAACCCGAAGGGAAGAGCCACAAACTGGTAATGCCTGTCTAGAAAGGCAAACCTCAGGTACCGATAATGATCTTTGTGAATCGGTATATGAAGGTAAGCATCCTTTAAGTCCACCGTGGTCATATATTGACCCTCTTGGATCATGGGTAGGATGGTTCGAATGGTTTCCATCTTGAACGATGGCACCCTTAGGAATTTGTTAAAGATCTTTAAGTCCAAGATTGGTCTGAAGGTTCCCTCTTTTTTGGGAACCACAAATAGATTTGAGTAAAATCCTTGTCCCTGTTCCGATCGCGGAACTGAGTGGATCACCCCCATGATTAAGAGGTCTTTTACACATTGTAGAAATGCCTCTCTCTTTACTAGGTTTGTCGACAACCTCGAAAGATGGAACCTCCCTTGTGGAGGAGAGGATTTGAAATCCAGAAGGTATCCCTGAGATATAATCTTTAACGTCCAGGGATCCTGCACATCTCTTGCCCAAGCCTGGGCAAAGAGAGAAAGTCTGCCCCCCACTAAATCCGTCTCTGGATAGGGGGCCCTGACTTCATCCTGTCTTAGGGGCGGGAGTAGGCTTTCTGGCCTGCTTGCCCTTGTTCCATGACTGGTTGCCTTTCCAACCTTGTCTGTAACGAGCAGTAGTTCCTTCCTGTTTTGGAGCGGAGGAAGTCGAAGCTAATCCTGCCTTGAAGTTACGAAAGGCACGAAAATTAGACTGTTTGGCCTTTGGTTTGGCCCTGTCCTGAGGAAGGGCGTGGCCCTTACCTCCCGTAATGTCAGCAATAATTTCCTTCAAGCCGGGCCCGAATAAGGTCTGCCCTTTGAAAGGAATGTTAAGTAGTTTAGACTTGGAAGTTACATCCGCTGACCAGGATTTAAGCCAGAGCGCTCTGCGCGCCTGTATGGCGAATCCGGAATTTTTAGCTGTAAGTTTGGTTAGATGTACTACGGCATCTGAAACAAACGCATTAGCTTGCTTAAGGGTTCTAACTTTGCACAAGGCCTCATCCAACGGCTCTGTGCGAATCGCCTCTTCCAGAGACTCAAACCAGAATGCCGCTGCAGCCGTGACAGGCGCAATGCATGCAAGAGGCTGCAATATAAAACCCTGTTGAACAAACATTTTCTTAAGATAACCCTCTCATTTTTTATCCATTGGATCTGAGAAAGCACAGCTATCCTCCACCGGGATAGTGGTACGCTTGGCTAACGTAGAAACTGCTCCCTCCACCTTAGGGACCGTCTGCCATAAGTCTCGTGTGGTGGCGTCTATAGGGAACATTTTTCTAAATATCGGGGGAGGGGAAAAAGGCACACCGGGTCTATCCCACTCCTTACTTATAATTTCTGTAAGTCTTTTTAGTATAGGAAAAACATCAGTACACACCGGTACCGCATAGTATCTATCCAACCTACACATTTTCTCTGGAATTGCCACCGTGTCGCAATCATTCAGAGCTGCTAATACCTCCCCTAGTAACACACGGAGGTTATCAAGCTTAAATTTAAAATTTGAAATTTCTGAATCCGGTCTCCCCGGATCAGAACCGTCACCGACAGAATGAAGCTCACCGTCCTCATGTTCTGCCAATTGTGACGCAGTATCAGACATGGCTCTCGTGTCATCAGCGTGCTCTGTCCTTAACCCAGAGCTATCGCGTTTGCCCCTTAATTCGGGCATATTATATAATACTTCTTTCATAACATTAGCCATATCATGTAAAGTGATTTGTAAGGGCCTAGATGTACTAGGTGTCTCAATCCTACGCATCTCCCAAGCGGGAGACGCAGGTACTGACACGTGAGGAGAGTTAGGCGGCATAACTTCCCCCTCGTTGTCTGGTGATAGCTTCTTTATCGGTACAGATTGACTTTTATTCAAAGCAATATCAATACAATTGGTACACATCGTTCTATTGGGCTCCACATTGGCTTTTGAACATGATGAACAAACAGTTTCCTCTGAATCAGACATGTTTAAAACAGACTTAGCAGTGAAAAACTAACAAGCTTGGAAATCACTTTCAATAAGTTTTACAAGCAATATAAAAAACGCTGCAGCGCTTCAAAAATACAGATATAATTAAACAATTCTTAACAAGAAGTGTATTATTAGCAGAGGATTGCACCCATTAGCAAAAGGATGATTAACCCCTCGATACCCAAAACGGATAAAACAGATATCAATTAAGATTTAACGCTTTTAATCACAGTCAGCACACTGTCACAGATCTGCTGTGACTGATTACCTCCCTCACAAATGAAATTTGCAGACCCCTGAGCTCTCTAGAGACGTCCTGGATCAAGGAGGAAGAAGCAGAAAGACTGTGCAATAATTTTAACTGCGCAACAAGGCGCTAAAACAAGGGCCCTCCCACTCCAATCACAACAGTGGGAGCCCTGATATAACGGTTTCCATGCAGAAAAATATGTTAGCCATGTGGAAAAAATCATGCCCAAAGCGATTTATCACCAAAGTACCTCACAAAAAACGAATAACATGCCAGTAAATGTTTTATTAAAAAACAACATTTTTCAATGTCATGCTAAGCTATCACCAAGCCTGCTACCAGTCGCTACCACTGCAGAGAAGGCTTAAGTATTATTTCAGTGTTAACAGTATTTTCTCAGTCAAATTCTAGTCCCTAGAATATAACTTGACTGTGCATACATTTATCAGCCTGATACCAGTTGCTACTACTGCATTTAAGGCTGTACTTACATCATACGGTAACAGCAGTATTTTCTTAGTCAATTCCATTCCCAGAAATAAAGTACTGCACATACCTCATTTGCGGAGGACCCCGCATGCTATTCCCAGTTTCTGAAGTTACCCCACTCCTCAGAATGTCGAGAACAGCCAGTGGATCTTAGTTACGCCTGCTAAGATCATAGATAAAAAACGCAGGCAGTTTCTTCTTCCAAATACTGCCTGAGATAGAAAAACAGCACACTCCGGTGCCATTTAAAATAACAAACTTTTGATTGAAGAATAGTTAAGTAAAAACTCCAGCTCCTCTCGCGACCTCCTTCTTTGTTGAGGGTTGAAAGAGAATGACTGGGTATGACATGTGAGGGGAGGAGCTATATAGCAGCTCTGCTTGGGTGATCCTCTTGCAACTTCCTGTTGGGAAGGAGAATATATCCCATAAGTAATGGATGACCCGTGGACTGAACACACTTAACAAGAGAAACAGTGGTCATATGCATGATACATTTTTTTGGAGTAATTTGTGGTTACAAAAAAAAGGAACAAAAAAAATTCTAAAAAATGTATATCATACTTAAGAACGCGTACTCTTAAAGGGACAGTCTAGTCAAAAATAAACTTTCATGATTCAGATAGGGCATGTCATTTTAAACAACTTTCCAATTTACTTTTATCATCAATTTTGCTTTGTAATCTTGGTATTCTTAGTTGAAAGCTAAACCTAGGTAGGCTCATAAATTCAAATTTCTAAGCCCTTGAAGGCCGCCTCTTTTCTGAATGCATTTGACACTTATTTTCCACAACTAACTAGAGGGCGTTAGTTCATGTCTGCCATATAGATAAGATTGTGCTCAAACCCATGGAGTTACCAAGGAGTCAGCACTGATTGGCTAAATTGCAAGTCTGTCAAAAGAACTGAAATAAGGGGGCAGTCTGCAGAGGCTTAGATACAAGGTAATCACAGAAGTAAAATGTGTACTATTATAACTGTTTGTTATGCAAAACTGGGGAATGGGTAATAAAGGGATTATCTATCTTTTTAAACAAAAAAAAATCTGGTGTAGACTGTCCCTTTAAGCACGGTAAAGACATTTTTGCATGAAAATGTTAATTTAAGGCTGTTTATTTTGACAGAACACTAACAAGAAGTGGAGCTGTGCCTTATAGGGACATGAAACCCAATTTTTAATTTAGATAAAGATCTAGATACAACATGCAATTTTGAACAACTTTTAAATTCTATTTTTTTATTATCTAAAAAGAATACTTAGGTAGCCTCAGAAGCAGCAATGCACTACTGGGAGCTAGCTGCTGATTGATGGCTGCAGATATGTACCTCTTGCCACTGGCTTATTGATCTGTTCAGTGATAAATAACTTGCAATCACAAAAAAAAAATCAATAATAAATGTGATGAAAAAGGATATAAAGTGTGAAACGACGCAGGAGTTTCTAGATTCACAATATCTCAAAGAAAAACTAAACAAATTATGGTGCAATATCTACACTATAATCGCGTTTGTAATGCGTCCATCACCGTCAGTTGCACACGCATCCAAAGGAATGTTGGCTGCGCGTGCAGCCAAAAGAATACACCTGGATGCAGGGAAGCTGAAACCAGGTGGATTCCGAAAATGGTAGGGTGGTATAAGAATCCACCCTGCCATTTTCGGAATCCACCTGGATGCAGCGTAGCCAAACGAAGCATTAAGAAAAAAACACCTAAGCCCCGGCACACAAAATATTAACAAAAACACAAGCAACCGCTCGCACAAAATAACAAAAAAACGCGTAACCGCACGCACAAAATAATAAAAAAACCTAACAGCCCACACAAAGTATTAACAAAAAAACCTAACCGCCCGCACAAAGTATTAACAAAAACAATACCTAACCGCCAGCACAAAGTAATAACAAAAAAACACCTAAGCGTCCGAAAAGAAATATTAACAAACACCTAAACCGCCAACCCCCACATTACAAAATAATAAAGTAATTAACCCCTAATCCGCAAATCAAACATAATTAAAAGATTAACCCCTAAAGCGCCAACTCCCCACATCGCAATAAACCTAATTAACCTATTAATCCGTAAACCGCCAACCCCCCACATCGCAATAAACCTAATTAATCTATTAAATCCTTAAACGCCAACTCCCCACATCGCAATAAACCTAATTAACCTATTAACTCCTAAACCACCAACCCCTCACAACGCAAATAACTAATTTAATTACTAAGCCCCCTAACCTAACACCCCCTTAATTAACCCTAATTACATAAAATATAAAAATAAAAAGTTACAATTAAAATAAAAAAATACTAACATTAATTTAAAAATAAAACCTAAGAGTAAACTACAAAAAAGTCTAAAATTACAGAACAAAATAAACAAAATTATCAAAAATTAAAAAATTAAACCTAATCTACCCCTATGAAAATAAAAAAGCCCCCCAAAGTAAAAACACCCCCTAATCTAAACTAAACTACCAATCTACCAATAGCCCTTAAAAGGGCCTTTTGTAGGGCATTGCTCTAAATTAAACAGCTCTTTTACATAAAAAAATTCTAAGTCCCCCCTAACAGTAAAACAACCCCAAACACCCACCAACCAAACCCCTCAAAATAAATAAAAAACTAACACTAAAAAACCCTAAGCTACTCATTGCCCCTAAAGGGGCATTTGTATGGCCATTGCCCTTAAAAGGGCAATCAGCTCTTTTGCTGCACCTTAAAATAAAAAAGTCCTAATCTAAAAAAACACAACACTAAACTACTAATAGCCCTTAAAAGGGCCTTTTGCAGGGCATTGACCTAAGTTAAACAACTCTTTTACATAAAAAAAACATAATTTATGCTTACCTGATAAATTCCTTTCTTCTGTAGTGTGATCAGTCCACGGGTCATCATTACTTCTGGGATATTACTCCTCCCCAACAGGAAGTGCAAGAGGATTCACCCAGCAGAGCTGCATATAGCTCCTCCCCTCTACGTCACTCCCAGTCATTCGACCAAGGACCAACGAGAAAGGAAAAGCCAAGGGTGAAGTGGTGACTGGAGTATAAATTAAAAAATATTTACCTGCCTTAAAAACAGGGCGGGCCGTGGACTGATCACACTACAGAAGAAAGGAATTTATCAGGTAAGCATAAATTATGTTTTCTTCTGTTAAGTGTGATCAGTCCACGGGTCATCATTACTTCTGGGATACCAATACCAAAGCAAAAGTACACGGATGACGGGAGGGATAGGCAGGCTCTTTATACAGAAGGAACCACTGCCTGAAGAACCTTTCTCCCAAAAATAGCCTCCGATGAAGCAAAAGTGTCAAATTTGTAAAATTTGGAAAAAGTATGAAGCGAAGACCAAGTTGCAGCCTTGCAAATCTGCTCAACAGAGGCCTCATTCTTGAAGGCCCAAGTGGAAGAAGCCACAGCTCTAGTAGAATGAGCTGTAATTCTTTCAGGAGGCTGCTGTCCAGCAGTCTCATAAGCTAAACGAATTATGCTACGAAGCCAAAAAGAAAGAGAGGTAGCGGAAGCTTTTTGACCTCTCCTCTGCCCAGAGTAAATGACAAACAGAGAAGACGTTTGTCGAAATTCCTTAGTTGCCTGTAAGTAAAATTTTAGAGCACGGACTACATCCAGGTTGTGCAGTAGACGTTCCTTCTTTGAAGAAGGATTTGGGCATAAAGAAGGAACAACAATCTCTTGATTGATATTCCTGTTAGTAACTACCTTAGGTAAGAACCCAGGTTTAGTACGCAGGACTACCTTATCCGAATGAAAAATCAAATAAGGAGAATCACAATGTAAGACTGATAATTCAGAGACTCTTCGAGCCGAGGAAATAGCCATTAAAAATAGAACTTTCCAAGATAACAACTTTATATCAATGGAATGAAGGGGTTCAAACGGAACGCCCTGTAAAACATTAAGAACAAGGTTTAAACTCCATGGTGGAGCAACAGTTTTAAACACAGGCTTAATCCTGGCCAAAGCCTGACAAAAAGCCTGGACGTCAGGAACTTCTGACAGACGTTTGTGTAACAGAATGGACAGAGCTGAGATCTGTCCCTTTAATGAACTAGCAGATAAACCCTTTTCTAAACCTTCTTGTAGAAAAGACAATATCCTAGGAATCCTAACCTTACTCCAAGAGTAACCTTTGGATTCACACCAATATAGGTATTTACGCCATATCTTATGGTAAATCTTTCTGGTAACAGGTTTCCTAGCCTGTATTAAGGTATCAATAACTGACTCAGAAAACCCACGTCTTGATAAAATCAAGCGTTCAATTTCCAAGCAGTCAGCTTCAGAGAAGTTAGATTTTGATGTTTGAAGGGACCCTGTATCAGAAGGTCCTGTTTCAGAGGTAGAGACCAAGGTGGACAGGATGACATGTCCACCAGGTCTGCATACCAAGTCCTGCGTGGCCACGCAGGTGCTATTAGAATCACTGATGCTCTCTCTTGTTTGATTCTGGTAATCAATCGAGGAAGCAACGGGAAGGGTGGAAACACGTAAGCCATCCTGAAGTCCCAAGGTGCTGTCAGAGCATCTATCAGGACTGCTCCTGGATCCCTGGATCTGGACCCGTAACGAGGAAGCTTGGCGTTCTGTCGAGACGCCATGAGATCTATCTCTGGTTTGCCCCAACGTCGAAGTATTTGGGCAAAGACCTCCGGATGAAGTTCCCACTCCCCCGGATGAAAAGTCTGACGACTTAAGAAATCCGCCTCCCAGTTCTCCACTCCCGGGATGTGGATTGCTGACAGGTGGCAAGAGTGAGACTCTGCCCGGCGAATTATCTTTGATACTTCCATCATAGCTAGGGAGCTTCTTGTCCCTCCCTGATGGTTGATGTAAGCTACAGTCGTGATGTTGTCCGACTGAAACCTGATGAACCCCCGAGTTGTCAACTGGGGCCAAGCCAGGAGGGCATTGAGAACTGCTCTCAATTCCAGAATGTTTATTGGCAGGAGACTCTCCTCCTGACTCCATTGTCCCTGAGCCTTCAGAGAATTCCAGACGGCACCCCAACCTAGAAGGCTGGCGTCTGTTGATACAATTGTCCAGTCTGGTCTGCTGAATGGCATCCCCCTGGACAGATGTGGCCGAGAAAGCCACCATAGAAGAGAATTTCTGGTCTCTTGATCCAGATTCAGAGAAGGGGATAAGTCTGAGTAATCCCCATTCCACTGACTTAGCATGCACAGTTGCAGTGGTCTGAGGTGTAAGCGTGCAAAGGGTACTATGTCCATTGCCGCTACCATTAAGCCGATTACCTCCATGCATTGAGCCACTGACAGGTGTTGAATGGAATGAAGGGTGCGGCAAGCACTTTGAAGTCTTGTTAGCCTGTCCTCTGTCAGGTAAATCTTCATTTCTACAGAATCTATAAGAGTCCCCAGGAAGGGAACTCTTGTGAGTGGAACGAGTGAACTTTTCTTTTCGTTCACCTTCCATCCATGTGACCTTAGAAATGCCAGCACTAACTCTGTATGAGACTTGGCAGTTTGAAAGCTTGAAGCTTGTATCAGAATGTCGTCTAGGTATGGAGCTACCGAGATTCCCCGCGGTCTTAGTACCACCAGAAGAGCACCCAGAACCTTTGTGAAGATTCTTGGAGCTGTAGCCAATCCGAATGGAAGAGCCACAAACTGGTAATGCCTGTCTAGGAAGGCAAACCTTAGGTACCGATAATGATCTTTGTGAATCGGTATGTGAAGGTAAGCATCTTTTAAATCTACAGTGGTCATGTACTGACCCTCTTGGATCATAGGTAAAATTGTCCGAATAGTCTCCATCTTGAACGATGGAACTCTTAGGAATTTGTTTAGGATCTTTAAGTCCAGGATTGGTCTGAAAGTTCCCTCTTTTTTGGGAACCACAAACAGATTTGAGTAAAACCCCTGTCCCTGTTCCGATCGTGGAACTGGATGGATTACTCCCATTAACAAGAGCTCTTGTACGCAGCGTAGAAACGCCTCTTTCTTTGTCTGGATTGTTGACAATCTTGACAGATGAAATCTCTCTCTTGGAGGAGAGTATTTGAAGTCCAGAAGGTATCCCTGAGATATTATCTCTAGCGCCCAGGGATCCTGAACATCTCTTGCCCAAGCCTGGGCGAAGAGAGAAAGTCTGCCCCCCACTAGATCCGATCCCGGATCGGGGGCCCTCAATTCATGCTGTTTTAGGGGCAGCAGCAGGTTTCCTAGTCTGCTTGCCCTTGTTCCAGGACTGGTTAGGTTTCCAGCCTTGTCTGTAGCGAACAACAGCTCCTTCCTGTTTTGGTGCAGAGGAAGTTGATGCTGCTCCTGCTTTGAAATTACGAAAGGAACGAAAATTAGACTGTCTAGTCTTGGCTTTGGCTTTGTCCTGAGGCAGGGCATGGCCTTTACCTCCTGTAATGTCAGCGATAATCTCTTTCAACCCGGGCCCGAATAAGGTCTGCCCTTTGAAAGGTATATTAAGCAATTTAGACTTAGAAGTAACATCAGCTGACCAGGATTTTAGCCACAGCGCCCTGTGTGCCTGAATGGCGAATCCTGAATTCTTCGCCGTAAGTTTAGTAAGATGTACTACGGCCTCCGAAATGAATGAATTAGCTAGTTTAAGGACTCTAAGCCTGTCCGTAATGTCGTCCAGAGTAGCTGAACCAATGTTCTCTTCCAGAGACTCAATCCAGAATGCCGCTGCAGCCGTGATCGGCGCAATGCATGCAAGGGGTTGCAATATAAAACCTTGTTGAACAAACATTTTCTTAAGGTAACCCTCTAATTTTTTATCCATTGGATCTGAAAAAGCACAGCTATCCTCCACCGGGATAGTGGTACGCTTAGCTAAGGTAGAAACTGCTCCCTCCACCTTAGGGACCGTTTGCCATAAGTCCCTTGTGGTGGCGTCTATTGGAAACATTTTTCTAAATATCGGAGGGGGTGAGAACGGCACACCGGGTCTATCCCACTCCTTAATAACAATTTCAGTAAGTCTCTTAGGTATAGGAAAAACCTCAGTACTCGTCGGTACCGCAAAATATTTATCCAACCTACACATTTTCTCTGGTATTGCAACTGTGTTACAATCATTCAGAGCCGCTAACACCTCCCCTAGTAATACACGGAGGTTTTCCAGTTTAAATTTAAAATTTGAAATATCTGAATCCAGTCTGTTTGGATCAGAACCGTCACCCACAGAATGAAGTTCTCCGTCCTCATGTTCTGCCACCTGTGACGCAGTGTCTGACATGGCCCTAATATTATCAGCGCACTCTGTTCTCACCCCAGAGTGATCACGCTTACCTCTTAGTTCTGGTAATTTAGCCAAAACCTCAGTCATAACAGTAGCCATATCCTGTAATGTGATTTGTAATGGCCGCCCAGATGTACTCGGCGCTACAATATCACGCACCTCCCTCTGAGCGGGAGATGTAGGTACTGACACGTGAGGCGAGTTAGTCGGCATAACTCTCCCCTCGTTGTTTGGTGAAATTTGTTCAATTTGTACAGATTGACTTTTATTTAAAGTAGCATCAATACAGTTAGTACATAAATTTCTATTGGGCTCCACTTTGGCATTGCAACAAATGACAGGTATCATCCTCTGAATCAGACATGTTTAACACACTAGCAAATAAACTTGTAACTTGGAAATACAATTCAATTAGAATAATATTAAAACGTACTGTGCCTTTAAGAAGCACAGAAGATCTATGACAGTTGAAAATTAATAAATTGAAACAGTTATAGCCTCAATCTTTGTAAATAACACAACTTTAGCAAAGATTTAATCCCATTAGCAAAGATAACAAATTCTGAAAGCAGGAAACAAATTACAGAATAAACGTTTTTTATCTCAGTCAAACTATAATTCTCACAGCTCTGCCTACCTCCCTCAAAATAAGTTTTGAAGACCCCTGAGCTCTGTAGAGATGAACCGGATCATGCAGGGAATACAATGAGTTGCTGACTGAAATATTTGATGCGTAGTAAAAGCGCCAAAAAACGTCCCCTCCCCCTCACACACAGCAGTGAGAGAGAACAGAAACTGTCAGAAAAAAGATTAAGCAACTGCCAAGTGGAAAAATAATGCCCAAACATTTATTCACTCAGTACCTCAGTAAATGAAAACGATTTTACATTCCAGCAAAAACGTTAAACATAATCTCTAGTTATTAAACAGCTTTATGTATTTCTTACAGTGTAATTCTAGTGAAGTACCATTCCCCAGAATACTGAAGTGTAAAGTATACATACATGACATTATATCGGTATGGCAGCATTTTCTCATCAATTCCATTGTCAGAAAATAAAAACTGCTACATACCTCTATGCAGATTCATCTGCCCGCTGTCCCCTGATCTGAAGTTTACCTCTCCTCAGATGGCCGAGAAACAGCAATATGATCTTAACTACTCCGGCTAAAATCATAACAAAAACTCTGGTAGATTCTTCTTCAAACTCTGCCAGAGAGATAATAACACACTCCGGTGCTATTTTAAAATAACAAACTTTTGATTGAAGATATAAAACTAAGTATAATCACCATAGTCCTCTCACACATCCTATCTAGTCGTTGGGTGCAAGAGAATGACTGGGAGTGACGTAGAGGGGAGGAGCTATATGCAGCTCTGCTGGGTGAATCCTCTTGCACTTCCTGTTGGGGAGGAGTAATATCCCAGAAGTAATGATGACCCGTGGACTGATCACACTTAACAGAAGAAATTACCAGTTACCCCCTAACAGTAAAACCCCACACCCAACCAACCCCCCCCCCAAAAAAAAACCTAACTCTAAAAAAACCTAAGCTACCCATTGCTCCTAAAGGGGCATTTGTATGGGCATTCCAGCTCTTTTGCTGCTCATTAAAATAAAAAAGCCCTAACTTAAAAAAAAAAAAAACAACCGAAAAAAACAACAACCTAAGTCTAACCCCAAATTAGGTACTCACAGTTCCTGAAGTCCGGCAGTGAAGGTCTTCTTCGAGGCGGCTCCATCATCTTCTATCTTCATCCAGAGCGAAGGCGGAGCGGAGATGCATGGATCTGAAATGGCAGTCCTTAGCGGCGTGGAGGCTCCTCTTCATGCGATCGTCCACAGCACACTGAAGATTGAATGCAAGGCACCCCATTTATATTGGGTTACCTTGCATTCTTGATTGCTGAAATTTTGGAATCAGCCAATAGGATGAGAGCTACTGAAATCTTATTGGCTGATTGAAAAGCCAATAGGATTTTAGTAGCTCTAATCCTATTGGCTGATTTCAAAGTTTCACCCATTAGTTATGAAAGGTACCCCAATTTGAATGTGGTACCTTCCATTCAATTTCTAACGTACGTCAGAGATCGTATAAATAGGAGCCTCCACGCCGCTCAGGACCGCCGCCGATGAGGAACGCCCCTCCGGATCCGTGCATCAGGGAAGAACACTCAGCACCTCTGCTCCGCGCCGCCTTCATTCCGGATAAAGATAGAAGATGATGGAGCCGCTTGGAAGAAGACCTTCACCGCCGGACATCAGGAACTGTGAGTACCTATTTCGGGTTTAGACTTAGGTTTTTTAATGTATTTTTTGGGTGTTTTTTTTTAGATTAGGATTTTTTATTTTTTAATGGGCACTAAAGAGCTGAGTATTAGTTTAGGTTTACTTTTTTTATTTTGAATAGCTTTATTTTTTTCTGTAATTTTTTTTTTTTTTTTTATTTTTTGTAATATTAGCTTTGGGTTTTGTATTTTTTTTAAAAATAGACTGGCCTCTGGGCAGGCTAACTGCCTAGTTGTTACATAATTCAAAATGTGATCAAATGTGTCAGTAATTTACTCACATAACCTTGAGCTAACTTAAGCTCAAGTGCTGTGCAGTCCTGATTCACAAGGCTATCAGTATCAGCTCTCTCAGTGTTAAGTGAAATGCTGCTACCAAGATCCGTTATTTTCAGGAGCTATAAATCCGTTTAGTTACCAGTTCTTGTTAGTAGAAAGAGTTTCACTGTCATATCACTGAATTCACGCTACCCGACGTATGTTTCACCACGCCCCTGTGGCTTTTTCAAGGGTTTCGTTCAAGCGGTCCGGTTACTCTTCTTTTAAACAGACATCTACCAATTGGAGATCGTTCTTTTTTCAAGTCCAATTTTTAAGGTGGTATTATAATTGTATAATGTCCATCCATATTGTAGCATTATTTCTATTACATTAGATCAAGGAAAATATTTACAGCAAACTCATTGTCATTACTAAATTCATATGAAAGTTGATACTTAACAATAATAATTATAAAATTCTAATATACATTGTTCCCATTATTACAATATTGATAGAGCAAAAAAGACATCAAATACTATCACTTCATGTTAAGAAGGGGCATAATTCGAACCCAACATCCAGGCCATATGGCACTAAGCTATTAAGTTCGAAAATCCCCTTCATTTCCAATTTTGACAATTCCTTGTTTCTATCAGTCCCTCTCAAATGATTATCTACTTTTCTGATTCCCATAAAAATGTACCCCTTAGGATCTTGGTTATGTGAGTAAATTACTGACATATTTGTTCACATTTTGAATTATTTAACAATATCACACCATAATTTGTTTCTTTTTTCTTTGAGATATTGTGAATTTAGAAACTCCTGCGTCGTTGGACACTTTATATCCTTCTTCATCACATTTATTATTGATTATCTTTTTGTTTGTGATTGCAAGTTATTTATCACTGTTTTTTATTTATTTAACACTGTGTCTGTATTTGAAATTAGGAGAAACAATTTCTCTATCACGGAAGATTTCTTTAATACTGTGAATAACTCATGTAGTAATAATACTGATTTGACTAGTTTACTTAAGGATTTAGAAAATCTTTTAATGAAAGAGACCAAATATTAGCTAGAGATAACTACACTAGAAAGATATATGAAAGATGATATTACTCCTAGAGCTCTTAGAATCCTTAAAAAACCCACTTTTGGACAAGATAATATTGAATTTATAAGCAGATGGAATGGCATTTTGGAAGAATGTACACATAGAGCAGGGATAGGCAAGGTGTCCGTTCACAGACACTGGTGTCCGTGAGTAGCCCTTGCAGTGTCCGCCACAACCATAGTATAGCTTTTCTTTCTGATTAAATAATAGGAATAAAAAAAAATATGTAGTGTGAATAAAGTTAGTGGTTTGTCAGGAGACTGCTAGCAATATTGGGTGATAAGGTATGGAATAAATAAAGCCTGAGTAAAATACTGGATGTGTATCTGCATCTGTATAATAACATCCGGCTCTATACAAAGACACCGTAGTGACACTGGCACATGCGTATTGCCAGACAAGGGCTGGTTATAGGGTCAGTGGTATCTGCATTAGTATAATAACACCCAGCGCTATATAATGACACAGTAGTGACACTGGCACATCGGTATAGCCAGAGGAGGGCTGGTTATAGAATCGGTGGTATCTGCATCAGTATAATAACACCCAGCACTATATAATGACACAGTAGTGACACTGGCACATGCGTATAGCCAGACAAGGGCTGGTTATAGGATCAGTGGTATCTGCATCAGTATAATAACACCCAGCGCTATATAATGACACAGTAGTGACACTGGCACATGGGTATAGCCAGAGGAGGGCTGGTTATAGGATCAGTGGTATCTGCATCAGTATAATAACACCCAGCGCTATATAATGACACAGTAGTGACACTGGCACATGGGTATAGCCAGAGGAGGGCTGGTTATAGGATCAGTGGTATCTGCATCAGTATAATAACACCCAGCGCTATATAATGACACAGTAGTGACACTGGCACATGGGTATTGCCAGAGGAGGGCTGGTTATAGAATCAGTGGTATCTGCATCAGTATAATAACACCCAGCACTATATAATGACACAGTAGTGACACTGGCACATGGGTATAGCAAGAGGAGGGCTGGTTATAGGATCAGTGGTATCTGCATTAGTATAATAACACCCAGCGCTATATAATGACACAGTAGTGACACTGGCACATGGGTATAGCCAGAGGAGGGCTGGTTATAGAATCAGTAATATCTGCATCAGTATAATAACACCCAACACTATATAATAACACAGTAGTGACATTGGCACATGGGTATAGCCAGAGGAGGGCTGGTTATAGAATCAGTGGTATCTGCATCAGTATAATAACACCCAGCATTATATAATGACACAGTAGTGACATTGGCACATGGGTATAGCCAGAGGAGGGCTGGTTATAGAATCAGTGATATCTGCATCAGTATAATAACACCAAGAACTATATAATGACACAGTAGTGACACTGGCTCATGGATATAGCCAGAGGAGGGCTGGTTATAGGATCAGTGGTATCTGCATCAGTATAATAACACCCAGCACTATATAATGACACAGTAGTGACACTGGCACATGGGTATAGCCAGAGGAGGGCTGGTTATAGGATCAGTGGTATCTGCATTAGTATAATAACACCCAACACTATATAATAACACAGTAGTGACATTGGCACATGGGTATAGCCAGAGGAGGGCTGGTTATAGAATCAGTGGTATCTGCATCAGTATAATAACACCCAGAACTATATAATGACACAGTAGTGACACTGGCTCATGGATATAGCCAGAGGAGGGCTGGTTATAGGATCAGTGGTATCTGCATCAGTATAATAACACCCAGCACTATATAATGACACAGTAGTGACACTGGCTCATATATATAGCCAGAGGAGGGCTGGTTATAGGATCAGTGGTATCTGCATAAGTATAATAACACCCAGCACTATATAATGACACAGTAGTGACACTGACTCATGGATATAGCCAGAGGAGGGCTGGTTTTAGGATCAGTGGTATCTGCATCATGACCCCTCTAATAGGTACTTCCTTCAATAACGACACAACACGTAATATGGGTTACAAAGGCCGCAGCTTTTTATTTAAACCGTTGACATATAACCATAAATAACTGAACATTAAATACCCCCAGCCAGTGCTTGCCCCCATAGCATCTCCATTTACCAGCTACCATTTCCTCTACTCCTCTCCTTAAAACCGGAGGTACCCATATAAATGCTATTCCATACAGCAAGCACTCCGCCAAAGCTGCGACAATGATCTCCTCATTACAGGGAGGGAGGGCGGGAGCTTTCTTACACATTTACCCTCTGCTCCAAAAGTTTGGCGCTCTTTCCAGGGACCACCCCTTCCTTATAACTGCTGCCTCCGGCCCCTCCCCGCCACCTCTTAGCCACCCCCACAACTTGGCTCTGTCACACCTATACAGGGGTCAAATGCCCTTCCCCTGCATAGGTGCCGTCCAGGGCTTCCTGTATAATAACACCCCGCACTATATAATGACACAGTAGTGACACTGGCTCATATATATAGCCAGGGGAGGGCTGGTTATAGGATCAGTGGTATCTGCATCAGTATAATAACACCAAGCACTATATAATGACACAGTAGTGACACTGGCTCATGGATATAGCCAGAGGAGGGCTGGTTATAGGATCAGTGGTATCTGCATCAGTATAATAAAACCTAGCACTATATAATGACACAGTAGTGACACTGGCTCATATATATAGCCAGAGGAGGGCTGGTTATAGGATCAGTGGTATCTGCATCAGTATAATAACACCCAGCACTATATAATGACACAGTAGTGACACTGGCTCATGGATATAGCCAGAGGAGGGCTGGTTATAGGATCAGTGGTATCTGCATCAGTATAAAAACACTCGGCACTATACAAAGACAAAGTAGTGACATTGGCACATGGATATAGCCAGAGGATGGCTGGTTATAGGATCAGTGGGATCTGCATCAGTATAAAAACACTCGGCACTATACAAAGACAAAGTAGTGACACTGGCTCATGGGTATAGCCAGACAAGGGTTGGTTATAGGGTCAGTGGTATCTGCATCAGTGTAATAACACCCAGCTCTATACAAAGACAAAGTAGTGACACTGGCACATGGGTATAGCCAGAGGATGGCTGGTTATAGGATCAGTGAGATCTGCATCAGTATAATAACAACAAGCACTATAAAATAATGTTTTTAATTTCAAATGTACCTTGGTGTCCTTCACTAAGGTCTGTACTTTGGAAAATGTCCGCCACAGCCTTTCTCTGTGCCTATCTCTGACATAGAGTTATGTCCCTAATTGTTTCTGAGAAGAATTGAATAGGGATATTCACACTCTTGAACAACAATTAGCACCATTCTTTCAAGAGAAGGAATAAAAGAATAAAAGTAAAAGTATAATTGGTTCCTAAGATAAAAAAGAGATAAAAATGGTTAAAATTAAGAAACACCAAAGGGATTTACAGGATGATAGAGAAAGACATTAAAGAACATATTGGAAAAAAGCCAGCAAACCATTTAAAACACAAAATAAATGGGATAAAAAAGAAAAAATGTACCTAGGCCAAATGTGATACATAAACAAGAATCATATAAAGCTATGAGTAATAGAAATGATTCAGAAACAGAAATCAGACTCCCATCCCACAGGAATGATAAGAATTAATGGAAAACAATTCAGGATAATAGTCACAGAGGGGCATACAAATCCTATAGAGGTAATGAAAGAAACAACTTTGAACATAGACATAGATTTGAAATCCTTGAGAATTTCCAAGAAATTGAGGAGGAAGTTATTTTAGGATCCAAGAAAATGAAACATGTATCAGACATAGACATTTTTACCAAGAGGAGAAGAAAAGTAGAGGAAGGGAGAGGAGAGAGATACGAAAGAGGGAGATATTAGCAGCAGGGAAAGATACTGTCATCTCTAATGAAGATATTATTAAGAAGGGCATATTTAATTTATCTGAGAAAAATATTACAAATAATGAGGCAGAAGTATTAAGCAAGGGTTTGAAATTTAACCCAAGCCAAAAATTAAATAAATTTGATGCCTTTATTGGACTACAGAAATGTATCAGAAATTTATCTATAAAAAAAAAAAAACATTTTCTTCTGAACCCCCTAGAGAGGGAAATAATAAACCAACCAAGTGAAATCATAATGAGTGAAATTACCCACACTGGTCTCAATCCTAGATCTACATATAACCCCATACACTGCAAATCCGCCACTATGGAGATATTTTTAGAACTAGTAGAACGTGATTTAAGAGAAATGAAAAGCAACCATAGTTGCAATTTAAAAATAAAAGAACAAGAAGCATTAAAAGAACTTAAAGGGACATTCTACACCAGATTTTTTATTGTTTAAAAAAATAGATAATTCCTTTATTACCCATTCCCTAGTTTTGCATAACCAACAAACTTATATTAATATACTTTTTACCTCTGTGATTACCTTGTATCTAAGATTCTGCAAACTGCCCCCTTATTTCAGTTCTTTTGACAGACATCCATTTTAGCCAAACAGAGCTGGCTCACTGGAACTCCACGTGCGTGAGCACAGTGTTATCTATATGACACACATGAACTAACATCCTCTAGTGGTGAAAAAAATGTCAAAATGCCCTGAGAGAAGATGCGGCCTTTAAGTGCTTAGAAATTAGCATATGAACCTCCTAGGTTTCAACTAAGAATACCAAGGGAACAAAACAAAATTGGTGATAAAAGTAAATTGGAAAATTATTTAAAATTACATTCTCTATCTGAATCATGAAAGTTTATTTTAGACTAGACTGTCCCTTTAAATCTGATAAGAACATAGTGATAAAGGCAGCGGACAAGGGGGGAGGAGTCGTAATAATGGACAAGTCAAAATATATAATAGAATGAAAACGCCTTCTGAGTGATGACGTTACACATAAAAAAATAAATATAAATCCTTTAAATATGGTTAAGAAAAGATTAGAGCTATATCTCTTAAAAGGGAAGGAAAAGAGATTTTAAATAAACATGAATTTAACTCTATCAATATAAAATTCCAGAAAATTGCAACCTTTTATATCTTACCCAAGCTACACAATGATAGAATAAATCCCCCGTGAAGACCTTTAGTATCAGGGGTCAATTCCCTAACTACCGGCCTATCTAAATATATAGATATCCTCCTCCAACCAATAGTAAAGCAAACTAAATCATATCTGAAAGACACAGTTACTGTTTTAAATGTACTAAATAATACAGAATGGAAAAAAAACTACTGGCTAGTTAAAGGGGATGTAACGTCTCTATATACTATTATAACTAAACAACAAGGTTTGGAGGCAGAAAACCTCATGTTGACACAACTTAGTGATTTATATGAAACACAAATAGAATATGATCTGGAGGGCATTGAAATACACAAATACAATATGATCTGGAGGGCATTGAAATCATCTTAGACACTATTTTTTTCTGGTATAATTATGATTATTGGAAATAGTGGCAACGGTGTTAGTTTAAGCAAATATCAACCCCTTCATAATATAGTATGCTGAAATAATAGTAGATATATAATCTATTCAGTATTCATTATATACCAGTTAGTATCACTGGTGAAGTGTAGGAGAAGGGGGGTGCTGACTGTCTGATAGATATATAGGTACAAAAAAAGAGAGAGAAGTTTGACAGTACCCAGCACTCACAAAACACTATATAGTAACAGTATGCATTGAAAACCGGATTGTGTCCAGAACTGGTTATTAAAACGTAACTTTTACTAATTATAGAATAAAATAAAAAAGGTTGGTAAATAGTACCAAATGTATAGCATAAATATGTGAGACATACATTTAAAACTTAGATTAAGGAACAAATCAGGACTGTGTGTGTGAGACTTCAAAAACAGAATTACTTCCCTGGGTAATAGTTCAAATACACCGTAACCCTCAGGGCTCAGAGAATACACGGATTGCTCTAAAGCTAATCTAAAAAGGGGATTGACCCTAACAACATTACCTAATCTGAGCAATACTGGTACCTAGAGCAGGAGAGGAAACGGTTTATAAATGACTGATTAAGGAAGGCAAAAAAGGGGGGGAAACAGAACACTAAGGGACAGAACGAGATGGGGTTATGTCAAGGACAACCAACATATGAGGAGGGAAGATTGGGGCAGGAGACCCAAGTGGTAGAAGATGAGAACAAATTACAAGTAATTAACATTTCTAAAAAATCTTAAATCAAGATCATATTAAGGTTTTAGCTAGAGGCCTCTCTTTTTCCCCCACACCGCCACTAGATAAGTTTGAGTTAATCAAGGATCTTCACTTGTTCTGCCGCAAACTGGCACTCAAAAAGATGTTTAATACTGAAAGTGACCCAGTTACTGATGACTTAAGAACGTTAGACACTCTAGTTGAACTCTGGAACGAGAGTGAGGGGTCTGCTGTAGAGACCACTGAGGTTACTTTGGATAAGAAACTTAGAATAAAATCTAAATTTATGCCAAGTATTAACAAAATAGCACCTTTACAGGTATTCTTAAATATGGTCATGACAGACTTTTTGAGAATTAGTGATGACAAGAAAACTATCAATCTGACGAAGGCAGAAAATGAAGCACTCCTAGAAATTAAAACATGGGAGGATGTGGTGATTAAGGCGTCAGATAAAGGGGGGAATGTAGTTATCTGGGACAAGGAGGAGTATATACAGGAGGCTAACAAACAACTTAGTGATAAGAAATGTTATAAATTGTTATTCTCAAACCCTACAATTCAATTCCTGACAAATTATAAGAGCTTAATAACAGAAGCCAAAGTGAACGGCACTATCAGTCAAAAGGAATATTGCTTCTTAGAAGTAAAGAATCCGAAAATTGCAACACTATATCTCTTACCTAAGGTTCACAAAAATAGAACAAAACCACCAGGCAGACCTATAGTCTCGAGTATAGGGAGTCTATGTGAACAAGCGAGTAGATTTCTTGACCTATATTTGTTTCTTAATCTAAGTTTTAAATGTATGTCTCACATATTTATGTTATACATTTGGTACTATTTACCAACTTTTTTTATTTTATTCTATAATTAGTAAAAGTTACGTTTTAATAACCAGTTCTGGACACAATCCGGTTTTCAATGCATACTGTTACTATATAGTGTTTTGTGAGTGCTGGGTACTGTCAAACTTCTCTCTCTTTTTTTGTACTTAATTATGATTATTACCTACAGATTGGAGGGACGGTGATGGGTACGCGCTTTTCCCCCAGTTATGCAAACCTTTTCATGGCAGGGTGGGAGGAGTCATGGATATATGCCGGGCATATCTGGGGGCAAGGTATCATATCTTACCATCACTTCATAGATGTATTTTTTATATGGAATGGGTCCGAAAGTGATTTTATTTCATTCTTAGACTATCTAAAAAATAATAGTTGGAATATTAATTTTTCATGGGAATATAGTCCATCCAAGGTCAATTTTTTTGGATCTTGAAATTTATGTGGAGAATTCTAATTCAAATCTAAGAATGTCTTCAAAAAACTGATGGCAACTATCTAAACCAATATAATTGTTTACATCATAGAAGATGGATAGAGAATGTGCCGAAGGGACAATTTCACAGAATTAGAAGACATTGCAAAGACGATAACATTTATTTTGAACAAGCTTGAAATTTAAAAAAAACAAAACGCTTTTTGGATAAGGGTTTTAAAGAAAAATATCTTAACACCGCAATTAAAGAGATTGGTAATCTAGAAAGATGTGAAATGTTAAAATATAAAGAAAGAAGCAGATGGACTAAAAATAATAACCCTAACGTTATTTTTAATTACAATAATCAGAACAAAGAATTAAAAGGGATTATAGATAAACATTGGGGTATATTAAAAAGAGACTCAATACTTAACTCTATCCTTCTGGATAGACCAAATTTAATTTTTAAAAGAGCACCAAATCTTAAAGATCAGCTAACACATAGTTATATAAGAGATAAAACTTGAGGGAATTGGGTTACTGATATGAAGGGGTTTAAATATTGTAAAAACTGTATAGGTTGTAATAATATTCCTAACTTAGAGAAGAAAATAGAAATATTTTCCATTCAAGAGATGGGAAGAAAAAATATGATATTAACCAGCTAATAACTTGTAACAGTAAATATGTGTTATCTCTTAGTCTGCAGTTGTAATTGGTTTTATATAGGCAAAACGACTAGATTCCTCAAAACTAGGACATATGAACATATTTATAATATAAAAAAGGTTCATCAAACCTGTTTCTGCACATTTAAAGATAAGACATTAAGATCCTAGTGGGTTATTTTTTATAGGAATCAGAAAAGTAGATAATCATTGGAGAGGGACTGATAGAGACAAGGAATTGTCAAAATTTTAAATAAAGTGGGTGTTTGAACTTAATACCTTAGTGACAAATGGCCTGAATGTTGGGTTCGAATTATGCCACTTCTTAACATGAAGTTATAGTATTTGATGTCTTTTTTGCTCTATCAATATTGTAATAATGGGAACAATGTATATTAGAATTTTATAATTAGTATTGTTAAGTATCAAATTTCATAAGGATTTAGTAATGACAATGAGTTTGCTGTAAATATATTCCTTGATATAATGTAATAGAAACAATGCTACAATATGGATGGACATTATACAATTAAAACCACCTTAAAAATTGAACTTGAAAAAAGAACGATCTCCAATTGGCAGATGATTGTTTAAAAAAAGAGTAACCGCCCAGCAAACGCGTCACTGAAAGAGAACTACTTGAAAGTAGTATTCGGTTGGTACTATTACCCTACTAGATTCTGCAAGCCAGACAAATCACAAATCAGACTATGCTATAGAGGATGTGGGGAAATAGGATCTTACAGACATATGTGGTTGGATTGTCCTAGGCTTCAAGAAGTATGGTCACATACTGTATATCTGAATTGTTAAGTGCAGATTTTTTATAAAAATATTACACTTACTCCGGAACAGGCTCTACTCCATTTTCCAGTACTGGGTGTGTTACAGAAATACCCTAAATTAGTTAATATGATATGTACTGTTGCTAGAATAGGAATTGCAAGATACTGGAGGAAAGAACCACCAGACCTGAATTACATACTGAAACAGATTGAGTATCATTATCATATGAATAGTATCACTGCAACTATTTTAATTCCCAAAGACCAATTTCTGGACCAATGGGAACCATACATTATGTATTATGAAGCTAGACAGCAGATACATGTTCAAACTGTTAAGACTAGGGTGTAAAGAAATATACTCAGGTATAATCTAGATTGTTTGTTGACACCACTACTGTTAATTAAACTATGGTTACTCTTGATACCCTGTAAGCAATTATACTAGGTAACCTCAAACTATATGAAATCTATGAAGATATAACAGGCATTGTTTATTTTACTTTATGTTACTATATTCCATCTCATGTCATATTATCTGTAATTGTCATTGGTAATAATCCTAATAAGGCAATGTTTGATAATAAACCGATTGTATTAAATGAAAATATGTAAAAAAAATAAATAAAAAAAATAAATAAAAACATAAAAAAAAAAAAAAAAAAAAAAAGAAAAAAGAATAACCAGACCGCTTGAACGAAACCCTTGAAAAAGCCACGGGGCGTGATTATTACCTACAGATTGGAGGGACGGTGATGGGTACGCGCTTTTCCCCCAGTTATGCAAACCTGTTCATGGCAGCGTGGGAGGAGTCATGGATATATGCGGGGCATAGCTGGGGTCAAGGTATCGTATCTTACCATCACTTCATAGATGTATTTTTTATATAAAAATGGGCCCGAAAGTGAATTTATTTCATTCTTAGACTATCTAAAAAATAATAGTTGGAATATTAATTTTTAATGGGAATATAGTCAATCCAAGGTCAATTTTTTGGATCTTGAAATGAATATGGAGAATGATGAATTCAAATCTAAGAATGTCTTCAAAAAACTGATGGCAACTATCTAAACCAATATAATTGTTTACATCATAGAAGATGGATAGAGAATGTGCCGAAGGGACAATTTTCCATAATTAGAAGAAATTGCAAAGACGATAACATTTATTTTGAACAAGCTTGAAATTTAAAAAAAAAAAATATCCACGTCCAGATTATGAAGTAACCTCTCTTAGGAGAAGGAGGATTAGGACATAAAAAAGGAACGACTATCTCCTGATTCATGTTGCGGTTAGACACCACCTTGGGGAGAAACCCCACACCAGTGCGAAGAACAGTCTTATCCGCATGAAACACCAGATAAGGGGGCCCGTATTGCAAGGCCGCCAGCTCGGAAACTCTGCGTGCCGATGCAATGGCCAACAGAAAGAGAACCTTCCATGATAGAATCTTTATGTCAAGAGAATGCATAGGTTCAAACGGAACCCTCTGCAAGACCTTAAGTACCAAGTTTAAGCTCCAAGGGGGAGCAGACTGCTTAAAGACAGGCCTAATTCGAGATAGAGCCTGAACAAAGGATTGTATGTCAGGGAGATCAGCGAGTCTCCTGTGTAACAGAACAGATAAAGTTGAAATTTGCCCCTTTAGGGAACTAGTGGCGAGACCCTTCTCCAATCCTTCTTGATGAAAGGACAAAATCCTGGCTACCCTCACCCTGTGCCAAGGGTAGCATGAGTCTCACACCAGGACAAGTACGTCCTCCACACCTTATGATAGATGCGACGAGTGACCGGCTTTCTTGCCTGAACCAGAGTGTCAATCCCATTTTCCGCAAAACCCCTTTTTGCCAAGATTAAGCATTCAATCTCCATGCAGTCAGCGAAGAGGATGACATCCCCACCAGATCCGCGAACCACGTCCTCCTTGGCCATGAAGGAGCAATCAAGCTCAAGCTTGGAACAAGTCTAAGCAGCACAAGAAGCCTGCAGAGACTAAGTCCGCATGAAGGGGTGGCCCCCGACTGGTCTGCGGACCGAGTGGGGGGCAGATTGTATCTGTTCTTAGATGCCTGGTTGCAGGATGTTCAGGATCCGTGGGTTCTGGTGGTGATCAACCAGGGCTACAGGATAGGGTTCAAGTCATCTCAACCCAGGGGCAGATTCCTTCTGTCAAACTTGTCTTCAAGGCCAGAAAAAAAGAGAGGCCTTTCTGGGTTGTGTGCGGGATCTCTTCGCTCTATGGGTTATCGTACCAGTACCCCAGGCAGAGCGGGGTCTAGGTTATTACTCCAATTTGTTCGTGGTCCCAAAGAGGGAGGGCACGTTCCGCCCGATTCTGGACCTCATATGTTTAAACAAGTTTCTGTCAGTTCCATCATTCAAAATGGAAACGATCAGATCCATTCTTCCCCTAGTCCTAGAGGGGCAGCTAATGACCTCTATAGATTTGAAGGATGCCTACCTTCATGTTCCGATTCACAGGGACCATTTCAGGTTCCTCAGATTTGCCTTTCTGGCACCCTTGGATTGGTCCGCTTCCGCAGTGGGCTGAGCGTGTTGCGCCTTATCTCCGCGAAAAGGATGAAAATTAGCACTCTTAGGTTTCGCATTCTTATCCTGGGGAAGGAAGGCACCCTTGCCTCCTGTAACCGTGGATATGATAGAATCCAGACCTGGACTGAACAGGATCTTGCCCTTGAAAAGCAAAGACAACAGCCTCGTCTTAGAGGTCATGTCCACCGACCAAGATTTTAGCCACATAGCTCTGCGTGCTAGAACCGAAAAACCTGACACCTTGGCATTCAGGCGGATAATCTGCATATTAGCATCACGAATGAAAGAATTGGCTACCTTTAGGGCCTTAATCTTTTCCTGCACCTCTTCGAAAGAGGGTTCACCCTCAATCATATCAAATAATGCATCGCACCAATATGATGCAGCTCCAGCAACCGCGGCTACCGCCGCTGCCGGTTGAAAAACAAACCGTGTGTGTTGAAACATCTTTCACAACATGTTTTCCAACTTCTTATACAAAGGTTCCTTGAACGAAGAACTATCCTCTAAAGGAATCGTTGTGCGCTTAGCGAGCATGGAGATGGCTCCATCAACCTTGGGAATGGTCCCCCACAACTCTAGCTGGGCCTCGGGGATGGGAAAAAGCTTTTTAAATTGAGAAGGGGAAAAGGAAGAACCTAATCGCTCCCAATCATTCTTAATAATGTTCACCATCTTGACAGGAACCGGGAAGGTCTGGGTAACCACCTTGTCCTCGTAAACCTTATCCAACTTAGGAATAGAGGGCTCCTCTGATAGTTTGGTTTCCGGAACCTCTAAGGTAGCCAGCACTTGCTTAAACAAAAAACGCAAGTTCTCCATTTTAAACCCGAAAACCGAGATCATCCACTGCCGGAGGTTTAGATGACGCGGACTCCGACCCCGAAGAGGGCCTCTTCTGACATGTCGGATTGGGCCTTGTCATGGTACCACCCCTCTGGGGCGTCCGACAGACACAACTCCTGGGTCGGGCCGCTATGAAAAGCTCTACGCTTGCGCTTAGCAGAATGCGGCAAAAAATGGATCACCTTAGTGACTGCCGTTTCAAGCTGGTCAGCAAAGTCCAGCGGCCAAGCAATTTCCCCAGAAGGGGTAACAGTCGTACCCTGGGGCACTGCATGTGGTATAGGGGATGCCAATGGGGAACGCACCTCACGGAACGGAGACCCTTCAGAGGTGGACGGCTCAGTAGACATTTTTGGAAGTCGTAGCCTTCACAAGCCATGTGGAACACAGTTGCGCAGGCTGGTCTACCAAAACCTCACAATAAACACAGGTATAAGACTTAGATAAAGAGGGAGTACCCTCTAACGCATCAGAATCCTCCATAGCTCTTTAGAAAAAAAACTAGAACAGGCACCTTTATAATCACCAATGGCCAGGGCACTCACCACCTCCTATGAACCGGACTCAGAAACCGCTTCGTCCCCTACTTCGCAGATCAGACCGGAAGTGAAGAAGCCCCAGCCGGTCACAAGGATGACTATGCAGGAACGCCCCTGCCGACGAGAAAACGCACCAAAAAAGACTGCGCAAAACTCCCGGAAGAGACCTGTCAGTTCCACAAAAATGCCAGAGCTGCGCCCTTGCACATAACGCAGCAATCACATAATAAACTTATCATGTACATACCCCCCCTGCTCAATAATCCCCTCATAGGAATATTACCCCTTGATTCTATAAAGATAAAGGCTCCACACTGTGGCCCTGCTTCTGTGTTATCATTATGTAAAAATGAAACAATCTTTCCAGAATCTACGCCGTGGAACAAGGCCCTTCAAGTGTGACAAGTAGTAGCTGCGCTCTTGACATGGACTTGACATGGACTTGACATGGTGTCGCAAAGGGAAGCTCCCCCTGCATCTCCGGACTCTAACGTTCACCCAGGCCCTCAAGTTGAGAAGCTTAAAGGGCTACTTAAACTCCTGTCCCATAGCGAAGAGTAGAACCCCTCATAAGAGACCTCCGATATTCCAGCACCTCTGCCACCTTCTGTGACTAAAGGCAAAGCATGACTGGGGGATGAGGGGAGTAGGGGAGGTATTTAAGCCTTTGGCTGGGGTGTCTTTGCCTCCTCTTGGTGGCCAGGTTCTTAAATCCCACTAGTAATGAATGAAGCCGTGGACTCTCCTCCCCCTTAGATGGAAATCAGATAAGGGGGCTCACATTGCAAAGCAGAGATCTCAGAAAATCTGTGCGCAGAGGCAATAGCCAATAAAAAGAGAACCTTCCAAGATAACAATTTAATGTCAACGGAATGCAGAGTCTCAAACGGAACCTGTTGCAAAACCCGAAGAACAAGATTTAGGTTCCAAGGAGGAGCCCCAGATCTAAACACAGGTCTGATCCTAATCAGAGCCTTAACAAAGGACTGCACGTCTGGAAGCTCGGCCAGTCTCTTGTGCAATAAAACTGAAAGGCCGAAATCTAACCCCTCAGGGAACTAGCAGAAAGACCCTTCTCGAGCCCATCCTGGAGAAAAGATAAGATCCTGGCAACCTTAACTCTGTGCCAGGAAAAACCACACTCTTCACACCAGAATAAGTAGGTCTTCCAAACCTTGTGGTAGATATGCCGAGTAACTGGTTTACGAGCTTGAATAATAGTATCAATGACACTCTCAGAGAAACCTCTCTTGGATAAGACTAAGAGTTCAATCTCCACACACTCAGCCTCAGAGAATCTAGATTTTGATGAACAAACGGACCTTGTATCAGCAGGTCTTTGCAACAATGTAACTTCCACAGAGGAGATGTGGACATTGCCACTAGATCCGCGAGCCACGTCCTTGCGGCCACAATAGAGCAATCAGGATTACTGATACCCGCTCCTGCTTGATGCGGGCCATCACTCGAGAAAGAAACGGTAATGGAGGAAAAAGATATGAGTTTAAACCTACAGTGCACTGCTAGTGCATCTATTAGATCCGCTTGGGGATACCTCAACCTCGACCCGTACCTAGGTAGCTTGGTATTGAGACAAGATGCCATGAGATCTATCTCCGGCGTCCCCCACTTGCTGCATATCTCTGCAAACACCTCGAAATAGAGAGACCATTCCCCTGGATGGAAGGATTGCCTGCTGAGAAAATACGCCTCCCAGTTGTCCACACCCAGAATGTGGATCACTGACAGCTAACAGTTGTGGGCCTCCACCCACTCCAGAATCTGAGATACTTCCTTCATTGCCAAGGAGCTTCTCATTCCCCCCTGATGGTTGATGTAAGACACCAAGGTTATATTGTCTGATTAGAATCTGATAAACTGAGACAAACCCAGAAGTGGCCAAGCCTTCAAGGCCTTGAAAATTGCCCCTGTTCCTTCCTGGCATGCCAAACAGCCCCCTATTCGAATAGGCTTGCGTCCATAGTCACAATCTCCCAGGATGGTCTTAAGAAGCATGTCCCTCAGGACAGATGATCTGGACAGAGCCACCAAGAGAGCGATTCTCTTGACAGGCTGTCTAATACAATCTGTTGAGACAAATCTGAATGATCGCTGTTCCACTGCCTCAGCATGCACAGTTGTAAAGGTCTGAGATGGAACCTGGCAAAAGGAATTATGTCCATGCAGGACACCATGAGACCAATCACCTCCATACATTGAGCCACAGAATGGACTCAAAGAGGTCCAGAGAGCAAGACACGCCAACGTTAGCTTGCAACGTCTCTGGTCTGTTAGAAATATCCTCATAGATATGGAGTCTATTATAGTACCCAGGAATTCCACCCTAGTACTTGGGATAAGAGAACTCTTTTCCAAGTTTATATTCCATCCATGTGATCAAAGAAGACTGAGAAGGGACTCCGAGAATTCTTCCACAAGACCAGAATATTGTCCAAGTATGGGGCTACTGCAGTACCCTGAGTTCTGTCAACGACTAGAAGAGCCCCCAGAACCTTCATAAAGATTCTTGGAGTAGTAGCTAGGCCAAACGGAAGGGCAATGAACTGGAAGTGCTGGTCCAGGAATGCAAACCTCAAGAACTGAAAGTGTTCCCTGTGGATTGGAACATGAAGGTAAGTATACTTCAGATCTATAGTGGTCATAAACTTGCCTTCCTGAATTAAAGTAAGGATGGACCTTATCATCTCCATCTTGAAGGAAGGGACACTGAGAAATTTGTTTACACACTTTAGGTCCAGAATTGGGTGGAAATTTCCCTCCTTCTTTGGGACCACGAAAAAGGTTTGAATAAAGCTCCCAAACTCTTTCTCCGATAGGCACCGGGACAACAACTCATAAGGAGGATAGATCCCGAATGCACCCTAGAAAGGCATCCCTCTTTTCTGGTCTGGTAGACAGATTTGGGAGAAGGAATCTGTCCCTTGGCGGGTGTGATTTGAAGCCTATCTTGTATCCCTGAGATACCACCTCCAGGACCCACGGATCCTGTATGTACTTGAACCAGGCGTCAGAAAAAAGAGACAGTCTACACCATACACGTTCCGATCCTGAATCGGGGGCTGCCCCTTCATGCCGATTTGTTTTTGGCGGGCTTCTTATTCTGCTTGGATTTATTCCAGGACTAAGCTGGCTTCCAAGTACTCATGGGTTGCTACGGCATGGAGGAGGATTGTTGTTGTTGGGATTTGTCAGAACGAAAAGAATGAAGATTAGAAGATTGTCATCCCTTAGACTTGTTCTTCTTATCTTGCGGTAGGAGTGCACCCTTGCCTCCGGGAGCCGTAGACAAAATGGAGTCCAGGCCTGGACCAAATAAAATCTTTCCCTTGAAAGGAATAGAAAGGAGTCTGGACTTAGAAGTCATATCCGCAGACCAAGACTTCAACCAGCATCATAAATAAAATAATTTGCAATTCTCAGAGCTTTAATTCTGTCTTGAATATCCTCGAGGGGAGACTCCACCTCAATGAGTTCTGACAAAGAGTCGTACCAGTAGGTAGCCACTCCGGCAAGCGCGGCAACTGCAGCCGCCGGTTGAAACAAAAATCCTGTATGTTGAAACATCTTTCTCAGAAAGGTTTCCATTTTCTTATCCATAGGCTCTCTGAATGAAGAACTATCCTCAAGAGGTATAGTAGTACATTTAGCAAGCGTAGAGATAGAACCATCCACCTTAGGAATGGAGCCCTACAAATCCAGTTGAGAGTCCGGGACCGGGAACAACTTTTTAAAAGTAGACAAGGGGGAAAAGGAAGAACCAATTTTTAGGTCTAATTTAGGTATCATAGGTTCTTCAGGCAGCACGGCCTCTGGAACCTCTCACGTTGACAGAACCTCCTTTAATAAAAAACACAAGTGCTCAATTTTAAATCTAAAGGATGGTTCCTCTGCAGCAGGAGGCTTGGACGCTAAGGACTCCGAACCAGAAAGTTCACCCTTTGAAGCTACAGAGGTTAACTCATCATCGGATAACTGGGACATAATGGCTAAATCCGATAAATATTGACATGACTCCGGGTCAGGAGAGCTACGTTTAACCTTTCTCTTGCGTTGGTTAGAGGCCAGGAGTTGTATTTCCCAACAGTAAGGAATGAAGCCATGGACTCTTCCTATCTTAGGAAGGCAATTATTATCTCATAATTTTAAATGTTTTTTTTTTTAATTCTAGAGTTTCAATAAATACTGTTTTACTATGATAAATCTTTGTGAAACTTTTTAGTAATTATGTTTTTAATATGTATTATTGTAACTTCCCTAAACTGAAACATTTTATTGATTACTGGAAGGGACAGTGTTTACTGCATGTATTTAAACCACTATGCTAGCGGAGTGTTTGGAACTCTTTTGGGAACTTTTAAGCTCTTGAGAAAGTTGTTGGAAGACCGCTAAAACGCTTTGGGAAAAATAAATGCTAATACTTTTACACTAAGGAGTTGTTAATCTGTCTTTGAAAAACTGGACGCAGATTATTCGTACATCTTGTGAGTACTTTCCTTTTTTTGGGCTATCCTTTTATTGGCATACTACACTATTGTGGATTTTTCCTCTAGTGCCATTGAGATACACATTCCTTGCGGTTTGATTTTATAGTACCTTAAGGATAGGGTGACCATATTGCCGCTTTAAAAAGGGACACACATGAAAAATACATATGTCAGGGTCATTATACAAAACATTTCTTTAAATAGCCCTGAAAACAGCCCTGACTTATGTATTTTTCATATGTGTCTCTTTTAAAAGCAGCAATATGGTCACCCCACTTAAGCAGTTTGGGAATATTTGATGTATCCCGGGGTCCAGTGCCTCTTATCATGAAAGAAAAAATTTGTGTTTCATATTCTTTTAGTCTAGTCTCCTACTTTGCTACTGTGTGTTTAAACTTGAAATATTTCAGCTATTTGATTCCAGCTCCCTGACATTTGTGAAATGACAGCATTTCCACCTGACGCTGGTGAAGGAGCATGCCCAAACTAGAAAGCGTGGTTTGCTGTTTGTTACCCAATTGCTTCCAGCAGATGGCCCATCAGATGCAGTGCAAGCACGGTGCCAAGGATTTTATCAGTAACCAGATTCTACAACCCAGGGGATTGGCAGATAAATACAAATTTCTCCTGGGGAGGGCTGTGGATCCCACACTATAGACAAGGGGATTGGCAGATAAATCTACATTTCACCTGGGATACCCATGACATTTCAACACTGGGCTGGCAGTGTCCAACATAGGCCCTATAATGAGGAAATGGGTCTCAGATCAGCTGGAGAACCACTATCAATGACTAGTAGATCAGCACTTCAGGATTCACCTTACTCCATCAAAGAGGCAAAAGAATGACTGAGGATTTAGGGTAAGTGGGAGGGATTTAAAGCTCTGGTATGTCGCTGTTTCTTTTGAATCCTCTTAGTGGTCGGGAGGGTAATTCCCACATGTGATGTCTCATGGACTCTCACCATCTGATGAAAGAAAATTATTTTTTTAACTAAACTATCATAAAACGATAAAGCAACTTCTTTGAAATATTGCAATGACTGTTAGTTACTTATTATTGACAACGATTGGCAGTATTATTGTACTAGAAGAATGATTAGAGCATGACATTTTTGCACTACTCACTGTTGAACTCAATCTCTTTAACACTTTTGCAGGGGGTTAAAGTCCCACTTGGAAGCCATCGCATTGCAGTGCCCAAGCTCAACACAGTGGGTGATTGGTTGTTTTGTGCGAGTGCTATTGCTGATTGCCTTAATGGCTGTTTCCTTAAACCCCTTTGCTACCGGGAATTTCATAGAAAAATTTGGCCAAAATACTAAAATTGATAGCATTTTTGCTATCACTCCATTAAAACAGAAATAGAGCCTTTTTTGTTATTAACCTATCAAACTATATATATATTTTTAGTATACAACCCAAGGTATTGATATGGGTCAATTTTGGTTTTATTAATGCTGTTGTTTTGCCCCCAAATGCGATCATATTAAAACATTTTTTTACTTTTTCACAAACTTTAGGTTTCTCACTGAAAATATTTACACACAACTACTGCAGTCATAAGACAAATGATTGTAAAAGGTTCTCTGGGGTCCCCTTTGTTAAGAAATAGACATGCAAGGCTTTGCTATTAGTTTTTAGCAATTAGCAATTAGAAGGCCGCTAGCCTCTCTGTGTCCCACACTTCTGAAATCCCCGGCAGTGAAGGGGTTAATTGGTTAGCTTGTAAGGGTAATAGTATTTTAATACAGGGATTACCTTTCCTAATAGTCACCACCTCCATGATCCCTCCCAAAGAGCTATCTTCCCTCCCACACCCACACTCCTGACCACCATCTTAAGTACTGGGAGACAGTCTGCCAGTATGAAGTTTTTTCTCATTACAGATAAACAACTTGAACTTCTAATGTGAATCTATGATTTGCAAAGTTTATAAATTAAAAAATCTAAAATGCGTAATATTTAATTAATAACAATAACCATCCAGACAACACGCGCGCACAAACACATTTTTAAACAAAAATGACGCTCTAAATTGTTTTCAGAATCCTATACTTGTTTACCAATCTCAAACGTTAGCTCATTCTATTTGACAAGACAAACAAGTTATAAATATCTAAAATCATTTTACAACCCTCAGTTGCCCAACTGTAATTACAAAATGAAACATTTCTACAGGTTATAGAACAGAATTATATTGACAGTACACATTGAGATGTGTTGTAAATCATCCAGAATGCAATACTCATTTTGCAAACCTCGCATTAGGTAAATTAAACACTGCTTTTTACCCTATAATAACAAGATTTTTTTTATTTCTGTCCGCGGCCTCAGAGCAGGCGGAGAGGTTATGGAGCAGCGGTTATGGAGCAGCGGTCTTTAGACTCGCCGGAAACACGGGGCATCAAGCTCCCATAGTCACATTTCCTTAGGCACCACCTCCTACTGAGCATGAAGAGTTTACAGTGTATACATATATCACTCTATAATTGGCTGATGTCTGCCACATGATACAGGCTGGCAAATTGAACAATATTTTTAAATTAAAATAAAAAACTGCTCATTTAAAATTCACTTGTTGATAATACAATTCAACTGTATTTAATTGCCCTTTAATGAGATATTAAATCTTTTGAGATATTATTTATGCATAGTAACAAACTACATAATATATATTCATTATTTATTTTGAATCCTTTCACTGTAAAGTTCTTTGCCTTTGTTTAAAAATTGTGCATGTCCCACAGGCTGTAGAGAAGTTGAAAAGCAAATTATGTAACTAACGCCTAGATTTAGAGTTCTGCATTAGCCGTCAAAACCAGCGTTAAGGGGTCCTAACGCTGATTTTTACCGCCCGCTGGTATTTAGAGTGAGTCAGGAAAGGGTCTAACGCTCACTTTCCAGCCGCGACTTTTCCATACCGCAGATCCCCTTACGCCAATTGCGTATCCTATCTTTTCAATGGGATCTTCCTAACGCCGGTATTTAGAGTCTTGGCTGAAGTGAGCGTTAAAACTCTAACGACAAAACTCCAGCCGCAGAAAAAAGTCAGGAGTTAAGAGCTTTATGGGCTAACGCCGGTTTATAAAGCTCTTAACTACTGTGCTCTAAAGTACACTATCACCCATAAACTACCTATGTACCCCTAAACCGAGGCCCCCCCACATCGCCGCCACTCTAATAATTTTTTTTAACCCCTAATCTGCCGACCGGACACAGCCGCCACCAACATTATCCATATGAACCCCTAATCTGCTGCCCCTAACAACGCCGACACCTACATAATATTTATTAACCCCTAATCTGCCCCCCCAACGTCGCCGCTACCTACCTAAACTTATTAACCCCTAATCTGCCGACCGGACCTCACGCTACTATAATAAATGTCTTAACCCCTAAAGCTAAGTCTAACCCTAACCCTAACACCCCCCTAAGTTAAATATAATTTAAATCTAACTAAATAAATTATTTCTTATTAAATAAATTAATCCTATTTAAAACTAAACACTTACCTGTAAAATAAACCCTAATATAGCTACAATATAAAAAATAATTATATTGTAGCTATTTTAGGATTAATATTTATTTTACAGGCAACTTTGTATTTATTTTAACTAGGTACAATAGCTATTAAATAGTTAATAACTATTTAATAGCTACCTAGTTAAAATAATTACAAAATTACCTGTAAAATAAATCCTAACCTAAGTTACAATTAAACCTAGCACTACACTATCAATAAATTAATTAAATAAACTACCTACAATTACCTACAATTAAATCAACTAAACTAAATTACGGAAAAAAAACAAACACTAAATTACAAAAAATAACAAAAGATTACAAGAATTTTAAACTAATTACACCTACTCTAAGCCCCCTAAAAAAATAACAAAGCCCCCCAAAATAAAAAAATACCCTACCCTATTCTAAAATAAAAAGTTAACAGCTCTCTTACCTTACCAGCCCTTAAAAGGGCCTTTTGCGGGGCATGCCCCAAAGAAATCAGCTCTTTTGCCTGAAAAAAAAAACATACAATACCCCCCCAACATTACAACCCACCACCTACATACCCCTACTCTAACCCACCCAAACCCCCCTTAAAAAAACCTAACACTAAGCCCCTGAAGATCTCCCTACCTTGTATTCACCCAGCCGGGTATCACTGATCCGTCCAGAAGAGGGTCCGAAGTCTTCATCCTATCCGGCAAGAAGAGGTCCAGAAGAGGGTCCGAAGTCTTCATCCTATCCGGCAAGAAGAGGTCCAGAAGAGGGTCCAAAGTCTTCATCCAGGCGGCATCTTCTATCTTCTTCCATCCGGAGCGGAGCGGGTCCATCTTGAAGCAGCCGACGCGGAGCCATCCTTCCTCACCGACGGACTAACGAAGAATGAAGGTTCCTTTAAATGACGTCATCCAAGATGGCGTCCCTCGAATTCCGATTGGCTGATAGGATTCTATCAGCCATTCAGAATTAAGGTAGGAAAATCTGATTGGCTGATTGAATCAGCCAATCAGATTCAAGTTCAATCCGATTGGCTGATTCAATCAGCCAATCAGATTGAGCTTGCATTCTATTGGCTGATCGGAACAGCCAATAGAATGCGAGCTCAATCTGATTGGCTGATCCAATCAGCCAATCGGATTGAACTTGAATCTGATTGGCTGATTCAATCAGCCAATCAGATTTTTCCTACCTTAATTCTGATTGGCTGATAGAATCCTATCAGCCAATCGGAATTCGAGGGACGCCATCTTGGATGACGTAATTTAAAGGAACCTTCATTCGTCGTTAGCCCGTCGGTGAGGAAGGATGGCTCTGTGTCGGCTGCTTCAAGATGGACCTGCTCCGCTCCGGATGGAAGAAGATAGAAGATGCCGCCTGGATGAAGACTTTGGACCCTCTTCTGGACCTCTTCTTGCCGGATAGGATGAAGACTTCGGACCCTCTTCTGGACCTCTTCTTGCCGGATAGGATGAAGACTTCGGACCCTCTTCTGGACGGATCGGTGATACCCGGCTGGATGAATACAAGGTAGGGAGATCTTCAGGGGCTTAGTGTTAGGTTTTTTAAGGGGGTTTGGGTGGGATAGAGTAGGGGTATGTGGGTGGTGGGTTGTAATGTTGGGGGGGTATTGTATTTTTTTTTTTCAGGCAAAAGAGCTGATTTCTTTGGGGCATGTCCCGCAAAAGGCCCTTTTAAGTGCTGATAAGGTAAGAGAGCTGTTAACTTTTTATTTTAGAATAGGGTAGGGCATTTTTTTATTTTGGGGGACTTTGTTATTTTTTTAGGGGGCTTAGAGTAGGTGTAATTAGTTTAAAATTCTTGTAATCTTTTGTTATCTTTTGTAATTTAGTGTTTGTTTGTTTTTTGTAATTTAGTTTAGTTGATTTAATTGTAGGTAATTGTAGGTAGTTTATTTAATTAATTTATTGATAGTGTAGTGTTAGGTTTAATTGTAACTTAGGTTAGGATTTATTTTACAGGTAATTTTGTAATTATTTTAACTAGGTAGCTATTAAATAGTTATTAACTATTTACTAGCTATTATACCTAGTTAAAATAAATACAAAGTTGCCTGTAAAATAAATATAAATCCTAAAATAGCTACAATATAATTTTTCGTTATATTGTAGCTATATTAGGGTTTATTTTACAGGTAAGTTTTTAGTTTTAAATAGGATTAATTTATTTAATAAGAAATAATTTATTTCGTTAGATTTAAATTATATTTAACTTAGGGGGGTGTTAGGGTTAGGGTTAGACTTAGCTTTAGGGGTTAATACATTTATTAGAGTAGCGGCGAGGTCCGGTCGGCAGATTAGGAGTTAATAAGTTTAGGTAAGGTAGCAGCGACATTGGGGGGGGGCAGATTAGAGGTTAATAAATATAATGTAGGTGTCGGCGACATTGGGGGCAGCAGATTAGGGGTTCATAGGGATAATGTAGGTTGCGGCGGTGTCCGGAGCGGAAGATTTGGGGTTAATAATAAAATGCAGGGGTCAGCGATAGTGGGGGTGGCAGATTAGGGGTTAATAAGTGTAAGGTTAGGGGTGTTTAGACTTGGGGTACATGTTAGGGTGTTAGGTGCAGACTTAGAAAGTGTTTCCCCATAGGAAACAATGGAGCTGCGTTAGGAGCTGAACGCTGCTTTTTTGCAGGTGTTAGGGTTTTTTTCAGCTCAAACTGCCCCATTGTTTCCTATGGGGGAATCGTGCACGAGCACGTTTTTCAAGCTGGCCGCTTCCGTAAGCAACGCTGGTATTGAGAGTTGAAGTGGCGGTAAATATGCCTGTACGCTCCCTTTTTGGAGCCTAACGCAGCCCTTCAGAGAACTCTCAATACCAGCGTTATTTAAAAGGTGCGGGGGGAAAAAAACATGCGTAGCTAACGCACCCCTTTGGCCGCAAAACTCTAAATCTAGGTGTAAGTTTCTTTTAAAATACTCCAAATGCCCTAAACCAGTTACAAACCAGAAATTGCTTAAAAGCAGTAGACAAACTAATTTACAGTTAGCCTGAACCAACCACAATTAAAAAACAAACATACTCACCAGATATGGGGGGAGATTCCAATCTAGTCAATTGCTTTTATCAGATATTTTACGCTACCCTAACTGAGTAGACATCAGAAAATGGACAGCATCGACTTCTGCAATCACAAACGATAACCACAAGCTATCGACTAAAATTGCAAATTTGCCCGTAAATAACCAGAGATCAGATCTTTGATTCATTTTCTAAAAGTGCCCCAAATGCCCGAAAATAGAGGGTCTTTTATTATTTTATGAAAAAAGTAGCATTTTTACCATAAAAAAAACTGCACTAGGCAGTTTTAAGGGGTTAAAAATTGGCGGGTGTTAGAAAAAATAGGCACTGAAAAGTGCCTTTATATTGCGGTCTTTAGGAAGTATGTGTTCCCAGTAAATATATACAGTATGTATGTATTCATATACATATATATTAAAAATTGCAGCCCATCACTGTGCGACTTTCCCTCTTCGATGTGCTTAGGTTCTGTGCCATGTCTGACAGCATCAAAACAAGGCACCTATTGGAGCCTATGGAAGCTTGTCACACAGCAGTCAGTGAGTGCAAATATCGCTATAGCGTTAACAATATTTTGCGCTAAACTCGTAATCTGGCCTTTAATGAGGCACCAGCTCCTACTAAGCATGTGCAAGTGTTCACAGTGTATATGTATACGAGTCTGTAATTAGCTGATGACTGTTACATGATACAAGGGGTGGTAAATTGAAATACATTTTAAAAATTGTAAAAAACAAATCTACTGCTCATATAAAATTCTGACTAAAAGTGCTATTGCATTGTCTTTCATTTGTTCACACCCAAGGGAGTGTCTGTGAGAAGTGCAGAAAAAACATAAATTATGCTTACCTGATAATTTCATTTCCATCTGTGGGAGGAGAGTACACTGCTTCATTCATTATTTGTGGGAATTAAGAACCTGGCCACCAGGAGGAGGCAAAGACACCCCAGCCAAAGGCTTAAATACCTCCCCACTCCCCTCATCCCCCAGTCATTCTGCCAAGGGAACAAGGAACAGTAGGAGAAATATCAGGGTATAAATGGTGCCAGAAGAATAAAATTAAATTTAGGTCCGCCCACCAGACGACGGGCGGGAGCAGTGGACTCTCCTCCCACAGATGGAAATGAAATTATCAGGTGAGCATAATTTATGTTTTCCATCTTAATGGGAGGAGAGTCCAAGGCTTCATTAATTACTTGTGGGAACAAATACCCAAGCTCTAGAGGACACTGAATAAAAAAACAGGAGGCCAAAAGGAGGCGGACCCTAAACTGAGGGCACCACAGCCTGCAGAACCTTTCTCCCAAAAGCTGATTCCGCCGAAGCAAAAACATAAAATTTGTAAAATGTTGCAAAAGTATGTAAAGAAGACCAAGTGGCCACCTTACAAATCTGCTTCATAGAGGCCTTGTTCTTAAAGGCCCAAGAAGAGGCCACAGCTCTAGTTGAGTGAGCCGTAAACCGCTGAGGAGGCTTATGTCCTGCTGTCTCATAGGCCAGACGAATAATGCTCCTCAACCAAACAGAAGTGAAGTAGAAGAGGCCCTCTGCCCCTTGCACTTCCCTGAATACACAGCAAATAAAGACAAAGTCTGTCTGAACTCCTTTGTGGCCTGAAGATAAAACTTCAGAGTCGGAACTACATCCTAATTATGGAGCAACCTTTCCTTTGACGAAGAAGGGTTAGGACACAAGGAAGGAACTACTATTTCCTGATTGATGTTACGATTTGTCACCACCTTGGGAAGAAACCCCAATCCAGTGTGAAGAACAGCCTTATCAGCATGAAAAACCAGGTAAGGAGGCTCACGTTGCAAGGCCACTAACTCAGAGACTCTGCGAGCCGATGCAATAGCCAGTAGGAATAGAACCTTCCAGGAATTTTTTTTAATATCAAGCGAATGCATAGGTTCAAACAGAGCCCTCTGCAAAATCTTAAGAACCAAGTTTAAGCTCCAAGGAGGAGCAGAAGTTCTAAAGACAGGTCTGATCCTAGACAGAGCCTGAACAAAGGACTGAACGTCAGGAAGCTCCACTAGCTTCTTGTGTAACAGTACAGATAAAGCCAAAATCTGTCCCTTTAAGGAACTAGCGGCAAGACCCTTATCCAGACCGTCCTGGAGAAAGGCCAGAATCCTGGATACCCTAACCTTATGCCAGGGATATCCCTGTTCCTCACACCAGGACAAGTAGGTCGTCCACACCTTATGATAGATGCGACGAGTGACCGGTTTCCTGGCCTGAATGAGAGTATCAATCACTCTCTTCGAAAGACTAGGCGTTAAATCTCCACGCAGTCAGCTTTAGAGAATCGAGATTTTGGTGTAGAAAGGGACCCTGAGCCAGCAGATATCTGCGACAGGGTAACTTCCATGGAGGAGACAATGACATCCCCACCAGATCCGCAAAGCACATCCTCTGCGGCCAGGTCGGAGCAATCAGAATAGCCGAAGCTTGCTCCTGCTTGATGCGGGCCACTACTCGAGGAAGAAAAATGTAAAGTAGTTTGAACTCCCAGGGCACCACTAAGGCATCTATCAGCTCTGCCTGGGGATCCCTGAACTGCAACCCGTATCTGGGTAGCTTGAAGTTGAGTCTGGACGCCAGGAGGTCTATCTCCGGCGTCCCCCTTCTGATGCAGATCTCCACGAACACCTCGGGATGGAAAGACTATTCCCCTGGATGAAAGGATTGTCTGCTGAGAAAATCTGCATCCCAGTTGTCCACACCCGGAATGTGGATCACTGAGATCAAAAAATTGTGAATCTCTGCCCATTCCAGGATCCGAGATACCTCCCTCATAGCTAGGGAGTTCCTTGTTTCCCCCTGATGATTTATGTAAGCCACCAAGGTGATGTTGTCAGACTGAAATCTGATTAATCGGAATGACCCCAGGGGGGGCCAAGCCTTCAGAGTGTTGAATATCGCTCGAAGTTCCAGAATATTTATTGTAGGCTTGATTCCTCTCAAGTCCATCTGCCCTGTGCCTTTCTGGCACCCCAAACAGCTCCCCATACTTATAGATTTGCGCCCGTGGTCAGAATCTCCCAGGAAGGTCTCAAGAAGGATGTCCCATGGGACAGCTGTCCCGGACGGATCCACCAAGAGAGAGACTCCCTCGTTTAGTTGTCCATAGATATCTGTTTGGAAAGATCTGAGTGATCGCCGTTCCATTGTCTCAACATGCACAACTGAAGAGTTCTGAGATGGAACCTGGCGTATGGAATGACATCTATGCTGGATACCATGAGCCCAATCACCTCCATACACCTGGCCACAGATGTCCTTGAGGAGGTCTGGAGGGCAAGACAGTTGGACGCAATCTTGCAACATCTCTGATCTGTCAAGAATATCTTCATGGCTGAAGAATCTATTATCGTACCCAGGAATTCCACCATGTTGCTGGGGACCAGGGAACTCTTTCCTTAGTTTATCTTCCATCTGTGGGATCGAAGGAAAAGAGCCCTCGAGTAATCCTCCACGAGACTGCAGGATGGAGCCTAAACCAGGATATCATCCAGATAAGGAGCCACTGCAATACCTCTGGCTCTCGCTACCGTGAGCAGCGCTCCCAGAACCTTCATAAAGACTCTTGGGGCAGTCACCAGACCAAACGGTAGGGCCACAAACTGGAAGTGTTGGTCCAGAAATGCAAATGTTAGGAACCTGAAGTGATCCTTGTGGATTGGTACGTGAAGGTAAGCATCCTTCAAATCTATTGTCGTCATGAATTGCCCCTCTTGAACTAGGAGCAAAATCGACCTGATTATCTCCATTTTGAACGATGGAACTGACAGAAACTTGCCCTCCTTCTTTGGGCAAAACGTGCCCTCCTTCTTTGCGACCATGAAAAGGTTTGAATAATACCCCAGACCTCTTTCTGCTAGAGGAACTGGGACGATTACTCAGAGAGAGGAGAGATCCCTCACGCACCCTAGAAAGGTGTCTCTCTTCTCTGGACTTGATGATATGTTTGACAGGAGGAACCTGCCTCTGGGCGGATGAGTCTTGAACCCTATCCTGTAACCCTGGGCTACGACCTCTAGAACTCAAGGGTCCTGAACGTCTCTGATCCAGGCCTCCGCAAAAAGAGATAGTTTGCCCCCTACGCGATCCAGAGACGGATCGGGGGCCGCCCCTTCATGCCAATTTTGTCTCGGCGGGCTTCTTGCTCTGCTTGGATTTGTTCCAAGCTTTAGCTGGCTTCCAAGATACCTTCGACTGCTCTTGACTTCGCGGCAGGCTGCTGGCGCTGAGACTTGTCCGCACGAAAGGGACGAAAAGTAGACCCTTTAGGCTTATTCTTCTTATCCTGTGGCAGGAAGGCACCCTTGCCACCCGTGACCAGGGATATAATGGAATCAAGGGCCGGACCGAAAAGAACCTTCCCCTTGAACGGGAGGGAAATTAATCTAGACTTGGAAGTCATGTCAACAGACCACGACTTTAACCACAGAGCCCTACGTGCTAAAACAGAAAAACCTGATGTCTTAGCATTCAGGCGGATAATCTGCATATTTGCATCACAGATAACTGAATGACTTACCCTTAAGGCCTTAATTTGTTCCTGTATCTCCTCGAGGGGAGTCTCCACCTCGACCAAAGCTGAGAGAGCGTCACACCAAAAGGTAGCAGCACCAGCCACTGCAGCGACCGCCTCTGCCAGTTGAAAAACGAACCCCGTGAGTTGGAACATCTTCCTCAACATTGACTCCATCTTTTTATCCATGGGCTCCTTGAACGAAGAACTATCCTCAAGCGGAATAGTCATTCTCTTAGCGAGCGTGGAGATAGCCCCATCCACCTTAGGAATGGCCCCCCACAGCTTAAGCTGCAAGTCCGGAACAGGGAACAGCTTCTTAAAAGAGGTAGAAGGAGAAAAGGACAAACCAAGCTTCTCCCACTCATTCTTAATAATATTAGCCATTTTAATGGGGACCAGCAAAGTCTGAGGCACCACCCTGTCCTCATAAACCCCATCTAGCTTAGAGATAGAAGGTTTCTCCTGTAGTTTTGGTTCAGGAACCTCCAGCGTAGCAAGCACCTCTTTCAGCAGAAAGCGCAAATGCTCCATCTTAAATTTAAAATCTGGCTCCTCCGCAGACGGAGGTCTAGAAGTTGCTGATTCCAACCTAGAAAGAATGTCCTCTGAAGAGTCGGAGTCTTCCTCATTAGCTGATAATCTGTCAGAGACATCCAGCGGAGTAGATGACCCCTGGGACGGATAGCTATGTTTGACCTATTGCTTGCGCTTAGCAGGGCATGGTAAGGCATTGAAGGCCGCAGAAACTGCCGTTTGTAACTGATAAGCGAAATCTGACGGCCAATGGGTTGCTCCCGCGGGAGGTTAAATAGTGCCCTGGGGAGCTGCATGTGCAATCAGAGATGAGTGTAGGGAATGCACCTCTCGGGACGGAGAACCCTCAGAGGTGGACGGCTCAGTTGTACTAAATATCTTATTCTTTTTAGATATTGCAATTTTATCGAAGCATGTGGAACAGCGTTGAGCAGGCGGATCAACCAGAACCTCCTCACAATAGACACAGTTAATTGGTTTAGCTAAAGAGGGAGTACCCTCTAACATATCAAAGTCCTCTATAGCTTACGCCTTTATTGCGGACTAGATAGAATTTAAATGGCACCTTTATATCCTAATGGCCTGGGCACTCACCCCCTCCTATGACCCGGACCACAGAAAAACAGCTTTGTCTCTTCCAACCGCCGGTCAAGAAAGAGGAAGTTAAAGAGGCCACACCTGGTCACATGGAGTCCCATGCAGGACCGCCCCTGCACTAGAGAGAAAACACGCCAAAAGGTCTGCATCAATCTCTCGCTAAGAAACTGACTGTTCACATACTGACAGAGCCTCATCTCACACATGACGCAGCATAAAAACACAATAAACAATATTATGCATAAAAAAACCTGTTCAATAACCCCCTTTCCGAGGGTATTACTCTTGATTCTATATAGATAAAGGAGACACACTGTGACCCTTTCTTCTTGCCTTATCATATATGTATAAATGAAATTTTTTTACCAGAATCTACGCCGTGGAACAGGAACACGGCCTTTCAAGTGTGACAGGTTAGTAGCATCGCTCCTGACATGGACTTGAGAGCAGAAAAGCAGGCAGCGAAACTCGTCAATGTTGATTGCTTATGGAGCTGTTAATCTGAGTTGGGATGGGTTCGCAGAAAGACTTTCCCTGCATCTCCGGACTCTAACATTCATCCATGCTCTCACTTAGAGGCTGACAGGACTACTTAAAACTCCAGTCCGATTTCGAAGAGTACTACCCTCTGACTGGGGAATGAGGGGAGTGGGTAAGGTATTTAAGCCTTTGGCTGGGGTTTCTTTGCTTCCTCCTGGTGGCCAGGTTCTTAATTCCCACAAGTAATTAATGAAGCAGTGGATTCTCCTCCCATTAAGATGGAAATGAGTTATGTAGGTTATGTGTTCCCTATTCCTACACATTTGAGAATAAAAATAAAGTTTTATTAATTACCACTATAGTATGTAATTGTTTCGATTAGGTATTGGGAATGCAGGGTTTTTTTTTACACAAATGATACTCAAATGTAGTTATATAGAGAGCATTTACTTAATCTACACTTACTTAAGAAATGTTTCATCAGAAAAATAAAAGCATCTATACAAAAGAACACAAACAAATGTGTACCTGCCTTCATGTAATATTTAATAAAGCTTACGCAAAGAAAGAGAGAACACACATTTAATACAGGTAAAAAATAAACTGTTAAAGATTGAGCTCAGGACACATATTTTGCAGAAAGAAGGGAAGGTGGAAAAATGTTAAATCCTTAGATTGGGTTGTGGGGAGTAAGGCAATAATTAACAAAACTTATCTCCTTGGAGGTGCAAAGAGTAAACACAGCACTGCAGCCCCAACCAACATGTATGTTCTCCCCCCTCCTGGTATTATTCAAGCCTCAAAGGTAGTGATCTTTAAAAAAATACCTTTTGAGTAGAAAAACTCATTATATAATATGTGATATAATATTTATATGATAAATATAAAATTGGATACAGTCAGTATTTTATGAGTTTGTTCACAGTCCCTCCAAGTAGTAAAGACATGATTCTTCTATGGCCCCTTATAAGAAACGAATGGTGCCCTTGGGTTAGATCCACAATCACCCAAGGAAGAAGAACTGGAGGAAAGACACGCAACAGTATAAACAAGGAATTTACATGATGACATTGCATCTCTTACAAAAGCTTAAGGAAATCTGAGTCTGGTACAATATGGAAATATGGAAATACCTAGCAGTTGGTCACCATAACATCTATCTCCCCATTTCTGGATATTTCAAAAAAAGAAAATAATTTTAGAGACATCATCTTATAGACAATGTAAAAAAAAATCTGCACCTCAGAGTCAGCTTGATTACAAGTTTTGAGGGATTTTAACTTCTGCCACAAAAGCGGTGTTATTTCACCTCCCTATAGCACTGTTATTACAGGTTTTGAAAAAGCAGGATAGCGCGGGCGAAATGGTTGCGTTGAGCTCCATACCACACCGAAAACAAGCGCTGCTTTGACGTGCTCGTGCACGATTTCTCCATAGACATCAATGGGGAGAGCCGGAAAAAAAAAAGCCTAACATCTGCAATCGCGGAAACAAAAGCTCTGTAACGCAGCCCCATTGATGTCTATGGGGAAAAACAAAATAATATTTAAACCTAACACCCTAACATAAACCCCGAGTCTAAACACCACTAATCTGCTGCCCCCAACATCGCCTAAACCCACATACAGTTATTAACCCCTAATCTGCCGCCCCCAACATCGCCGCCACCTACATAATGTTATTAACCCCTAATCTGCCTCACCCAAAACATCGCCACCACCTACATAAAACTATTAACCCCTAATCTGCCGCCACCACTATACTAAAGTTATTAACCCCTAAACCTCTGGCCTCCCACATCACTACCACTAAATAAATCCATTAACCCCTAAACCTAACTCTAACGTAACCCTAAGCCTAACCCTAACACCCACTAACTTTAACATAATTAAAATATAGCTAAATTAAATTTACAATTATTAACTAAATAAACCTATTAACCCCTAAACCGCAAGCCCCCCACATCGCAACAAGCTAAATTAAACTATATTAACCTCTAAACCTAAACCCCCCCTAACTTTAACATAATTAAAATAGAGCTAAACTAAAGTTACAATTATTAACTAAATAATACCTAATAAAACTAAATACTTACTTACCTGTGAAATAAAACCTAAGCTAGCTACAATATAACTAATAGTTATATTGTATCTAGCTTAGGTTTTATTTTTATTTCACAGGTAAGTTTGTATTTATTAACTATTTACTAACTACCTAGTTAAAATAAATACAAACTTACCTGTGAAATAAAACCCTGCCTTACACTAAAACCTAAAATTACAAAAAAAAAATAAACACTAAAATTACTAAAAATAAAAATAACTAAATTACATAAAAAACAAACACTAAATTACAAAAAATAAACAAATTATCAAAAATAAAAAAGAATTACACCTAATCTAATAGCCCTATCAAAATAAAAAGCCCCCCAAAATAAAAACCTAGCCTACAATAAACTACCAATGGCCCTGAAAAGGGCCTTTTGTGGGGCATTGCCCCAAAGAAATCAGCTCTTTTACCTGTAAAAAAATACAAACACCCCCCCAACAGTAAAACCCACCACCCCCACAACCAACCCCCCCCCCGCCAAAATGAAATAACTATCTAAAAAAACCTAAGTTCCCCATTGCCCTGAAAAGGGCATTTGTATGGACATTGCCCTTAAAAGGGCATTTAGCTCTTTTACATGCCCAGACCCTAAACTAAAAATAAAACCCACCCAAAAAACCCTTAAAAAAACCTAACACTAACCCCTGACGATCCACTTACAGTTATTGAAGTCCCGCTTGAAGGATCCATCCAGCCGGGCTCTTCGATCTTCATCCAGCTGGCAGAGTTCTCATCCAGGCAGCAAGAAGTCTTTATCCAGAGGGCATATTCTATCTTCATTTATCCGGAGCGGGTCCATCCTGAAGACATCCGGCGTGGAGCATCTTCTTCATACGGTCGCCACCGTAAACTGGAACTTCAATGCAAGTGACATGATCCAAGATAGCATCCCTTGCATTCCTATTGGCTGAAAGATTTCAATCAGCCAATAGGATTAGAGCTACTAAAATCCTATTGGCTGATCCAATGTAACACATGCTGCAGGGTGTGCAGGGAAGGACTTGCAGTGTGCCTCTGAACAGCACATACTGCTGCTGTTTAATACTATTCATGTTCCTCCCTGCATATCCTGCATGTTGTGTAACTCATAACTGTCCAGCAAAACAGGGTCACAATGGCAAACCTATCTGTCCCGCTGTCTTTCTGAGACAGCCATATGACCCTTCAGTGTCGGGGCTGCTTTCACATTGGTGCCCTCTCACTCCCCCTAATCACCAGGGTTCTCCCCAGGGGGGCTATTAAATTTGATGCAAGGACTGGGATTTAAATAAATAAATAGACTTAAAAACTTAATCTTATTTTTGAAAATATGTATTTTCTACAAAAAAAAAAAAAAAGAGGGTATGGGACTGTTGTCTCATTTTTCACAGGTAAGTCACTGACAATGTCAACTGGAACTGGGAATTCCATGCTGAACCCATCTGGAGGCAGCCATATAAGAGCTCAACAGTCAATACTGTGTGCCATTGCACAATATTGCACTTATAAGACACACTGAGAAGAAAAAAAAAAACACCAGGCAAACTCCCATCATTACAGACATATGCAAGCAGTGCACTGTCACTCTTCCCATGCATTAGCATATCCTCAGAAGCTCTCAGTTTACACACAATCAGTGATCACCAATAGTAGTTGTGTCCACAGTCCCATAGTCTTCTGCACTATAGTAAGTAATGTATATTTTGTTAAACCGTTACCGGTCATGGTCAGGTGCTCAATGACAGGATAAAAGGGGGATAAAAGGGGCAGGTGCACAGCACTGTTTTGAGAGGATGATGCTGTCAGCCTGTACGGACCGCTGCGGCTGGTACCAACTCCAATTAGCTCTGCCTCTGAGAGTGACTGCAGCCGCAAGCAACGCGTCGCCACTCTGAGTCTGACAAACAGTCGTGTACAGGCGCGAGAAAAAGGAAACTACTTCCTCCCGCGCTAACTGCCTGACAGTGTCTGCCTCTGACTTCTTCCGTCGCACGAGCACATCCCAATTGAATTCACAATCACTCAGGAGTCAGTTAGCTCTTGCTCTCTCAGTCTATGCACCAGTTAGTCAGACCAGCCGGCAATAAAAAGGATTTCAGTGAGTCAGGTTAAGAGTAGAGTACCGCTATCTGGCACTGCCTCTAACTTTAGCAGCGCTCTTGCCGGGGCACAACACTGAACACTTTACTTTAAGTTTTAACAAAAATAAAAAAAATACAAATTTAAATTTTGTAAAAGTGATCCCCACTGCTCCCTATTGCGCCCTGGGCCACTGCCCGGTCTGCCCGCCCCTAGAAACAGCCCTGGTTGGGGGCTAACGGGGGAGACTATACAGCAGAATATATATACCTATATATATATATATATATATATATATATATAAATATATATATATTTAAATAAAAAAAGCCTTTTATTTTAGTACTGGCAGACTTTCTGCCAGTATTTAATATGGCGGGGACAATTGTGGGGTGGGGGAGGGAAGAGAGCTGTTTGGGAGGGATCAGGGGGTGGGATGTGTCAGGTGGGAGGCTGATCTCTAGACTAAAGCTAAAATTAAACCTTCAAGCTCCCTACAAGCTACATAATTAACTCCGTCACTGCTGGGCATAATATAAGTGTGGTGCGCAGCGGCATTTAGCAGCCTTCTAATTACCAAAAAGCCATATATGTCTGCTATTTCTGAACAAAGGGGATCCCAGAGAAGCATTTACAACCATTTGTGCCATAATTGCGCAAGCTTTTTGTAAATAATTTCAGTGAGAAACCCAAAGTTAGTGAAAAAGTGAACGATTTTTTTTATTTGATCGAATTTGGCGGTAAAATGGTGGCTTGAAATATATCAAAATGGGCCTAGCTCAATACTTTGGGATGTCTACTATACTACACTTAAGCTAAAATTAACCCTACAAGCTACCTAATTAACCACTTCACTGCTGGGCCTAAAACAAGTGTGGCGCACAGAGGCATTTAGCAGCCTTCTAATTACCAAAAAGTAATGCCACAGCCATAAATGTCTGCTATTTCTGAACAAAGGGGATCCCAGAGAAGCATTTACAATCATTTGTGCTATAATTGCACAAGTTGTTTGTAAATAATTTCAGTGAGAAACCTAAAGTTTGTGAAAAAGTTTGTGAAAAAGTGAACAATTTTTTTTTATTTGATCGCATTTGGCGGTGAAATGGTGGCATGAAATATACCAAAATGGGCCTAGATCAATACTTTAGGTTGTCTATTAATAAAACATATATACATGTCAAGGGATATTCAGTGATTCCTGACAGATATCAGTGTCCCAATATAACTATCGCTAATTTTGAAAAGATAAAATGGTTTGGAAATAGCAAAGTGCTACTTGTATTTATTGCCCTATAACTTGCAAAAAAAGCAAAAAACATGTAAACATTGTGTATTTCTAAACTCAGGACAAAATTTAGAAACTTTTTAGCATGGTTTTTTTAATGGTTTTAGATTTGTAACAGATTTTGGGGGTCAAAGTTAAAAAAAGTGTATTTTCTTCCATTTTTTCCTCATATTTTATAAAAAAATTTATAGTAAATTATAAGATTTTATGAAAATAATGGTATCTTTAAAAAGTCAATTTAATGGCGAGAAAAACAGTATATAATATGTGTGGGTACAGTAAATGAGAAAGAGGAAAATTACAGCTAAACACAAACAGAAGAAATGTAAAAATAGCCCTGGTCCCAAAGGTCAACAAATGTAAAAGTGGTCTGGTCACTAAGGGGTTAAAGGGACAGTAAAGTCCAAATTAAACTGTCATGATTTGAATAGCACAATCAAGATTAAACAACTTATTTACTTCTGTTATCAAATTTGCTTTGTTCTCTTGGTATTTTTTATTAAAGAGTAAAATTAGGTAGGATCATAAGAGCTCCAGAGTGTGCACGTGTCTTTAGTAGTTTATGGCAGCACTGTTTTACAACATTGTATAACAAAGCTATAAATAATGTTGCAAAACACAGCTGCCATAGAGTACTAAAGACACGTGCACACTCCTGTGCTGTTATGAGCCTACCTAGTTTTATTCTTCAATAAAAAATACCAAAAGAACAAAGCAAATTTGACAACAGAAGTAAAAGTTGTTTAAAATTGCATGCTCTATCTGAATCTTGAAAGTTTAATTTTGACTTCACTGTTCCTTTAAAATTGTAAGCTCAACTAGAATCAAGAAAGTGTCATTTTGAATTTACTGTCCCTTTAAATCTTTTGCCTCTTCCTCAAGTGTATTAAAAAAAATATAACAAAAAATGTAACCAGTCACAATTCCAAATTCCATATTCATATTTTGTAATACAAGACTCTGCCTTATACACACAAAGACCCATTACATCTAAAGACAAGATTTCAGCTCAGTGACAATTTGCCTACATCTGCATCTAGTTGAATTTGATGTATGCTTGAATGCACAATTTACTATGTTAAAACAAAGCCTGGCTACAATCTATTTCAGCAGCTGGTCAGCTCCACTCAGCACTACTTTATATTACTCTGCAACAAACAGACCTCATTCACAGCTTAGTCATCGTTATTCTAGTTCATGTTCCAATATTATATATTTCTTGTCCCCTTGTCAGTTGTATAATGCAATTATAAAAAAACCCCAAAATACAGATATATTATTTGCAAAATAAATTATATCTCTAATGGTACTAGAACAATACAGAACGAGCAACCTTGTCCCACTGCTGTCACTTCCTTACAATTAACCATAACTATGACTGTACCCCAATAACCCTACATGTGAACCATACCCTTTTGAAACACTTCACGACCACCCTCCCCAACAGTAAAATCTTATCTCCATGATCGACCCACTAGTAAGCCACCTTCATACAATAAACTCACTCTCTGCAAATACCTCCACCACACACACACACAAATTGTTAAAGGGACATTAAACACTAAGTAAATGCTAGATAGAATGATGCATCCAAAAAAAATATTAGTAAAAAAACATGTAGATGTAGTTTTTAAAGTTTATTTAGCTGTTTAAATAGTGACAAAATAATTGTCATGTTTTAGTGTTTATAAAACAATGTGAGCTGCCATGTTGTAACTTAGGTTATCTTCTCTGTTGTGGCCAGTTAGAGACAGTTATAAATAGATCACTTGAGTGTGCAGCCAATGGCTGTGTGCAATATAGCAGTGTCCTGCACTTCCAATTCTAACAGGAACTGAAATGCTCACAATTTCAGAATGGAATTACAGGAAAAGGGGACAAAATAAATAATGAAAGTATATTGTAGAGCTTTTTTTATATATGATTTATCATTTCATATTACCATCTAAAAGTGTTTAATGTCCCTTTAATGTCTTTCTAAACCCAAAACCGAAATAAAAAAATGTAAAAATAATAATTCAAACAACCCTTAATATTGACTTACCTTAAAGGGACATGCAACCCACAAGTTTTCTTTTTAAGCAATATTCCAATGTACTTCTATTATCTAATTTGCTTAGTTCTTATGGTATCCTTTGTTGAAAATCATACCTAGGTAGGCTCAAGAGCTGTGAGCTAGATGCTGATTGGTGGCTGCACATATATGCCTCTTGTTATTGGCTTACTAATGTGTTCAACTAACTCCCGGTACTGCACTGCTGCTCTTTCAACAAAGGATACAAAGACAATGAAGCAAAATTGATAATAGAAGTAAACTGGAAAGTTGTTTAAAAAGTTATGCTCTATTTGAATCTCGAAAGACACATTTTGGGTTTCATGTCCCTTTAAGTCTGGTTGAAGAGCCTTTTTTTTCAGCTTCTTTTGACCTATAAAACAGGTCTTCTTTTCTTGATCATTACCACATTTTGGTTATTCATAATGGCTCAGTATTATATTTAACATTTTTCACAATCCTGATTGGTTTAGGTTAACCAATCAGGATTGATAATTTGCAGTATCACTCACAAAATTGAGCCAGCCTATGATACTAACTGATTAATTTGATTAACCTTGACTATTGGTGTAGCGGATGGGGACAATCATTCCCTTGCAGCTGGCCACAGAAACAAGCCATCAAGAGTTACTATTAATAAGGAACCCATATACAGCGTACTTACACTTAAAGGGACATGAACCCAAATATTTTATTTTATCATTTAGATAGACCATAGAATTTTAAACAACTTTACAATTTTCTTCTATTGTCTAATTTGCTTCATTCTCTCTGAATCCTTCGTCGAAAGGCATTACTATGTAGACTGAAGAGCAGCAATGCACTACTGGGCAGTAGCTTCTGATTGGTGGCTGCCATATATGACATGTAACTGGTTCACCCGATGTGTTCAGCTTGCTACCAGTAATGCATTGTTGCTTTTTCAACAAAGAATAACAAGAGAATAAAGCAAATTGGAAAGTTATATAAATGTATATGATCTGTCTGAATCATGAAAGAAAAATGTTAGTTTCCTTGTCTCTTTAAGTGAAGGTAAACTTTGATGAATGAAAGCCCGTTTTTTGAAAATACTATTAAAAACAGGGGCACTTTCATTCATCAAAGTTTAGAAAGCAGCCGTTTTGTTTAAAAACTTACCTCTCTTCTCTTCACAGGAGGAGCAGCTTCCCTCACCCGGAGAGTCTCTCTTCACACGTCAGCAATGACTAATCCAGCTTCCTCCAATCACTGCATGGCCTCAGGCAATGATTACCCTGGGGGAAAAGCCGTGATTGGAGGAAGCCGGATTAGTCATTGCTGACGTGTGAAGAGAAGATCTCCGGGTGTGGGAAGCTGCTCTGGCTGTGAAAAGAAGAACGGTAAGTTTTTAAACAAAACGTCTGCTTTCTAAACTTTGATGAATGAAAGTGCCCCTGTTTTTAATAGTATTTTTAAAAACAGGGCTTTCATTCATCAAAGTTTACCTTCACTTTAATAGGAGGCCAATTAGGAATGGTTATAAATGGCTTACTAGAGTGTACAACCAATGTGTGGAATATAGCTGTGTCTGCACTTCCATTTTTAACATCAATTGGAAAGCCCACAATATTTAGAATTAAATTACAGGAATGGAGAACAAAATAAATAATGAAAGTATATTGCAAAGTTAATTTACTACATGTAATTAATCAATTTATATTAATATATTGAGGTGTTTAATGTACCTTTAATATTAGGTGTAAATCACAGTATGAATAAAGCATACTTGTAAAATTCAAGCAGCATTGGGTTGTTTCATAAAACCCTCAAACATCAATTTAAAAGGGGCAGTAAACACTTGGAGATGGTAATAAAATGATAACTCATATATAGAAATATAAAACTCTGCCATATACTTTCATTATTTATTTTGCCCCCTTTCCTCTAATTTAATTCTGAAATTGTGAGCTTTTCAGTTCCTGTTAGAAATGGTGCATAACACTGTTAAATTCCACACAGCCATTAGCTGCACACTCTAGTGACCTATTTATAACTGTCTATAATTTACAATAGCAGAGAAGGTAACCTAAGTTACAACATGGCAGCTCCCATTGTTTTATAGAAACTAAAACTTTACACTTATTTTGTCAATATTTAAACAGCTAATGAAACTTTAAAAAAATACATCTACATGTTATACTCACAATAATCTTTTCTATGAATGCATCTTTCTATCTAGCATTTATTGTTTAATGTCCCTTTAACAATCAGCACCAACTGCACATCTTCTAAAGGATTAAAATATTTAAATGTAGTTTAGGGTCAAAGTAAAAAGTTTTTTCCTAGGTAAGTCAGCAGTGTTGATACAGATGAATCACATGCACAGAAATGTAAATGGGAACTGAAAATGTGGTTCCTGTGTTCCTTGGTTTCAGCTTTGCTCAGGGTGAAGATACAGACAGAGAGGCCAATTTATCAAGCTCTGAATGGAGCTTGAGGGCCCGTGTTCCTGTCGAGTCTTCCGACTCGCCAGAAACAGCAGTTATGAAGCAGCGGGCTAAAGACCGCTGCTTCATAACCCTGTCCATCTGCTCTGAGCAGGCGGACAGGAATCGCCACAATTCAACCCGATCGAGTACGATTGGGTTGATTGACACCCCCCTGGTGGCGGCCCATTGGCCGCGAGTCTGCAGGGGGGGGCGTTGCACCGCAGCTCTTGTGAGCTGCTGGTGCAATGCTGAATACGAAGAGCGTATTGCTCTCCGCATTCAGCGAGGTCTTGCGGACCTGATTTGCACTGTCGGATCAGGTCCACAAGACCTTTGATAATTCGGCCTCTTATTCTGTACAACCAAGTTTGTTATAACACTATGAGGTTCAAACACAATTAGGGATGACACTCAAAGGATCTGTCTAAGGTGAATGAGAACAAACATAGTATATTATTTTTATTGGAGATTTATGGTGATATATGATTTATAATGATATAGTCATATATATACCTGTATATATATATATATATATATATATATATAAATAGATACATTAATTATCTTTACTATATTTCAAGTCATGTTAGTGCCTTTATCTGGTCTATCTATCCTTTTGTATATTGTTCACCTGGCCGGGTATATATATATATATATACTGTATATATCTCATTATGCTGCATTAACACAAAGTAAATCAGGGGACTCATGTGAATTTCAAAAGTACACAAGGGTCCTGCAAAGCAAAAAAGGTGAGAACCACTGTAATAGGTGAAAGCTCTTAGAGGAACTACTATATTTCATAAGCAATGTACAGAGTTTAACAAACCACAAAGGTCTTTTTTCTTCAAGCGTAAAACCTTTGAGGTTTGGAAAGTTCTGTACTTCACATATAAAGACTTTTGTTAGTCCTCTGAAAATGTTACACGTTACAACAATATTAAATTAAAAAATGTTACACGTTACAACAATATTAAATTAAAAAATGTTACACGTTACAACAATATTAAATTATAAACATAACTTTTAACAATATATTGTGAATTTCAATAAACTGAGATACTTACAAGAATGTTTCCACAATAACTACACTTCTTACTGATGGACAAAGAGACTCTTAAAATTACTATAAAAGAGATATGATATTAAAAAATATATATTTCATGCCTATAAAAAATAAAACATTTAAACAAGTTGAAATAATTAATTAGTATTATTATTTAACTATTTGGTTTAAGCAGTTAAAAATGAAATTGAAACTAATATGAGCAATATGAATTGTGTACTTCCTCATATTGCTGATAAGGACAGCCCCCACAGATCTATGAGTGAACAAATACATGCTTCTGCAACCTTAAATATTTTTATTTAGTTATTATTTTTTTAAGGAGAAAAGTGTAATGTATTTTTAAATGCCCTCTTTTATTAATGCAACAGATATCTAAAAAAAACACAATAATCTCTTGTTGGTCAAGTGATAAAATACTAATAAAATGTAATTTGGCTTTCTGGGCTTAAAGGGACATAAAACCCAATTTTTTTCTTTCATTATTTAGATAGAACATAAAACTTTAAACAACTTTCTAATTTACTTCTATTATCAAATGTTCTTTGTTTTCTTGTTATCCTTTGTTGAAAAGCAGAAATGTAAGCTCAAGAGTATGCACGTGTCTGCAGCACTATATAGCAGCAGTTTTGCAACAATGTTATTCATTAGCAGGAGCACTAGATGGCAGCACAATTTCCTGTCATGTAGTGGTACAGGCATGTGCACGCTACTTACCTAGGTATCTCTTCAACAAAGAATAACATGAGAATTAAATCAATTTGATAACAGAAGTAAATTGGAAACTTTTTAAAAATTGTATTCTCTATCTGAATCATGAAAGAAAAATGTAGGGTTTTTAGGAATAGTAAACCCCAAAATGCTCTTTTATGCTTCAGATAGAACATACAATTTTAAACAACTTTCCAATGTACTTTTATTATCAAATTTTCTTCATTCTCTTGTTATCCATTGCTGAAGGGACAGCATTGCACTAATGACAGGAAGCTGAACATATCTAGTTAGCCAATCACAAGAGACAAATGTGTGCAGGCACCAATTAGCAGCAGCTCCCACTAGTATATAATATGTGCGCATTCATTTTTAACAAGGGATACTAAGAGAACGAAGCACATTTGAAAACAAAAGTGAATTTAAAAGTGTCTTAAAATGACCTGCTCTATCTGAATCATGCAAGTTTCATTTTTACTTTCCTATCCCTTTAATTACAAAATGCAGGGAAAGTTGATATTATTAAATATGACAACAATTAGAAAAGTCAATAAACATGATTGACTTATTTTACTATTTAGAAAAAATAAAGAGCAGTTTGAAAAGGTAGCTTATAGCAGAAAATAATTACTGTGTTGAGACAGTTTTGTTTCTCAAAACAAGTTCCATATAAAGGGAATGATAAGGTTTCAAATACATCTGATACAGCATTGTTTAAAGAACAGTAGACTTTTCTTTCATGACTCAGGCAGATCATGCAGTTTTAAAAAAACTTTGTAATTTACTTCTTTTATAGAATTGTTTAGTCTTTTTATATGCAAACTTTCTGATGCACAAGTCCCTACCGAGTATGTTCAAGAGTTCACAGTGTATACATAAGTGTATAATTGGCTGATAGTTATCAGATGAAACAGAAGGCAGGGAAATGGAAGACATTTTAAAATTTGTCAGTAAAAAATCTACTGCTCATTTGAAATTCAGAGCAAGTGATTGTGCATTGTTATCTAATTATGGAATTCTTCGGTATTTAATGGTCATTTTAGGATGGCTGGCTGGCTGGTGAGGCAATCTTATAACATGGATCCTTTTGTAACCTTGCATTACGAACAGTTTCTGCATCTTGCTTCAGTCTTAAAGGGACACTAGAGTTAAAATTACATTTTCATGATTCAGATAGAGCACACAATTTTAAACAACCTTCCAATCCAATTCCATTATCTAAATGTGCACATTCTTTTTATATGCATACTTACCGAGGCACCAGCTTCTACTGAGCAAGTGCAAGAATTCACAATATATTTGTAGTTGCATTTTGTGATTGGCTGATGGCTGTCACATGATGCAGTGGCAAGTAAAATGGAACTAACTTTGAAAATGGTCAGAAAAAAATCTACTACTCATTTAAAATTCAAAGTTATGCATTTAGTAATTATGCTATTCTACTGCATTAAGTAGTCCTTTAACATAAAAGGTTAGGGTGTGTACGGAGTTGGTTGCTGCTACTCTGGGTGCTAATACTATTGTTTAGACTAGTTGTTTTGGCCCTTTGCCTGCCTGTGACTTTGCCTTTCTGGATGCCTCCTCATTTTATTGTGATCTCTGTTTAAAGGAACACTCAATCAAAATTAAACTTGCATTATTCAGATAGAGCATGGAATTTTAAACAACTTTCCAATTTACTTCTATTAACTAAACGTGCACAGTCTTTTTATATTTAAACGTTTTGAGTCACCAGCTCCTACTGAGCATGTGCAAGAATAAGTGTGTATGCATTTGTGAATGGCTGCTGGCTGTCACATGGTACGTGTATGCATTTGTGATTGGCTGATGGCTGTCACATGGTACAGGGGGAGTGGAAAGAAACCTAACTTTTAAAATTGTCAGAAAAAAAATCTACTACTCATTTGAAGTTCAGACTAAGTACTAATGCATTGTCTTGTTATCTTGCATTTGTTGATTATGCAAATCTACTCTGTTGACCGGTCCTGTCTGACCATTGCTTTTGGAGCCTGATTTTTCATTCTGTTGTCCTTGCAGTGTATGACCATGACTCCTGATTTGGGATTATGGACCCCTTCCTACTGTGTATGACCTGGCCTGTAACTCACTACAGTTTTTTTGGACTACATACTGTGCTTTGGGCCGTTCTCCCCTGACCTACGGAACTGGTGTCTTACTCCTCACTTCTCAATCCAATGTGTCTCTGAGCACACTGAACCAAGTGTAAAGTATATATTGCTAATACCTTACACACTGTGCTGCCTCATTTTTATTGGCTGAAATCAGTGCTCATGCTTTATATAATAGATTTTTTTTTGTATTTTACATGCTTATATGTATTAAAATTGCACTACACTTCTATAAGTTTAATATACTTTCTAGTGTTTTTTTGTTGTTGCTATAAACTATTAGTTATAGTACTACTTAAATCGCCCTGATTTTACATAACACATACCACAATTCCTAGGTACTTATCGGACTACTGTTAAAACAATAAATATAGTATCACCAGGCACACAACAAAAAACAATGAATACTTAGTTCAGGGGTGCTCAACTTTGGTGCCCCATAGGTTTTGGAGCTAAATTTCCCATGATGCTCAAACACTGAGCATCAACCGAGTGGGCATCATGGGAAATGTAGTTCCAAAACATCTGGAGCACCAAGGTTAAGCACCCCTGACTTAGAGACTTCCAGTCACAATCAATTATGTAACTGCTTCCAACGTAAAATGTATCATTCCTTTAAACCTCAAATAGAAGAAAGAAACAATCCTATAGTGTAACACTGTTTCAATGCGTAACAATATGCAAGCAACGGTACTCACACAATACAAAACATCAATAGCTCTAAGATATGCACTCAAAAGATCAGAAGACGCACTTGGCACTTATTAAAACTCACAATTGTGCAAATTTAAAAGTCACCCAGGGGTCATAACACTCAGGAACATAAGAAACTAATGCTAACCAAGAACATATAACATAGGCTTCCCAAGTTTTCAGTAGCTGTATGTGTAGCTGTTCAGTCTGTGTCCGTCCAGTAAAGAGTTAACCTCTCCTTGTGTCGTAGCACTGTAACTACTGTGCACATTTTTTTGTGTGATTTAGACAGAGCATGCAATTTTAAAAAAAGTTTCCAATTTACCTCTATTATCAAATTTGCTTTGTTCCTATGGTATACTTTGTTGAAAAGATACCTAGGTAGGTGTCTGGAGCAGTGGCAGACCTTATGACCAAAGAGCCCTGGTGCACAAATATTTTTTAGCCCCCCTCCCCAACACATTCTGCATTTACATAAAAGCATATCACTAGCTTTGGGATATGAACTGAAAGTATGGTTTATATAAAGCAAAAAATATATATATCAACATATATATCAGCCAAGCGACTGAGATACTGGGAAATCATAGAGGGTTTTTTAATATACATTTTTCCCTAAAGCATAGCATATCTGAGCTTTTGCTATAATGTCATTTATACATAAAAGAGTCTAATGTGCATGGTAAGAACATGTCTCTAAATGCTTCTGAGGATTACATTCACAATGCGGATTGAGTGGCTATGGGGTGTGTTGCTGCTGTCTGGGAATAAGGTGGTTAAAGAGAAAAACAAATGATGCTTACCTGATAAATTTATTTTCTTGTGACGGGAAGAGTCCACAGCTGCATTCATTACTTTTGCGAAATACGGAACCTGGCCACCAGGAGGAGGCAAAGACACCCCAGCCAAAGGCTTAAATACCTCCCCCACTTCCCTCATCCCCCAGTCATTCTGCCAAGGGAATGAGGAACAGTAGGAGAAATATCAGGGTGAAAAAAGGTGCCAGAAGAACATAAAATTACTGCTGCCTCATAGATCAAAACACGGTGCGGAATCTGTGGACTCTTCCCATCAGAAGAAAAGAAAATTAACAGGTAAGCATAATTTATGTTTTTCTTCTTAAAAGGGAAGAGTCTACAGCTGCATTCATTACTTTTGGGAAAACAATACCCAAGCTAGAGGACACTGAATGCAAACAACGGGTGGGTTAAAAAAAGAAATGCGGCCCCTTCGAAAAGTTACCACAGCCTGAATTACCAGACACCCTATAAAAATATAGACGACATGGGAGAAAACTCGAAGCCCAGGTAACTGCACATTAGTTACACCGCCAGCAATGCCAAACTAGACACCACTCAGTCCCAGAGTCCGTCCAGCCAAAACAGCCTCTGCGGAGTCAGCCTTGCGGGTCACGAAGGTACCCGGCTAAAAGACAAGGACCACTATCTGCCCCCAAAAGGGAGAACAGATTCCCAGGAAAAAATCTAAATGATCATACCACACGGCTCAACAGACATAGAACAACCCATGGTTGTCTTATGACAGAATCGCACAGGGAGACAAACTCCCTAGAAACACAAGGACTGAATAAAAAAAAGAGATCTATACACAGGGAAACACGTCCCAAAAAGGACTCGAGGGACACCCTCATATCCCTGATCCAGTACCATACCATAAGGTACTCCAGAAAACATGAGTTCCCTATTGCCTCGTATCAGATTGAAACCTGCAGGCTACGCAAGCAGTGACAGCAGAACTAGGATAACTATCCCAGCAGTTAGTAAAGCGTTCTCCAAGAGAACACCAAACCGTCTGAACAGGAACTCTCAAGGACCAGCTTCCAGGTAGGAAAGCTGGCTCAACCATCGCGAAACCCAAACCATTGAAAGGCGTTTTAAAGCCTGCTAGCACACATTCAAGTGCAAATAGCTGTAGGTGGTTTCAAACTGCAAACCTTCCAAGGGCTCACAGCCCTCCGAATACTAGGCTCGAAGGAGCATGCCCTCCCAGCACAAGACACCAGTAGAAAAGAGGAGGAGAGCATAAGTCCTCCCACCAAAGGGGAGGACCGACTCTGGAAGGAAACGGTCAGCACTGCATAGAATAACCAATCCCCAACCTTCCCTCCAGGGTAATGGTCCCAACCCAAAGGCTAGTCAAAGACCGAAGACAAGAGTCCCAGACCTCTGGAAGAGAAAGAAAGGGTCAACGAGGAACAAAACCCCTGGGTAGACCTCTGACCGCTACTACAAACAGCATTCTACCAAGATTCAGAAAAGACATTGTGCACTAGTACGAGACCCCCTACACTGCTGTCTTCCCCAAAAAAGGAACACTTCCCAAGGTAAGAGGGCCCTCAGACCCCCAACATCTATATATCAGAATCCATCATTTAGCAGGATCCCCAACGAGGTTCAAACCCTCAGCCTCACGCTGCAGGAACTGAGGGATCAGTTACTACATCGCATCTCCCTTTCCAAGATTCTGAGAACGCAAGAAGGGAAAAGACACTTACAAGACAGGAAAAACAAGGACCCAAAGGTCGTAATATAAAGCTACTTTAGGCAAGGATAATTGTAGGACTTGGATTATGAAGAGTACATAGCCATAGCTGGATTTGAACTCTGGACCATCAGCTTTCAGGGAAACAATTTACCGCTAAGTCATTGTGGGACACAATAAGATACTAAGGTAACTCCGAACCAGGAGAACCCAACCCCTGCTCTAGAAGAGAAGGGAACTAAAGCAACGGAAACCACCCTACTATAGAGGCGAGACCCCTCAGCCATATCGCCAACCCAGTTGAAGACACCTGGAGTCTACAGGAACATCAAATGCGCCAGAAGACCAGTCGGGACCCGTCAGAAAAACATAGAGCCTAATCCAGAGGCAAATAGGCATCTCCCACGAAAAACAGAGCCATGTCCCCCTCTGCGAGAGGTACACAGGACCACAAACACCTAAGGTGAGACCGAACCGTCCACACCCATCTAGCGAGAAACATGGACCTTAGCCAGGGTCCTCGAAAACCAAAATCGATCTTAAAATCTAACTTCCAGAGGAACCCTAAGTTGCCTCATACGATTAGGAGCGCACCATCTAAAGTCCGTAGACTTGGCGATCTAGCAACAGCCTCAAACCCAAGAGTCTGAAAGATCTCCTGAACAGTTTAAGAATTCGGCACTCAGTGCACTTGGATCGCAAGGAAATCTCATAGGCAATCGTTAACATGTGTTGCACACACTGGCAAGGTAGCAACCAACACCCGAAGGTGAATGAGAAACCTGGACCTTGCTAGCCATTCCAGAGAGTTAGACGTAAGGCCACCTTCCACAAAGCCCTAACGGAACTTCAAGGATAAATGGTCAACTACCTGACCCCAAAAGTGCGACCGTCTGTAACCGACCTTGACTCTTCACTGTTAAGCCCCAAGGCTAGAGTTGCAACGAGGACGGTAACACCCGAACATTGAGACCGTGGTCAGACCAAGGGTATAGTATGGAAGAGACAACAGCCCCAGATCCTTGTAGGATCGATCTTCCAAAGAGAAACTTCTGTAACAAGGTAAAAGCTGGAGCCTCGTAGCTCCCCACAGAAGGCAGGGAACCACTGCACACCACCTCTTAGAGTGACGCAACTCTGAGCAGAGAAAGAAGGCCATGCCCGCGCTTCCAGAACAGATGATCCACCCAAGGCGGGAAGGAAGGAGACCCTGCCACTGTAAGAAAATGTTTAATAGGCTAAGAGTCAGCATCCGTAAGAACTTCGAGTGAAGACGCAAATCGTTCACCACTCGGAACACCAGACTACATAGGTAACTCACATCTCCCAACTCCAAAGGAATGGACTTACGTTTCTGAGTCCCCAGGGACCTGAAAGAACCATGATGATGTCTGCAAAAACAGATCCGTTTCTCAGGCAAGTAGCCCGAACAGCTGACCTTAGATCGGTATTTACAATCCTCCCTTCAGAGAGGTTGTATTTAAATAGCAGGCCTCATACTTCGATAGGATCCGAGCCCGGAATCTATATCTATAGCAATAGGCCAAGTGACATTCAGAATCCAACAGGATTAAATCAGCACCACGAGGGTGACATGAACCCAGGTAGCAGCCGAAAGGCGTCCAGTACCTAAACATAATTCTATTATTCAAAAGGTGCGCAACTTCCAAGGAAGTGCCCAAGGACCACAAAATCGCAAGTATCGGTTCCAGAGAAGAGCGTTATCAAAAACGAAAATCTAACAGACATGAGCTTAAGAAAACACAAATTAAACGCATCCATCCGGATCAAAAATAAAATAAAGGCAGCACACATCGGGTGAACGCCCAAGGTGAATGAGAACACCAACGGGACAAGCCGATCAGAGGCCCTATTCACCCAAGCTCAGAACTGGAACCGAAACATAAAGGAAAAAATAAAATGAAAACGTTAAGGAGATTGGCTTTATCCCCATATATCCAATTTGCCATCCAGCATCTAAGGCCTCGGATCCCTCGGCCCACTAGGACTGGGATCCTCCAACATCGCCAAAACATGCCTTAAAAGAACACGAAGTTGTGCCAGCCTATAACGGAAGGCAAAATCATTCCTTTAACGGATCAATGAAAGACCCTGGCCCAGAGGTTGGGGCCCCTGAAGCCTCAGAGGCCAACGCTTCCCCAGAAGGCCAAACTGAATTAGGCGATCCCACGCCCGATGGGCCCTGGTTAACAGAACACGGACAATACCTTAAAAATATTTTACTTGGGAGATATAAATGAGACAGCGCCATAGAAATGGCTATGCGGAACCATGCCGTAACCTCTGAAGGAAACAAGCCACCCTCCGGAGAAGGGGTAAAGGCCATAGGGACACCTGCTTGCGTAGCTGAGAAAGGGTGTGGGACACGCGCCTCATGGGACATAGAAACCTCGGAGGCGGATGGCTCAACACACTTTAAGCTCCCTGCTTCGGGGGAAGAGAGTACTCTAGAATGGCAATCGGAACATAACTGATGGGCATTGATAACCCGGGCCATTTCATAATTATCACAAGACACATTCTCCGTATCAGAGTCATCCGTGTCCAACATATCAGAATCCTCCATAATCTTGGGATTACAAAATGACAAAAACTAACTGGCACCCTTCTAACACCCCCAATGGCTGGGGCACTCACCACCTCCTGTGAACCAGACAACCCACGAGCTAGACTCTCTCTGTCGCACACAGTCAGCATACGGAAGTGAGAAACAACGTAACCGCACCCGTCACAAGGTGCACAGTGCCAGTCACAAAAAAGGCGCGCAATCTCAAGAGATAGCGTTAGTAAAATAAGGCCGTTATGTTCCGTAAAAGCCGTGAGCCTAGGTATTGCTACACATATGCATATAAAACCATATAACAAACATGATTAAAGTCCCCCCTGTTCAATAACCCCCCTCAGGAGATATTAACCCATGATTCCTAATTAAGATAAAAGAAGTCCCACTGGGACCCTACCTTGTTTCGTTAACATTACATTCACATATCGAAATAAAATGAAACGATCTTACCGGAATCTACGCCTTGGAACAGAAACACGGCCCTTCAAGTGTGACAGATAGTAGCCTCGCTTCTGACATGGACTTGAGTGAATAAAGGTAGGCAGCGAAATTCGTCACTGCTGATTACCAAGGAGCTGTTAATAAGAGTCAGGATGGGTACGCAGGAAAACTCTGACTGCATCTCCAGACTCTAACTTTCATCCATGCTCTCCCTGAGAGGCTGGTAGGATTACTTAAAACTCCAGTCCCATTGCGAAGCGTACTACCCTCCATAAGAGACTATCTCGAACTTCTGACTCTTCTCTGCCAACCTCCTGTGACGAAAGGCAAAGAATGACTGGGGGATGAGTAAAGTGGGGGAGGTATTTAAGCCTTTGGCTGGGGTGTCTTTGCCTCCTCCTGGTGGCCAGGTTCTTTATTTCCCAAAAGTAATTAATGCAGCTGTGGACTCTTCCCGTTTAAGAAGAAAAAAAATTGTCAAACCAGACACCTAATAGTAACCATATTAGCTTTTTTTTGTGTTATGGACTTGTAAGTGTTTAAGCAATGCTGAAGGATTTGGGGCTAAGCTAAAGTTGAGTTACAAAATAGCAGCCAATACGCAAGTAGCCTGCAAATTGTGTGCTGTTGTCAGTCAAGCAAGACATAAGGAACCCCGTCACCTTTAAAATTAAAGCGATCACAAATCACAAACCACCATGACATGTTTATTGCAGCAGTTCACTCTCACACTGTTGCAGTCTCAGCAGTATTAGATGTGTGGGTGTTTTGTGATTTGTGATCACTTTAAAGGGACATGATACCCAAATGTTGAAACACCTGAAAGTGATGCAGCACAATTGTAAAAAGCTGACTAGAAAATAACAGCTAAACATCTCTATGTTAAAAAGAAATATATTTTAACTCAAAAATATTTACACCTCATTGTAAAGGACTTTAAGCAGTAAATCAATTTGCCTGTCCCGGGACTTGCAAGGGAGCGTGCGTCATGCACATTCATGTTATTTCCCTATTCAGTTTAAGTAAGTTTACTATGAAATCTCATAAGATCCCAGTTCATGACCTCAGCACTGCTGATGCCAATTGGCTGCTGTTTATTTCCTCTTTTTTTTTTACCTGCAGCTGGACAGTAGATGAAAGATAACTTTTTACAGAACACACACTCTGGTGAGCTGAGGAAATTGTGAGGTAAAATATTTTCCTTTTTTACATAGAGATGTTCAGATAATATTTTCCTGTCATCTTTTTACAGTTATGCGTCATCACTTTCAAGTGATTTAGCAATATAAGTATTATGTCCCTTTAACTTTTATTTTTCACTCTCCTTTTACCTGACTGTTTCCCTTTACCACTGTTTGAGCTGCTGAACTTGAAGTGACAGCCAGTAAATGCTATTAGTACATGCTCCAAAACATGCAGCCAATTAAATTATATCTGCTACTTATACTGGTCTAATATACCGACACTATTCTATATATCTTTTTACAACAGCACAACTATATCAGGTATTGCAAGTATGCTCTGAAAGAGGAGCAGTATGAGAACATGCTGCTATATAAAGACAGTGTGTGCATTACATTTTAGGCTACACAGCTATGTGAGTTTCTGAGTTAATGAGCAAACTTGCTACTAACTGCTGCAAGCAGCTATAAACACCTGGGGCCCGATCCGATATGCAGCGTCGCCAGCAAAAGCCGCCAACGCCGAAATTTGCGCTGGTTTGGTATCCTATATACGGCGTAACCTAGAAGTTACGCCCGTATATTTTTGCCTTCGCCCGTAGTTTTTTGGGCCATAGGCAGGTATACCAAACCAGCGCAGTTTGGTATCCAATATACAGCGTAAGGACTTACGTGGCGAAAATTGAGAAATCTTACTCCATTTTCACCTTGCCACAAAATGCAGCCGTAGTAAGCCTTACGCTGTCTATTGGAGCCCCATAACTCCCTAAACTAGCTGCTAAATAAAACCTAACACCTAACGCATGCGCAATGTCTATCTGTCAACCGCGATACGCTAAATAAAACCTAACACCAAATGCATGCGCAATGTCTATCTACCTGTCAACCGCGATCCCCCGCCGCAATCCCTAATAAAGTATTTAACCCCTAAACCGCCGCCCCCGGACCCCGCCGCCAGCTATATTAAATCTATAACCCCCTAATGTGAGCCCCTACCCCGCCGCCATCTACCTTACCTACCCCCTAAAGTGAGCCCCTTACACCGCCGCCATCTACCTTACCTACCCCCTAAAGTGAGCCCCTACCCAGCCGCCATCTACCCCTAAAGTGAGCCCCTACCCCGCCGCCATCTACCTTACCTACCCCCTAAAGTGAGCCCCTACCCCGCCGCCATCTACCTTACCTACCCCCTAAAGTGAGCTCCTACCCCGCCGCCATCTATTTTAAAAATATTAACCCCTAATTTAATCCCCCTACACCGCCGCCGCCTATATTAAACACATTAACCCCTAATCTAAACACCCCTACACCGCCGCCAGCTATATTAACTATATTAACCCTAATTATATTAGGGTTAATATAGTTAATATCGTTATTATATTATATATATATTAAGTATAATACCCCTATCTAACTCTAACATCCCTAACTAAATTCTTATTAAAATTCCTATTTAAATCTAAATACTTACCTATAAAAAAAAAAACTAAGATAGCTACAATGTAATTAATAATTACATTGTAGCTATTTTAGGGTTTATATTTATTTTACAGGTAACTTGGTATTCATTTTAACTAGGTACAATAGCTATTAAATAGTTAATAACTATTTAATAGCTACCTCGTTAAAATAATTACCAATTTACCTGTAAAATAAATCCTAACCTAAGTTACAAATACACCTACACTATCACTAAATTAAATAAACTACAAATATTTAAACTAAAATACAATAAAATAAAATAAACAAAATTACAAAAAAAACCCCACTAAATTACGAAAAATAAAAAAAATATTACAAGATTTTTAAGCTAATTACACCTATTCTAAGCCCCCTAATAAAATAATAAAGCCCCCCAAAATAAAAAAATTTCCCTACCCTATTCTAAATTTAAAAAGTTCACAGCTCTTTTACCTTACCAGCCCTTAAAAGGGCCTTTTGTGGGGCATGCCCAAAAGAAAACAGCTCTTTTGCCTGTAAAGAAAAAACACAATACCACTCCCCAACATTACAACCCACCACCCACATACCCCTATTCTAAACCCACCCAAACCACCCTTAAAAACACCTAACACTACCCCCTGAAGATCTCCCTACCTTGTCTTCACCCAACCGGGCAGAACTCTTCATCCGATCCGGGCGATGTCCAATCAAGCGGCAGAGAAGTCTTCTTCCATCCAGGCGATGTCTTCAATCAAGTGGCAGTGAAGTCTTCTTCCATCCGGGCGATGTCTTCAATCAAGCGGCAGTGAAGTCTTCTTCCATCCGGCGATGTCTTCAAGCAAAGCGGCATCTTCAATCTTCTTTCTTCGCTCCTCCGCCGCGGAGCATCCATCCGGCACGAAGACTGAACGAGGAATGAGGTACCTTTAAATGACGTCATCCAAGATGGCGTCCCGTCGAATTCCGATTGGCTGATAGGATTGAACTTGAATCTGATTGGCTGATTCAATCAGCCAATCAGATTTTTCTACCTTAATTCCGATTGGCTGATAGAATCCTATCAGCCAATCGGAATTCGACGGACGCCATCTTGGATGACGTCATTTAAAGGTACCTCATTCCTCGTTCAGTCTTCGTGCCAGATGGATGCTCCGCGGCGGAGGAGTGAAGAAAGAAGATTGAAGATGCCGCTTTGCTTGAAGACATCGCCTGATGGAAGAAGACTTCACTGCCGCTTGATTGAAGACATCGCCCGGATGGAAGAAGACTTCACTGCCGCTTGATTGAAGACATCGCCCGGATGGAAGAAGACTTCTCTGCCGCTTGATTGGACATCGCCCGGATCGGATGAAGAGTTCTGCCCGGCTGGGTGAAGACAAGGTAGGGAGATCTTCAGGGGGTAGTGTTAGGTTTTTTTAAGGGGGGTTTGGGTGGGTTTAGAATAGGGGTATGTGGGTGGTGGGTTGTAATGTTGGGGGTGGTATTGTGTTTTTTCTTTACAGGCAAAAGAGCTGTTTTCTTTGGGGCATGCCCCGCAAAAGGCCCTTTTAAGGGCTGGTAAGGTAAAAGAGCTGTGAACTTTTTAAATTTAGAATAGGGTAGGGAATTTTTTTTATTTTGGGGGGCTTTATTATTTTATTAGGGGGCTTAGAATAGGTTTAATTAGCTTAAAAATCTTGGAATATTTTTTTTATATTTTGTAATTTAGTGTTTAGTTTTTTTTGTAATTTAGTTTAGTTTATTTTATTGTATTTTAGTTTAGATATTTGTAGTTTATTTAATTTAGTGATAGTGTAGGTGTATTTGTAACTTAGGTTAGGATTTATGTTACAGGTAAATTGGTAATTATTTTAACTAGGTAGCTATTAAATAGTTATTAACTATTTAATAGCTATTGTACCTAGTTAAAATAAATACCAAGTTACCTGTAAAGTAAATATAAACCCTAAAATAGCTACAATGTAATTATTAATTACATTGTAGCTATCTTAGGGTTTATTTTATAGGTATTTAGATTTAAATAGGAATATTTTAATTAATAATATTAATATTAATTAGATCTATTTTAATAAGAATTTAGTTAGGGATGTTAGAGTTAGATAGGGGTATTATACTTAATATATATATAATATAATAACGATATTAACCCTAATATAATTAGGGTTAATATAGTTAATATATATAATATAATAACTATATTAACTATATTAACCCTAATATAATTAGTGTTAATATAGTTAATATAGCTGGCGGCGGTGTAGGGGGATTAGATTAGGGGTTAATGTGTTTAATATAGGCGGCGGCGATGTAGGGGGATTAAATTAGGGGTTAATATTTTTAAAATAGATGGCGGCGGGTTAGGAGCTCACTTTAGGGGGTAGGTAAGGTAGATGGCGGCGGGGTAGGGGCTCACTTTAGGGGGTAGGTAAGGTAGATGGCGGCGGGGTAGGGGCTCACTTTAGGGGGTAGGTAAGGTAGATGGCGGCGGGGTAGGGGCTCACTTTAGGGGGTAGGTAAGGTAGATGGCGGCGGGGTAGGGGCTCACTTTAGGGGGTAGGTAAGGTAGATGGCGGCGGGGTAGGGGCTCACTTTAGGGGGTAGGTAAGGTAGATGGCGGCGGGGTAGGGGTTCACTTTAGGGGGTAGGTAAGGTAGATGGCGGCGGGGTAGGGGCTCACTTTAGGTGGTAGGTAAAGTAGATGGCGGCGGGGTAGGGGCTCACTTTAGGAGGTAGGTAAGGTAGATGGCGGCGGGGTAGGGGCTCACTTTAGGGGGTAGGTAAGGTAGATGGCGGCGGGGTAGGGGCTCACTTTAGGGGGTAGGTAAGGTAGATGGCGGCGGGGTAGGGGCTCACTTTATGGGGTAGGTAAGGTAGATGGCGGCGGGGTAGGGGTTCACTTTAGGGGGTAGGTAAGGTAGATGGCGGCGGGGTAGGGGCTCACTTTAGGGGGTAGGTAAGGTAGATGGCGGCGGGGTAGGGGCTCTCATTAGGAGGTTATAGATTTAATATAGCTGGCGGCGGGGTCCGGGAGCGGCGGTTTAGGGGTTAAGAAATGTATTAGGTGGCGGCGGGGTCCGGGAGCGGCGGTTTAGGGGTTAATACATTTTTTATTGTTAGGATAGTGAGGGGGGATATCTAATTTTCAACAAAAGATACTGAGAGAACAAAGACAATTTGATAATAGAAGAAAATTATAATGTTGTTTAACCCCTTAAGGACCAGCGACGTACCCTTTATGTCACTGGCCTTTTTTTGTGACTTGATTGTTTTATAGTGCGATCTTGCCACCAGCGTTGAGACTGCTCTATTCCACAAAGCCTGCTGGAGGGAGGGCATTAATAGCGTGTTCTTGCTAGACTTGTGGTATTATGTCTGGAAAAAACCCTTAACGACCAGTGACATACAGAGTACATTGTGGTCATTAAGGGGTTAAAAGTGCATGCTCTTTCTAAATCATGAAAGTAAAATTCTGATTTTTACGTCCCTTTAAGCCCAGGAAAGATTTCTCATTATACAATGCAGGCAACTACCTATGTACATTTTCTTGCATGGGCAGATTTTATGATCTTAGCTTTTTTTTCATACAATTATTGCACAGATCAACCAATAAAAAAATAAATTAAAAAAAAGTGAACGTATTGGCTATAGTTTAAAGGGTTTGCTAAATTGCATGAAAATAAAATAAATGATTTGATACATCAATATTTACAGTGTTAAAAAAAATAAATTATATATATATATTGTAAAACAAGGGTTGGGGGAGTAAAATCTTTACAAAAGTAAAGGCAAAACTGGAGGCGCTAATGCTAACACTGTATAAAGAAAGGTGAAGCTGCTGGAGTATACCTGAAATGTGTGTCTGAACAGCCCTCTCCTACAGACACACAGTGTAAACTTATAACCCAGAAAGATATAGTACACTACACAGCGCTACACCCCTTTTTTTAAACTAGAAAGATTGGCTCCTACACCTAAAGTAAATCAATTGTTACACTAGTATCCTCAGATCTACTGTCGTTGGATATCGAGTTTCTAGAGGGAAAGAGACATCTATTTAAATGTGATAGGTAAACATATAAAACCCCTTATTTTCTCATATATAAACAAGTGTATCTGTAGTTGCTTACAATGTATCTAATCCAATACACACTTATGGGAATAACATATAAGTTCACAAGCATCAAACTCTTATATACCTATTCGGTACATTAAGACTTGCGGTATAATATATAAAAACAATGATCAAGAAGCAAATAAATGTCTGTAAGACTAGGAAACCAGCTCTTTATAGTAGAGAGTACATTTCCTACAGGCACAATTCCTTGTATCCAGATATCCTATTAAGGGCTCACGATCTACTTACATCAATCACCCTCAATCGGATGAGGTAAGGATTAGGTGGTTTATCACGGATAAAGGTGTATCACTTTCCAGGAAGCGACTTGAATCCTCAGCTTGTTAGTAGTAGCTCGCCAGGCACTTTTTCTTAGATCACAGTGTCAATTTCCTATTTTTCCCATTAGGCTGTGTATCTCATGAAGTCAACAGAACAGCACATAAGTCAGATACCAATCAGTAATCTTGTTGCTTTCAGCAAACAAACATAAAGTGTCTTTAAAACCAAAGGGAAGTCCAAGTTTGCAAATCAGATCACAAACAGCAGACTTGATTCTTTAAGTAAATATAACGCGTGCTTAAAACCAGAGGGCAGATCCAGCATGCAATTCAGATCACAAACAGTAGCCTTAAAAGACTCTAAATCCAAAGATAGTATAGATTCACACTAAGGAGGCAATCCAACGTTCAAGATAGGTTGGAAGTTTTAGTAAAAGTCCTGTTTTTGTGAAAATCTGTCAGCAGATACCGGTTTAATATGCAGTTGGTTTTCAGCAGAGAGAGACAGATTTCTTGCCACACAAGGCAGTGAACACCATTGCTGAAAGCAACAAGATTACTGATTGGTATCTGACTTATGTGCTGTTCTGCTGACTTCATGAGATACACAGCCTAATGGGAAAAATAGGAAATTGACACTGTGATCTAAGAAACGTGCCTGGCGAGCTACTACTAACAAGCTGAGGATTCAAGTCGCTTCCTGGAAAGTGATTCACCTTTATCCGTGATAAACCACTAATCCTTACCTCATCCGATTGAGGGTGATTGATGTAAGTAGATCGTGAGCCCTTAATAGGATATCTGGATACAAGGGATTGTGCCTGTAGGAGATGTACTCTCTACTATAAAGAGCTGGTTTCCTAGTCTTACGGACATTTATTTGCTTCTTGGTCATTGTTTTTATATATTATACCGCAAGTCTTAATGTACCGAATAGGTATATAAGAGTTTGATGCTTGTGAACTTATATGTTATTCCCATAAGTGTGTATTGGATTAGATACATTGTAAGCAACCACAGATACACTTGTTTATATATGAGAAAATAAGGGTTTTTATATGTTTACCTATCACATTTAAAAAGATATCTCTTTCCCTCTAGAAACTCGATATCCAACGACAGTAGATATGAGGATACTAGTGTAACAATTGATTTACTTTAGGTGTAGGAGCCAATCTTTCTAGTTTAAAAAAAGGGGTGTAGCGCTGTGTAGTGTACTATATCTTTCTGGGTTATATATATATATATATATATATATATATATATATATATATATATATATATATATATATATATATATATATATATATATATGATTTAAAACTGTAAATATATATACTGTAAATATATATACTGTAAATATATTTATATAATACTTTTCTTTTTAAAATAAAACTCTCCAACGACCGCCCATAAAAGAAAGCTGAACTAGTGGATAAAGCTTAATTTATCATAGTCCAATCTCGCTGCAGCATTGCGCATGTAATTTGAATATTCATATCGTACTAATTCGCTGAAGATCGCATGCGCAGTACACTGTAAGGGCAATTGCATGCGTACTTGATCCTAAATGACCCGGACGCCATCTTTACTGTTCTGTACTGTACTGTTACCACTTATGCGCATATCCTTTCATATGTCATAATAGAATTCAGTTATTTACACTTTCTAAGGGATCTAAAAAAGCAAACAAAAGCGAGATTGTAAGAAATAGCTAAGTGGATGTTACATCCTTACTATTGCTTACAATACGTCCCTGTCCACATCCAGCACTTGGTTAGGAGAGAGGATAAAGGGAAACTGATATGCGCATGCATTAACCGGACAACTATTTGAATGCGCATGCAAACCACCATGATATTTCTACCTAGGCAGAACATCATTATAGGGCCCGCATAATAAGGACAATTATGGGTTTGACGAAATCATCATTTTGGAGAACAAATTACAGGAAAATGACCAGAAACATTTAATAGGTACCAAATGCAAATATATTTCATATATAATGAGGTTTTAAAACAAGTTAAAATAATTGAGTTTCCTATCCATTTAACAGATATATTTATGGGCTTTCAGTGGCTACCAGGGTCGGCTCCAGAACGAATGAAATGGGGGGGCATTTTTTTTTCACGAGGGGGCACGCATTTAAAAAGCATGTATGAGAGTCAAAATAAGAGCAGACCTACTGTGGCAGTCCAGAGGTTACATTTATCAGATCTCTGCTTTGCAGGAGTTTATATTTCTGGAAGTGCAGCGGTTACATGTTTCATATCTCAAGGAGTATAGGGGTTACATTTATAAGATGTCTGGCAGTGCTGCAGCAGTTACATTTACCAGATTTATGGCAGTGCAGGGGTTACATTTGTCATATCTCAGGAATGTCTCCCACATATGACACAGCCAGTGGACACACATACACACACACATACACACGGTATATATGTATATACACACACACATATATATATATATATATATATATATATATATATATATATATATATACACAAACAATATATATATATATACACACACAGTGTGTGTATTGTGTGTATGTATGTATGTGTGTGTGTGTATATATATATATATATATATATATATATATATATATAATAAAACAACCTTGGGGACAAATAGGAGATGTTTTGAAACATGTAAATAATAAACATAAGGCTATTTCACTCATTGTCCCACAGCTACATTTGAAGTGTGTGTATTTGAGCACCTATAATCTGACACACATTTTACACTGATCACTGCAGATAAAGCAGGCACAATGCACACTTGTTTTGTGTGACCTGCAGTGGGGAAACCAAGGAATTCCCAATTTGCTTCTTTATCTGTGGCTGCCAGGATATAAAGCACAATAGGGAATGGATACTACTCTCACACACACATTTGGTTATACGGCTGTGTTTTCACAAAATTACTGCCTTCCCTCTCACTGACTATTAGCTTCTCCCAGCACTTCCTGCAGAGGTCTGATGATGTCATCATCTCACTTCAGCTCTGTAGTAAGTGGGCTAGCAGGAGGAGGGGCATTGCAAGCCCTAGGTTAACTGTGAGAGCACCAGCAGGGAAATGCAACTTTATTTGTTATCTGGTTGTAAATAGAGGAGAGTAAAGAGATTAGCTGGGCCCTCCAGTGGCGGATCTCCAGGGTCCAGTGGCTGCAAATGGTTGATGCGACATTTGGGACCCTGGACGTTCCGTCACTTTTAAAATGTAAAAAAAAAATTTTTTATTTTTTTTTTTAAAAATCACTTCTTTTGCCCTGGGGGGCACAGCATTCCATTTGGGGGGGCATTGCCCCCAATGCCCCCCCCTTAGAGCCGACCCTGGTGGCTACACACTTGCTAGCAGTAATATTACCAACTACAGTTAACCAGAATAAAGCAACATAAAACTCAAAACTTACACGAACATTACTTTGGAGTAGAAGCAGCTTTGCAATTCACTTAGAAAAATGCTTCTAGTAAAAGTTATCACCATTTCAGTGACAGGTTTTACTGTATAGTGCATATGTACATATGCCTCAAGCAATTGATAGATCACTTAGAAACCTACTGTTTGACATGCACTTACCTCTGTGGATATGTGCTAATGCCAGACACACAACATGATGAAGACAGGAATTCCAGGCACTAAAAAATTCTTCCTTCTGTGTCATCACCTGTAAGGCACAACATTCTAGATGATTAGCTGGAAGTTACATAAGTCACTTTTGTTTTTGAAAATTAAAGGGAAAGTAAAGTCAAAATTAAACTTAAAAGGATTGGATAGAGCATGAAATGTTAAACCACTTACCAATTTACATATATTATCACCTTTGCTTAGTTCTGTTGATATCCTTTGCTAAAGATTAATCCTGGGTGGTCTCAGGAGCGTGCATGTTCCTTAAGCCTTAAGCAGTGTTTGCAACATTAGATACAAATAATGTTGCCATAGACTGCTATAAACACATGCACACTCCTGCGCTCCAATCAGCCTACCTAGATTTACTATTCAACAAAGACTAACCGCTAGATTTAGAGTTCTGCGGTAGCCGTCAAAAGCAGCGTTAAGGGGTCCTAACGCTGCTTTTGGCCGCCCGCTGGTATTTAGAGTCAGCCAGGAAAGGGTCTAACGTTCACTTTCAAGCCGCGACTTTTCCATACTGCAGATCCCCTTACGCCAATTGCATATCCTATCTTTTCAATGGGATCTTCCTAACGCCGGTATTTAGAGTCTTGGCTGAAGTGAGCAGTAGACCCTCTACCGACAAGACTCCAGCCGCAGAAAAAAGTCAGTAGTTAAGAGCTTTCTGGGCTAACGCCGGTTTATAAAGCTCTTAACTACTGTGCTCTAAAGTACACTAACACCCATAAACTACCTATGTACTCCTAAACCGAGGCCCCCCCACATCGCCACCACTATAATAAATATTTTTAACCCCTAATCTGCCGACCGCACACCACCGCCACCTACATTATCCCTATGAACCCCTAATCTGCTGCCCCTAACATCGCCGACACCTACATAATATTTATTAACCCCTAATCTGCCCCCCCCCAATGTCGCCGCTACCTACCTACACTTATTAACCCCTAATCTGCCGACCGGATCTCGCCGCTACTCTAATGTATTAACCCCTAAACCGCCACACTCCCGCCTCGCAAACCCTATAATAAATAGTATTAACCACTAATCTGCCCTCCCTAACATCGCCGCCACCTAACTTCAAGTATTAACCCCTAATCTGCCGACCGGACCTCACCGCTACTATAATAAATGTATTAACCCCTAAAGCCAAGTCTAACCCTAACACCCCCCTAAATTAAATATAATTTTAATCTACCGAAATAAATTAAATATTATTAACTAAAGTATTCCTATTTAAAGCTAAATACTTACCTGTAAAATAAACCCTAATATAGCTACAATATAACGAATAATTATATTGTAACTATTTTAGGGTTTATTTTTATTTTACAGGCAACTTTGTATTTATTTTAACTAGGTACAATAGCTATTAAATAGTTATTAACTATTTAATAGCTACCTAGTTAAAATAATTACCAAATTACCTGTCAAATAAATCCTAACCTAATTAAATAAACTAAACTAAATTACAAAAAAAACAAACACTAAATTACAAAAAAAAAAAAAGATTACAAGAATTTTAAGCTAATTACACCTACTCTAAGCCCCCTAATAAAAAAAGACTTAGCTTTAGGGGTTAATACATTTATTAGAGTAGCGGCGAGGTCCGGTCGGCAGATTAGGGGTTAATAAGTGTAGTTAGGTAGCGGCAACGTTGGGGGGGGGGGCAGATTAGGGGTTAATAAATATTATGTAGGTGTCGGCGATGTTAGGGGCAGCAGATTAGGGGTACATAGGTATAATGTAGGTTGCGGCTGTGTCCGGAGCAGCAGATTAGGGGTTAATAATAATATGCAGGGGTCAGCGATAGCGGGGGCGGAAGATTAGGGGTTGATAAGTGTAAGGTTAGGGGTGTTTAGACTCTGGGTTCATGTTAGGGTGTTAGGTGGAGACTTATTGTTTCCCCATAGGAAACAATGGGGCTGCGTTAGGAGCTGAAGGCTGCTTTTTTGCAGGTGTTAGGTTTTTTTTCAGCCCAAACTGCCCCATTGTTTCCTATGGGCAAATCGCGCACGAGCACGTTTTTCCAGCTAGCCGCTACCGTAAGCAACGCTAGTATTGAGGGTTGAAGTGGCGGTAAATTCGGCTCAACGCTCCCTTTTTGGAGCCTAACGCAGCCATTCAGAGAACTCTCAATACCAGCGTTGTTTAGAAGCAGCGCTAGAAAAAAAAGACGCGTAGCTAACGCACTCCTTCGGCAGCAAAACTCTAAATCTAGGTGCAAGAGAACAAAGAAAATGTGATAAATCAAGAATATTGGAAAGTTGTATAAAATTTCACGCTCTATCTAAATCATGACAGTTTACTTTTAATATTACTATCCCTTTAAACATTATTAAAAAATAATTTTACATTTTGTGTATCTATGGATTAATTCTGATTGCATTGCTGCTGTTTTTTTAATACAGTTTCATAAACATATTTTGCAGCTGGGAGAATTTTGAATTATAATTCCATTAGCGAAAACATTTACAGTAAAAGTAATTACTGTTTCAGCAGCATACGCACATATGTTACATGTGACTAGAGCACCAGGATTCAAACACCATGCCTGCTCAGATAGCTGCCGGCGGTGTACTGCATCAGTGAAGACTTCAATTGTGTCATACAAGCCACTGCTGTCTCCCATACAAGATGTGCTGTTTTAATGCTGGTGCACGGGGCACTCACAGCATTTGTGCTTATGCCACTGAAATAGTAAAATGAATGTATGAATTGATTGTCAAAAAAGCAAAATATAAAAAAGAGAAGCTATTGAAGTATGCATTTAAATAAACAATAACTGCTTAATGTTCATCAGCCTGTGTAGTAGCAGTCACTAAAATAATAGACATGCGGGCATTTGTCATGAAATCTAAGCTGTACTATTAGAGAGAAATAGCACCCACAAACACACCCCAGATATTCACATTCACACAAAAACAGGCACCCAGAGACATGAGGAGGATATCAAGAAGTTTGCTTCTCTGTCACTGCCATCTCCCCCCCTTGCTTAAAACACACCAGAGAATATGCACGTGTGCAGCCTTCTTGTACAAATACTGCTGCAGGTTTTTCTGTACAACAGCACTGTAGGGGCAATTTTGGAAAACTTACCACCATAAAGGAAAATTGTCATATTTTCCTAATATTGTGAGCCCTATTTTGTAAGAGTGAGCACAGAGAGGAGTCAGACACGATGGAGATGGAAGGCCAGGCACCATTGCCCCCCTGTAGGAAGGCTTGTGTAGCACAAGACCTCTGAGACCCCTAAAGGGATGCCCCTGGCCAAGGGGGCAGGACACAGGTAAACTCAAAGTTACAGTTTACAGAACACATAGAGGTCACCATGCAAGTATCTAATAGAGGACAAACAAAAGTCAGACACTAGATTGTCAGAGGCATGAAGACCCCAAAGATACATTCACACCCCAGGAATGGTGCTATTTTGATATAAGCAGCAATAATCCATGTACCTCCAGGTGTAAGGTTGTCAAACTATAAGACGGTGGGATTGGCCCTGACCTGGCTCAAAGACACAGCAAGGCAGCAAGAGGCAAGGCAGGGTTGTTCCTGCATCAAGCACAAATAATAAAGTTGGTGACTGGGCAGAGCTAAGGCAACAGGCCAAGGCCTATGACTGGCCCAGGCCCACCAGGCAAGTTTCCTATATGTCTATACTAAGTCCAGGCCTGCCCTCCTGCTTCCTCCATTTGTACCGCTGCCTGATGTTTAAAGAGTCTCATGGTATCTGACCTCAGCCTGAATTTAACAGACTTCTCACCTCAGTCAACTGCTCCTGTTATCTGCTTTCTAAGTGCTGGAAATTGCTATGTTGATGGTTTTCTCCTGTTCCTGTCCTGCATTGCCTAATCTGCACATCTGGTTCCAGCTCTACAACAAGGTAATTTTAAGCAATCGTTACAACTGCAAATAACCTTCTACTTACAATTTTTTTTTATTTTATCGGCTAGATTTAGAGTTTTGTCGGTAAAGACCCGCGTAGCTAACGCAGCTATTTTTCCTACCGCTGCTTCCAAACAACGCTGGTATTTAGAGTTGTCTGAAGGGCTGCGTTAGGCTCCAAAAAGGGAGCGTTGAGCCGAATTTACCGCCACTTCAACCCTCAATACCAGTGTTGCTTATGGTAGCGGTAAGCTGGCAAAACGTGCTTGTGCACGATTCCCCCATAGGAAACAATGGGGCAGTTTGGTCTGAAAAAAAACCTAACACCTGCAAAAAAGCAGCGTTAAGCTCCCAACGCAGCCCCATTGTTTCCTATGGGGAAACACTTTCTAAGTCTGCACCTAACACCCTAACATGAACACCGAGTCTAAACACCCCTAACCTTACACTTAACCCCTAATCTGCCACCCCCGCTATCGCTGACACCTGCATTACACAATTAACCCCTAATCTGCCGCTCCGGACACCGCTGCCACCTACATTATCCCTATGAACCCCTAATCTGCTGCCCCCAACATCGCCGACACCTACATAATATTTATTAACCCCTAATCTGCCCCCCCCCCAACGTCGCTGCCACCTAACTTCAATTATTAACCCCTAATCTGCCGACCGGACCTCGCCGCTACTATAATAAATGTATTAACCCCTAAAGCTAAATCTAACCCTAACCCTAACACCCCCCTAAATTAAATATAATTTTAATCTAACAAAATAAATTAACTCTTATTAACTAAAGTATTCCTATTTAAAACTAAATACTTACTTGTAACAAACTCTAATATAGCTACAATATAACGAATAATTATATTGTAGTTATTTTAGGATTTATATTTACTTTACAGGCAACTTTGTATTTATTTTAACTAGGTACAATAGCTATTAAATAGTTATTAACTATTTAATAGCTACCTAGTTAAAATAATTACAAAATTACATGTAAAATAAATCCTAACCTAAGTTACAATTAAACACTACACTATCATTAAATTAACAGCCAATAGAATGCAAGCTCAATCTGATTGGCTGATTGGATCAGCTAATCGGATTGAACTTGAATCTGATTGGCTGATTGAATCAGCCAATCAGATTTTTCCTACCTTAATTCCGATTGGCTGATAGAATCCTATCAGCCAATCGGAATTCAAGGGACGCCATCTGTGATGACGTCATTTAAAGGAACCTACATTCGGCGAATAGGCGTCGGTTGAAGAGGATGGATCCGCGTCGGCTGGGAAGAAGATGGCTCCGCTCCGGATGGATGAAGATAGAAGATGCCGCTTGGATGAAGATGTCTGCCGGTCCGGATGTCCTCTTCTGCCCGTATAGGATGAAGACTTCTGCCGGTCTGGATGTCCTCTTCTGACCCATCGGATGAAGACTTCGGCCCGGCTGGGTGAAGACGATTCAAGGTAGGGAGATCTTCAGGGGGGTAGTGTTAGGTTTATTTAAGGGGGGTTTGGGTGGGTTAGAGTAGGGGTATGTGGGTGGTGGGTTTTAATGTTGGGGGGGTTGTATTTTTTTTTTACAGGCAAAAGAGCTGATTACTTTGGGGCATGCCCTGCAAAAAGCCCTTTTAAGGGCTGGTAAAAGAGCTGATTGCTTTGTAATGTAGAATAGGGGAGGGACTTTTATTATTTTGTTTTTTTTATTTTATTAGGGGCTTAGATTAGGTGTAATTAGTTTAAAATTCTTGTAATATTTTTTTATTTTCTGTAATTTAGTGTTTGGTTTTTTTGTAATTTAGTTTAGTTTATTTAATTGTATTTAATTGTAGGTAATTTATTTAATTAATTTAATGATAGTGTAGTGTTAGGTTTAATTGTAACTTAGGTTAGGAGTTATTTTACATGTAATTTTGTATTTATTTTAACTAGGTAGCTATTAAATAGTTATTAACTATTTAATAGATTTTGTACCTAGTTAAAATAAATACAAAGTTGCCTGTAAAATGAATATAAATCCTGAAATAGCTACATATATTGTAGCTATATTAGGGTTTATTTGATAGGTAAGTATTTAGTTTTAAATATGAATAATTTAGGTAATTTTAGGAATATTATTTTGATTAATATAAATTATATTTATGTTAGGGGGGTGTTGGGGTTAGGGTTAGAGTTATGTTTAGGGGTTAATAACTTTATTATAGTAGCGGAGACGGTGTGGGCGGGAGATTAGGGGTTAATAATTGTAGATAGGTTGGCGGCGATGTTAGGGAGGGCAGATTAGGGTTTAATACAATTTATTATAGTGTTTGCGAGGCGGGGGTGCGGCAGATTAGGGGTTAATACATTTATTATACTGGCGGCGAGGTCCGGTCGGCAGATTAGGGGTTAATAAGTATAGTTAGGTAGCGGCGACGTTGCGGGGGGGGGAAGTTTAGGGGTTAATAAATATAGGGGTCGGCGATGTTAGGGGCAGCAGATTAGGGGTTCATAGGGATAATGTAGGTGGCGGTGGTGTCCGGTCGGCAAATTAGGGGTTAAAATTTTTTATTAGAGTGGCGGCGATGTGGGGGAACTCGGTTTAGGGGTACATAGGTAGTTTATGGGTGTTAGTGTACTTTAGAGCACAGTAGTTAAGAGCTTTATATTCACGCCCATAAAGCTCTTAACTACTGACTTTTTTTGGCGTTAGGAGTCTTGTCGGTAGAGGCTCTACCGCTCACTTCTCCCAAGACTCCAAATACCAGCATTAGGCAGATCCCATTGAAAAGATAGGATACACAATTGGCGTAAGGGGATCTGCGGTAGCCTGGAATCGTGGTAGGGAAGTGAGCGTTAGACCCTTTCCTGGCTGACTCTAAATACCAGCGGGCGGCCAAAAGCAGCGTTAGGACCCCTTAACGCTGCTTTTGACGGCTAACGCCAAACTCTAAATCTAGCAGTATGTTTGTTAAGATTAAGACCTACAAACCGTATGGAGCTGTAAGAATTTACAGTGCAGTTACGTATATCAAAGAAATTAAAATCAACAAAAAAAAACAAACAAGAACACTGCAATTTTCAGGTAAATACCTCCTTCTATAAGTATTCCTAATGTGCATACTTCTTAAAGCATCTTCCCAGTTTTTGGAGAGACAGTTAATGTCATTGTTCTAGATGATTTTTCTGTGTCTGGCAGGCAGCAGGGTTTAGGCTAATATGAACCCCCCCCCCAACTATTAAGATTGTACTCTTCATCTAAGTTTTAACAAAGTAGTCTTACTACTCCTGCAACTAGTATGCCTTGTAAATATGGAGGAACTTTATTGTAACTTGCAAGTGTTATTAGAGGATTTGGAGCAGAAATATTGAGAAAACATAGATTCATTGATACTATCTTTGCGCTTAGAAGTTGGGCTGAGAGATCGTCCCCAGCTAAGGACTTAAGTAAGTGTAGAATCTGCAGATTAAAGGGGTGACATGCCGCTAAATCCTTTACAACTGCCTGACACACAATTGTTTAATCTATTATTGGAACTCAGGCTAGAGATTGAGGCAGGAGCTGTGAGAGAACTGATAATGTCTTACAACAGTCTCCCTGCAGTAGCCCTACAGAGGAGGGTACTACAGGCCACATATGTCAGAGCAAATAAAGTAATTCCCCATCACTCAGCGCTCCCTAAGTCAGCCGCTGGACATGGTGACAGCAGTTTCGCAGATGGATGTTAAGCCATCAGATGCCACTACAGCTCTACATGGAAAGGAGGAACCAAACAATTTGCAATCATCTTCCATGTTGTCATCTGTGCTGCAGCTTAGGTTATACCTGAAGCATGATGAAAATTACTGTGAGTTCTACGAGGACATATATATAAGTTAACCCCCTTACCATAAATCCACTTGTGGGTAGATATCAAGCCAAGGGGAGTGTTGGCAGTTCGTAGAGGTCTAGCTCAATTTTGAGATATTTTAACGTATTAATAAATATGGGAGTTGGATTATAGTCATTTTGACAGATATTAGTCCCCAGAACTGTAGGTAGAGCCACGAAGCACAATGGGGTTACGATTAGACGATTTTAAAGGACTACTAGATAAGATTTCCTAGATATAGGTATTCTGTATTATATATTTGTCTCCCTAATAATTGTTTAAAATGTATGTGGAATAATTAATAAGTGATATCATATGACGATCAGGAGATCTGATATTGTGAATATTACTTATCATTAGTTATAAAAGCTTTATACAGTGATGTTTCTTTGTCATGGGAGAAGATTATATAGGAGATTGTGACCATAGTACTGTATTTATTTATTTAATCTAGAAACTTGCAGGATAGTTCTAAGCTATTTTACTGTGACTGTTCTCCACTGTGACTTTTGATAATATTATTATATGGAAAGAGACACTGTAAAGAATTAGAACTTTTACTCCTCTTATTGTAGTTCTATTTGGGAAGTCACTCCTCTTTTCATGACTCTAGGTGCAAAAGTTGATTTGGTTATTTAACATGAGAATTTATTTTGCCAATTCCTCATAATTTAATGAGTATATAGATACACCCAGTAGGCTATGTTTGCTTCTATTTGAGCTCCCCTACTGAGCCATATTTGTTGGCAATAGCTATTGTTTCAATAACACATTCCATTCTCCCTAGATTGTACCTCCCACTGATCTTAGCTAATGAATAACATTACTAAGTCGATAGCTGTAACCCGTTATAAAAAAGACACACAAGAGAATAGGTATCAAAATTATTATATCTTTTACCTTGTTATGCTGATGAAAACTGGGCTGTCAGCAGCCGAGGCAGCTTCATATAATTTGACTTGGTAGCTTTTTACTATGTTAACAAGTAGCGTGATTCTTATATTGTAACATATAACTAATGTATTTTACCATTTCAATGTAGATATTATTGATATATTTCATAAGAGTATCTCTATTTTGCTTGTAGCTTTCTCATGCCCAAGAGTGACCATAAGCCTTGCTAATTTACGTCCATTAACTCCTGTTGCTATACACAGGTCCAAGAGTGGTCTTTTGATTATATAAAAGGTCCATTTAATAAAAATAAAAAAAAGATTCAGTAATACTTGCCTTACTTTCATTTAATCTATTTATAATTTAGTAATTATGTTATTATTGTTTAGAAAATTATTTTTGACTTTGTTCATAAGAACCTCAATAAAAAATGTATTTTAAAAAAAAGGAGTATGTCAACTCTACTGTGGACCTTCTAAGTTATGCATTAGGCCATTTTTGAACCTCCTAATCTGGTATAACAATTATAATGGCAAAAGGTACTCCAAAATAAAGAAGACATTCATGGATCTCAATTGGTAAACCTCATTTACTTATATTTAAAATTTAAATCAACCCACGCATATTTAAATTGTGACTTTTCTATCCCTTTAATTGCCACCAACTGCCCTCAATTGTGTCTTTTTTATACTGTACACTAAAGACAGGTGGGCATTATCAGCATTTAAAAAAAAAATATTGAGAGATGATCAGATAACTAAAATAATCTTTACATAGTAAACCTATTTTTTAGTGGTCTACTAACACCTTTTATATGTTTATTTGTCAGTATATATGTTTCAGTCCTAAAAACTGAAGGAGCACATGACAGATTTCACAACCCTACCCTTGCCATGTATATCTCTCTCTAATTTGCAATTTGTTATTGGTATTGGAGAATTTAACACAATATCAGACCTGTCCTCCAGATCCAGCTGCTTGCCGCTGCTAACATGAATATGGGTTATAATGCACACATCAGGCCCGCCGGGCCCAGCCCAGTCCAACCCACCACCACTGATTGTAAAGCTAGCCAGCAGGAGCAGCCAAGTAACAATAATTCCAGTTTGATTTTTACTGTGCAGCTAACAGTACAAATCAAACTGGAAGACTATAAGATGATAGGATTGGCAGGACAGCCCATGGGCCATTCCGTAAAAACTGTAAAATTACTTTCCCCTTAATGTGTTTCCAATTATCTGTTTTACCAGCAACATAGTACATGTATGAGAAATTGTTCCTTTTGTTTATTTTTTGTATATGAAATAGCTGGTTTTGTTCTTTGAAATCACGACATTTAAATGGGTTAAGCTTACAAGGAAATCAGATCTCTTTACTTCATCACTTTCTATAGACACACAAGAATCTTTATGTTATCTATTTCTGTAAAACAAAGCTGATATTACTTATCTCTTCTACCTTCTACTGTGAGTGTAATTTTTTTCTGCTGGTTATGTTTAAATATTTTTTATAGCCAATACTTAAGTATTGAAAATTCCAGTATAGGTAGGGATGCCACAGACAAAAATATCTATTCCAAACACCAAAATAAAGGTAAATGAGTATTTTGATCAATTTAATATATTTCAACAGGTAGAATTGATAATTGGGAACTAATTAAATGGTAGAACATTTTGCAGTGCTCTGTCCCTTTAAAGTCGACTTTAGAGCAGCAATGCACTAATAGGACCTAGCTGAACACATCTAGTGAGCAAAAGACAAGAGGCAGTAGTGTATTGCAGCCCATGCGCCTATCGAAGTTCTGCTTTTTCAATAAAGAATACAAAAAGATCAAAGTAAACAGCAGTGAGCATTTTCTTATCATAATCAGTGCACTCTCTGCTGAGATTTCTCCCATGAGAATAACCATCCTATTCTCCCAGGTACAAATATAATTCTTGCAGAAAGACTAATGGCCTAAACTAACCTTTTCGCAAATAGTTACTGTATACCTTGTAAATATTTTCACAATACAACCTCAGATGATACCAAGAGTTTAATTCACAATCCATGTCCATAAACATTACTCTTTGTTTCATTGTTGTACCTCAAAACATAGCTGGATTTTTTTATTTTTTTTTATTTTCTGCATGATGTATTTGTTTTATAAAAACAAAAAAACATATCTCTCAATATTTCAAACCAAATATTCATAATATTTAGAATTACTGTACTTCAAAAATAGCTAGTGTATTGTGCAAAAACATAATTTATGCTTACCTGATAAATTTATTTATCTTGCAGTGTATCCAGTCCACGGATCATCCATTACTTGTGGGATATTCTCCTTCCCAACAGGAAGTTGCAAGAGGATCACCCACAGCAGAGCTGCTATATAGCTCCTCCCCTCACTGCCATATCCAGGTCATTCGACCGAAACAAGACGAGAAAGGAGAAACCATAGGGTGCAGTGGTGACTGTAGTTTAATTAAAATTTAGACCTGCCTTAAAAGGACAGGACGGGGCCGTGGACTGGATACACTACAAGAGAAATAAATTTATCAGGTAAGCATAAATTATGTTTTCTCTTGTTAAGTGTATCCAGTCCACGGATCATCTATTACTTGTGGGATACCAATACCAAAGCTAAAGTACACGGATGATGGGAGGGACAAGGCAGGAACTTAAACGGAAGGAACCACTGCCTGTAGAACCTTTCTCCCAAAAACAGCCTCCGAAGAAGCAAAAGTGTCAAATTTGTAAAATTTTGAAAAGGTGTGAAGCGAAGACCAAGTCGCATCCTTGCAAATCTGTTCAACAGAGGCCTCATTTTTAAAGGCCCAGGTGGAAGCCACAGCTCTAGTAGAATGAGCTGTAATCCTTTCAGGGGGCTGCTGTCCAGCAGTCTCATAGGCTAAGCGTATTCTGCTCCGAAGCCAAAAGGAGAGAGAGGTTGCCGAAGCTTTCTGACCTCTCCTCTGTCCAGAGTAAACGACAAACAGGGCAGATGTTTGACGAAAATCTTTAGTAGCCAGTAAGTAAAACTTCAAGGCACTGACTACGTCCAGATTATGCAAAAGACGTTCCTTCTTTGAAGAAGGATTAGGACACAATGATGGAACAACAATCTCTTGATTGATATTCCTGATAGAAACCACCTTAGGTAAAAACCCAGGTTTGGTACGCAGAACTACCTTGTCTGAATGAAAAATCAGATAAGGAGAATCACAATGTAAGGCAGATAACTCAGAGACTCTTCGAGCCGAGGAAATAGCCATCAAAAACAGAACTTTCCAAGATAAAATTTCAATATCAATGGAATGAAGGGGTTCAAACGGAACTCCCTGAAGAACTTTAAGAACCAAGTTTAAGCTCCACGGGGGAGCAACAGTTTTAAACACAGGCTTAATCCTAACCAAAGCCTGACAAAATGCCTTGACGTCTGGAACTTCTGCCAGACGCTTGTGCAAAAGAATAGACAGAGCAGAGATCTGTCCTTTTAAAGAACTAGCTGATAAGCCTGTGTCCAAACCCTCTTGGAGAAAGGACAATATCGTAGGAATCCTAACCTTACTCCATGAGTAACTCTTGGATTCACACCAATAAAGATATTTACGCCATATCTTATGGTAGATTTTCCTGGTGACAGGCTTCCGAGCCTGTATTAAAGTATCAATGACTGACTCGGAGAAGCCACGCCTTGATAGAATCAAGCGTTCAATCTCCATGCAGTCAGTCTCAGAGAAATTAGATTTGGATGATTGAAAGGACCTTGTATTAGAAGGTCCTGCCTCAGAGGCAGAGTCCATGGTGGAAGAGATGACATGTCCACTAGGTCTGCATACCAGGTCCTGCGCGGCCATGCAGGCGCTATCAGAATCACCGATGCTCTCTCCTGTTTGATTTTGGCAATCAGTCGAGGGAGCAGAGGAAATGGTGGAAACACATAGGCCAGGTTGAAGAACCAAGGAGCTGCTAGAGCATCTATCAGAGTTGCTCCCGGGTCCCTGGACCTATTTCCGTAACAAGGAAGCTTGGCGTTCTGGCGAGACGCCATGAGATCCAGTTCTGGTTTGCCTCAACGATGGACCAGTTGAGCAAACACCTCCGGATGGAGTTCCCACTCCCCCGGATGAAAAGTCTGACGACTTAGAAAATCCGCCTCCCAGTTCTCTACGCCTGGGATGTGGATCGCTGACAGGTGGCAAGAGTGAGACTCTGCCCAGCGAATTATCTTTGAGACTTCTAACATCGCTAGGGAACTCCTGGTTCCCCCTTGATGGTTGATGTAAGCCACAGTCGTGATGTTGTCCGACTGAAATCTGATGAACCTCAGTGTTGCTAACTGAGGCCAAGCTAGAAGAGCATTGAATATTGCTCTTAACTCCAGAATATTTATTGGGAGGAGTTTCTCCTCCTGAGTCCACGATCCCTGAGCCTTCAGGGAGTTCCAGACTGCGCCCCAACCTAGAAGGCTGGCATCTGTTGTTACAATCGTCCAATCTGGCCTGCGAAAGGTCATACCCTTGGACAGATGGACCCGAGAAAGCCACCAGAGAAGAGAATCTCTGGTCTCTTGATCCAGATTTAGTAGAGGGGACAAATCTGAGTAATCCCCATTCCACTGACTTAGCATGCATAATTGCAGCGGTCTGAGATGCAGGCGCGCAAATGGCACTATGTCCATTGCCGCTACCATTAAGCCGATTACTTCCATGCACTGAGCCACTGACGGGCGTGGAATGGAATGAAGGACACGGCAAGCATTTAGAAGTTTTGATAACCTGGACTCCGTCAGGTAAATTTTCATCTCTACAGAATCTATAAGAGTCCCTAGGAAGGAGACTCTTGTGAGTGGTGATAGAGAACTCTTTTCCACGTTCACTTTCCACCCATGCAACCTCAGAAATGCCAGAACTATCTCTGTATGAGACTTGGCAATTTGAAAGCTTGACGCCTGTATCAGGATGTCGTCTAGATACGGAGCCACCGCTATGCCTCGCAGTCTTTGAACCGCCAGAAGTGAGCCCAGAACCTTTGTAAAAATTCTCGGGGCAGTGGCCAACCCGAAGGGAAGAGCTACAAATTGGTAATGCCTGTCTAGAAAGGCAAACCTTAGGAACCGATGATGATCTTTGTGAATTGGTATGTGAAGGTAGGCATCCTTTAAGTCCACTGTGGTCATGTACTGACCCTCTTGGATCATGGGTAGGATGGTCCGAATAGTTTCCATTTTGAATGATGGAACTCTGAGGAATTTGTTTAAGATCTTTAGATCCAAGATTGGTCTGAAGGTTCCCTCTTTCTTGGGAACCACAAACAGATTTGAATAAAATCCCTGTCCTTGTTCCGTCCGCGGAACTGGATGGATCACTCCCATTACTAGGAGGTCTTGCACACAGCTTAGGAATGCCTCTTTCTTTATCTGGTTTGCTGATAACCTTGAAAGATGAAATCTCCCTTGTGGAGGAGAAGCTTTGAAGTCCAGAAGATATCCCTGAGATATGATCTCCAACGCCCAGGGATCCTGAACATCTCTTGCCCACGCCTGGGCGAAGAGAGAAAGTCTGCCCCCCACTAGATCCGTTTCCGGATAGGGGGCCGTTCCTTCATGCTGTCTTGGGGGCAGCAGCAGGCTTCCTGGCCTGCTTGCCCTTGTTCCAGGACTGGTTAGGTTTCCAGGCCTGTCTGGAATGAGCAACAGTTCCCTCTTGTTTTGAAGCGGAGGAAGTTGATGCTGCTCCTGCCTTGAAATTTCGAAAGGCACGAAAATTAGACTGTTTGGCCTTTGATTTGGCCCTGTCCTGAGGAAGGGTATGACCCTTGCCTCCAGTAATGTCAGCAATAATTTCCTTCAAGCCAGGCCCGAATAAGGTCTGCCCCTTGAAAGGAATGTTGAGTAATTTAGACTTTGAAGTCACGTCAGCTGACCAGGATTTAAGCCATAGCGCCCTACGCGCCTGGATGGCGAATCCGGAATTCTTAGCCGTTAGTTTAGTCAAATGAACAATGGCATCAGAAACAAATGAGTTAGCTAGCTTAAGCGTTCTAAGCTTGTCAATAATTTCATTCAATGGAGCTGTCTGGATGGCCTCTTCCAGGGCCTCAAACCAGAATGCCGCCGCAGCAGTGACAGGCGCAATGCATGCAAGGGGCTGTAAAATAAAACCTTGTTGAATAAACATTTTCTTAAAGGTAACCCTCCAATTTTTTATCCATTGGATCTGAAAAAGCACAACTGTCCTCAACCGGGATAGTGGTACGCTTTGCTAAAGTAGAAACTGCTCCCTCCACCTTAGGGACCGTCGGCCATAAGCCCCGTGTAGTGGCGTCTATTGGAAACATTTTTCTAAATATAGGAGGTGGGGAAAAGGGCACACCGGGTCTATCCCACTCCTTGCTAATAATTTCTGTAAGCCTTTTAGGTATAGGAAAAATGTCAGTACACACCGGCACCGCATAGTATCTATCCAGCCTACACAATTTCTCTGGAATTGCAACTGTGTTACAGTCATTCAGAGCAGCTAATACCTCCCCAAGCAATACACGGAGGTTCTCAAGCTTAAATTTAAAATTAGAAATCTCTGAATCAGGTTTCCCCGAGTCAGAGATGTCACCCTTAGACTGAAGCTCTCCGTCCTCATGTTCTGCATACTGTGACGCAGTATCAGACATGGCTCTAACAGCATTTGCACGCTCTGTATCTCTCCTAACCCCAGAGCTATCGCGCTTGCCTCTTAATTCAGGCAATCTAGATAATACCTCTGACAGGGTATTATTCATGATTGCAGCCATGTCCTGCAAGGTAATCGCTATGGGCGTCCCTGACGTAATTGGCGCCATATTAGCGTGCGTCCCCTAAGCGGGAGGCGAAGGGTCTGATATGTGGGGAGAGTTAGTCGGCATAACTTCCCCCTCAACAGAACCCTCTGGTGACAATTCTTTTATAGATAAAGACTGATCTTTACTGTTTAAGGTGAAATCAATACATTTAGTACACATTCTCCTATGGGGCTCCACTATGGCTTTCAAACATAATGAACAAGTAGGTTCCTCTGTGTCAGACATGTTTAAACAGACTAGCAATGAGACTAGCAAGCTTGGAAAACACTTTAAAACAAGTTTACAAGCAATATAAAAAACGTTACTGCGCCTTTAAGAAACACAAATTTTCCCAAATTTTGAAATAACAGTGAAAAAAATGCAGTTACACTAACAATTTTTTTACAGTGTATGTAACAAGTTAGCAGAGCATTGCACCCACTTGCAAATGGATGATTAACCCCTTAATACCAAAAACGGAATAACAAATGACAAAAACGTTTTTTAAATAGTCACAACAACTGCCACAGCTCTACTGTGGCTTTTTACCTCCCTCAATACGACTTTTGAAGCCTTTTGAGCCCTTCAGAGAAGTCCTGGATCATGCAGGAAGAAGCTGGATGTCTGTGTCTGTAATTTTTGCTGTGCAAAAAAAACGCTAAAATAGGCCCCTCCCACTCATATTACAACAGTGGGAAGCCTCAGGGAACTGTTTCTAGGCAAAATTCAAGTCAGCCATGTGGAAAAAACTAGGCCCCAATAAGTTTTATCACCAAATACATATAAAAACGATTAAACATGCCAGCAAACGTTTTAAAATACACTTTTATAAGAGTATGTATCTCTATTAATAAGCCTGATACCAGTCGCTATCACTGCATTTAAGGCTTTACTTACATTACTTCGGTATCAGCAGAATTTTCTAGCAAATTCCATCCCTAGAAAAATATTTTAACTGCACATACCTTATTGCAGGAAAACCTGCACGCTATTCCCCCTCTGAAGTTACCTCACTCCTCAGAATATGTGAGAACAGCAAAGGATCTTAGTTACTTCTGCTAAGATCATAGAAAACGCAGGCAGATTCTTCTTCTAAATACTGCCTGAGATAAACAGTACACTCCGGTACCATTTAAAAATAACAAACTTTTGATTGAAGAAATAAACTAAGTATAAGACACCACAGTCCTCTTACGACCTCCATTCTTAGTTGAGAGTTGCAAGAGAATGACTGGATATGGCAGTGAGGGGAGGAGCTATATAGCAGCTCTGCTGTGGGTGATCCTCTTGCAACTTCCTGTTGGGAAGGAGAATATCCCACAAGTAATGGATGATCCGTGGACTGGATACACTTAACAAGAGAAACTATCTTTTCTTGTCCAACTTGAACCTCTATGTTTTTTAATAATTTTTTTACTAACATTTTGCAAAAAAAAAAAAGATAAATATATATATATATATATATATATATATATATATTTTTATTGGGGGGGGGGTTAAATTTCTTTTATTCAGAAATAAAGTAACATACAGAGAGAAAACAAAACAGTTCTTCCATGTTGTGGTACAGTAAACAGTGACTGTGTCAAATATAGCCAAGTCAATTGAAAGTCCAAAAGAGAAATCACTCCATATCTAATAGACATATGGGGGCCGAAAGTTCTGTATAAGATATAGTGCATACAATAACTCCTCTCTAACGGTTGGTCCCACCAGAATGGATTGACAAATCAACCCATTATATACCAGAGAGATTAAGATGGGGGTGACTCTAGGACAAGAGAACATGGATAAAACCCTTAGATTACAGTGTTGATAAAGGCATAAGTCAGGTAGGATGGGGTCCGAACCACTGCGTCTTCTGGTGCAGACCCTTCGCATAAACAAATACATACTTAAGACAGTTTAACCTGACTGGACAAAATTGTCATCCCAGTCGGGCGCGAGCGGACAAGGGAGTGGGTGGTAAAGTGGCTGGAGGGAAAGTTTGGGTCAGACATGTGGTAAAAGGGGCATATACTCTATGGGGGGAGTCATTGACCTTTTAGTTCTATTAGGCAGTCTAAGTGGGTTTGGAGGTGTTCCACCTCATAAGCATCATTTCATGTGTGGCTATTTTCCCTATCTTAAAATAATGGTATCTCTCAAGTGATAATAGTATACTCACCTGCTCCATCCACACCGCTAATGTAGGGATGTTTTGTGTTTTCCATCGTTCTGGAATCAAAATTTTTGCGCTGCTCAACATTATGTACAGTAAGGATGTTTTAACGTTGTCTTTGAAATTTGGTAGGTCAAGTAAGAGTATGATACGTGGGTCCTGTGGGATTTGAGAAGAGAGTGTTTTGTTCATATGTAAGAGGACCTGGGGCCAGAAGGAACCCAGTCTGGGGCATGTCCACCATATATGTAGTAGGTCAGCAGTCTCCCCGCATCCACGCCAACACCCCTTGCTAGCGTGTTTGTATATTCTGTGTATCCTTTGTAGTGTGAGGTACCATCTGGCTAAGAACTTATAGTTCATTTCCAGAATTTTTGCTGAGACTGAAGACTTTTTATGGTGTTTGAATGCTTTCCCCCATTTTTTCTTGTCGATTTCTATATTCAATTCCTTACACCATTGATGGCAATAGGATGGAAGGTCCTCAGGACCTGTGTCTGATAAAATTCTGTATATGGAGGAAATTGTATGGCGTGGAGTGAAGGGAAGTGCGCACAATGCCTCAAACTCTGTAGGTGGCCTAATAAAATTGTTTTTTGTTTATGAGAGCTAAAATAATAGGTTAGCTGTGTGTAGGAGTACCAAGAAGAGGGGAACCAAGGTTCTCCCTCCCTCAGCTCCTGCCTTGAGATAAGTTTATGATCCTTGATAATATTTTTCCAGGTGTGAACAGGAATTTTAGGGGTGTAAGGCGGCATGTATTGTATGGGAGGAAGAAAAGGAATCTCTGGGTTATTGAATAGTGGAGAAAATGGAGACGGTTTAGACGTGATATGAGTGCTAGTTGCAACCAATTTGTCCCATTGAGTGAAAAATTCTAGGAGGAGAGGGTAAGCATTGATCACCTTGGGTCTATCAGCGGTCTGAAGCCAGCACAACCAGCCCGCATTTGGAGTCTTGAGTATATCTCTGTCCAGTTGTATCCATTGTTTGTGGTTGGCATTGTGGCACCAGTCCGTGAGTCTTTGTACTAATGTGGTGAGCCTATATTTCTCTAAGTGTGGTAGACCCAGTCCTCCCCTGTCTCTAGTCATGTATAGTGTCTTTATGGGAAGTCTCGGTCTAGTGGGGCCCCATATAAATTTCTCTATATTGCCTTGTAGTTGTGTTATGTAATGTTTAGGTAAGGGGATTGGAAGCGTTTGCATGAGATATAGAATCCTGGGTAAGATGTTCATTTTAACTACGTGGATTCTGCCAATCCACAAGAGTGGCTTATTTTTCCAGCAAGATAATTCTCTAGTGATATCTGTTAGAAGTAATTTATAATTTGATGTAAATAAGGCCTGAGTGTCTGCAGCCAAAAAAATACCTAAATATTTTAGTCGAGAGGTCTGGACACGGAGGGGACAAGTTTTTTCCAATTCGACAGTGGTGGGGGATGCGATATTGATATTTAATAATTCTGATTTGTTTAAATTCAGGTGGAAGTTTGAATGTTGACCATAATCTCTAAACTCTTCCATCAAAGGGGGTAATGAATTTTCTAGATCTGTAATGGTAAGAAGGATATCGTTAGCGTACATTGCCAATTTATATTCTGAATGTGACGTATGAATGCCTTTGATAAGGGGGTTTGTTCTAATTTTGTGTGCTAGGATTTCAATCGATAATGCAAATAAAAAGGGGCGATAGGGGGCATCCTTGTCGGGTGCCATATCTGATGTTGAAGGGCTCCGATAAGATAGAATTAATTTTAATTCTAGCCGTGGGTTCTGAGTATAAAGATAAAATTTTGTTTATAAATGCTTGACCGATATTAAATTTAGACAGGGTGGCTCTGAGAAAATCCCAGTCCACCCTGTCGAATGCTTTTTCTGCGTCGGTGGAAATGAGGGATAGTGGGATATGGTTCGCTTGCGCGTAAGCAACTAATTGAGTGACCTTCAAGGTGTTGTCCCTTGCCTCTCTATTGGGGATAAAACCAACTTGATCTGTTGAAATGATTTGATTAAGAATAGGATTAAGTCTGTCAACTAGGATTTTGGTGAAAATTTTAATGTCCGTATTCAGGATGGAGATGGGTTGAAAATTTTGTGGAATGTTAGGGGGTTTTCCCGGTTTTGGGATTACAGTGATGTGGGCTTCTAACATGGATTTTGGGAAGCTAATTCCTTCCTCTAGCGTGCTGAATGTTTTGCATAGTCTGGGAGCAAGGATCTGGGAGAACTTTTATAATATTTAGTACCGAACCCATCAGGGCCCGGGCATTTCCCGGTTGGCAAACTATTGATGGCTGTTATTATTTCTGCAATCTCTATAGGAGAGCCTAGTTTGAGGGACTGTTCCTCTGTGAGACGGGGAATGTTAACATTATCAAGATATTGATGCGTTTTACTTTTTTTAGGTTCTTCAGAGCATAATTGTGGTTGTGTCTCAGATAAATCATATAATGTTGAATAGTAGTTATGAAAAATATGCTATTGCTAGACTATCTTTTTCTCATCTCCTTCTTTGTTTTTAACTACGTGTATGTATGCTTTAAGTTGCTTCCTACGAGTAGTTCTAACCAAAAGTTTGCCTGACCTATTTCCTTGTTCAAAGTATTTTTGTTGGAGAGTGAACGCTTGTTTCTGGTATTCGTATTGCATATAATTGTTAAATTCCAACCTAGTTTTTTTTAACTCTGTCAGTGGAATATCATTTTGAGGGGAGCGCTTATGTGCTAATTCTAGTGTGCAAATTTTATCTAGAAGGTTTTCACGTCTGAGTCTATGTTGTTTAGTAAGGATGGCTTTATGTTTTATGAATTCACCTCTCAGAACGCATTTATGCGCTTCCCAGACATTAAAGTATGGTGTGTCGGTATCATCATTATGTAGGAAATATTCTGCTAACCCTTTTTCTATTTCCTGGCTAACAATCGGGTGGTCAAGGAGGGTGTCGTCTAATTTCCATTGAAAAGATAGGTTTTTCAGGCCAATTGATTGTGCAGGATACCGGGGCATGGTCTGACCAAGTGATGGAATGTATGCGGACATTTTTAACCAAAGATAATGTGAGTGCGTCTGTTAGTATATAATAAATGCGCGAATAGGTGTTGTGAGGATGCGAGTAGAAAGTATAGTCTGATGTTGTGGGGTGAAAGGTACGCCAGGCGTCATGCAAAGTAAGGGAGTGCAACTGATTGTTGATGAATTTAATGTCTCGTTGTGGAATGTGTGAGCAACCGGACTGTGTGTCTGTCATGGGGTCCAATGGGACATTAAAATCACCCCCGACTATGAGCATCCCTTTTTTATGGTCGATGATGCTATTAGACAGTTGTCGCATGAAGGCTTTCTGAGCTCGATTTGGGAAGTAGGCGTTGACTATGGTGAGGGGTCTATTGTACAGTAATCCTGATAGGATCTTTAACCTGCCATCTGTGTCCTGTTCTAGGTGGATTTTTTGGAAAACAGAATTTATGTTTACCTGATAAATTACTTTCTCCAACGGTGTGTCCGGTCCACGGCGTCATCCTTACTTGTGGGATATTCTCTTCCCCAACAGGAAATGGCAAAGAGCCCAGCAAAGCTGGTCACATGATCCCTCCTAGGCTCCGCCTACCCCAGTCATTCGACCGACGTTAAGGAGGAATATTTGCATAGGAGAAACCATATGGTACCGTGGTGACTGTAGTTAAAGAAAATAAATTATCAGACCTGATTAAAAAACCAGGGCGGGCCGTGGGCCGGCCACACCCGTGGAGAAAGTAATTTATCAGGTAAACATAAATTCTGTTTTCTCCAACATAGGTGTGTCCGGTCCACGGCGTCATCCTTACTTGTGGGAACCAATACCAAAGCTTTAGGACACGGATGAAGGGAGGGAGCAAATCAGGTCACCTAAATGGAAGGCACCACGGCTTGCAAAACCTTTCTCCCAAAAATAGCCTCAGAAGAAGCAAAAGTATCAAACTTGTAAAATTTGGTAAAAGTGTGCAGTGAAGACCAAGTCGCTGCCCTACATATCTGATCAACAGAAGCCTCGTTCTTGAAGGCCCATGTGGAAGCCACAGCCCTAGTGGAATGAGCTGTGATTCTTTCGGGAGGCTGCCGCCCGGCAGTCTCATAAGCCAATCTGATGATGCTTTTAATCCAAAAAGAGAGAGAGGTAGAAGTTGCTTTTTGACCTCTCCTTTTACCGGAATAAACAACAAACAAGGAAGATGTTTGTCTAAAATCCTTTGTAGCATCTAAATAGAATTTTAGAGCGCGAACAACATCCAAATTGTGCAACAAACTGGTTTCGGATACAGAGAAGGTACGATAATCTCCTGGTTAATGTTTTTGTTAGAACAACTTTTGGAAGAAAACCAGGTTTAGTACGTAAAACCACCTTATCTGCATGGAACACCAGATAAGGAGGAGAACACTGCAGAGCAGATAATTCTGAAACTCTTCTAGCAGAAGAAATTGCAACTAAAAACAAAACTTTCCAAGATAATAACTTAATATCAACGGAATGTAAGGGTTCAAACGGAACCCCCTGAAGAACTGAAAGAACTAAATTGAGACTCCAAGGAGGAGTCAAAGGTTTGTAAACAGGCTTAATTCTAACCAGAGCCTGAACAAAGGCTTGAACATCTGGCACAGCGGCCAGCTTTTTGTGAAGTAACACAGACAAGGCAGAAATCTGTCCCTTCAGGGAACTTGCAGATAATCCTTTTTCCAATCCTTCTTGAAGGAAGGATAGAATCCTAGGAATCTTAACCTTGTCCCAAGGGAATCCTTTAGATTCACACCAACAGATATATTTTTTCCAAATTTTGTGGTAAATCTTTCTAGTTACAGGCTTTCTGGCCTGAACAAGAGTATCGATAACAGAATCTGAGAACCCTCGCTTCGATAAGATCAAGCGTTCAATCTCCAAGCAGTCAGCTGGAGTGAAACCAGATTCGGATGTTCGAACGGACCCTGAACAAGAAGGTCTCGTCTCAAAGGTAGCTTCCAAGGTGGAGCCGATGACATATTCACCAGATCTGCATACCAAGTCCTGCGTGGCCACGCAGGAGCTATCAAGATCACCGACGCCCTCTCCTGATTGATCCTGGCTACCAGCCTGGGGATGAGAGGAAACGGCGGGAACACATAAGCTAGTTTGAAGGTCCAAGGTGCTACTAGTGCATCCACTAGAGCCGCCTTGGGATCCCTGGATCTGGACCCGTAGCAAGGAACTTTGCAGTTCTGACGAGAGGCCATCAGATCCATGTCTGGAATGCCCCACAGCTGAGTGACTTGGGCAAAGATTTCCGGATGGAGTTCCCACTCCCCCGGATGCAATGTCTGACGACTCAGAAAATCCGCTTCCCAATTATCCACTCCTGGGATGTGGATAGCAGACAGGTGGCAGGAGTGAGACTCCGCCCATAGAATGATTTTGGTCACTTCTTCCATCGCCAGGGAACTCCTTGTTCCCCCCTGATGGTTGATGTACGCAACAGTTGTCATGTTGTCTGATTGAAACCGTATGAACTTGGCCCTCGCTAGCTGAGGCCAAGCCTTGAGAGCATTGAATATCGCTCTCAGTTCCAGAATATTTATCGGTAACAGAGATTCTTCCCGAGACCAAAGACCCTGAGCTTTCAGGGATCCCCAGACCGCGCCCCAGCCCATCAGACTGGCGTCGGTCGTGACAATGACCCACTCTGGTCTGCGGAATGTCATCCCTCGTGACAGGTTGTCCAGGGACAGCCACCAACGGAGTGAGTCTCTGGTCCTCTGATTTACTTGTATCTTCGGAGACAAGTCTGTATAGTCCCCATTCCACTGACTGAGCATGCACAGTTGTAATGGTCTTAGATGAATGCGCGCAAAAGGAACTATGTCCATTGCCGCTACCATCAACCCGATCACTTCCATGCACTGAGCTATGGAAGGAAGAGGAACGGAATGAAGTATCCGACAAGAGTCTAGAAGTTTTGTTTTTCTGGCCTCTGTCAGAAAAATCCTCATTTCTAAGGAGTCTATTATTGTTCCCAAGAAGGGAACCCTTGTTGACGGAGATAGAGAACTCTTTTCCACGTTCACTTTCCATCCGTGAGATCTGAGAAAGGCCAGGACAATGTCCGTGTGAGCCTTTGCTTGAGGAAGGGACGACGCTTGAATTAGAATGTCGTCCAAGTAAGGTACTACAGCAATGCCCCTTGGTCTTAGCACAGCTAGAAGGGACCCTAGTACCTTTGTGAAAATCCTTGGAGCAGTGGCTAATCCGAAAGGAAGCGCCACGAACTGGTAATGTTTGTCCAGGAATGCGAACCTCAGGAACCGATGATGTTCCTTGTGGATAGGAATATGTAGATACGCATCCTTTAAATCCACCGTGGTCATGAATTGACCTTCCTGGATGGAAGGAAGAATAGTTCGAATGGTTTCCATCTTGAACGATGGAACCTTGAGAAACTTGTTTAAGATCTTGAGATCTAAGATTGGTCTGAACGTTCCCTCTTTTTTGGGAACTATGAACAGATTGGAGTAGAATCCCATCCCTTGTTCTCTTAATGGAACAGGATGAATCACTCCCATTTTTAACAGGTCTTCTACACAATGTAAGAATGCCTGTCTTTTTATGTGGTCTGAAGACAACTGAGACCTGTGGAACCTCCCCCTTGGGGGAAGTCCCTTGAATTCCAGAAGATAACCTTGGTAGACTATTTCTAGCGCCCAAGGATCCAGAACATCTCTTGCCCAAGCCTGAGCGAAGAGAGAGAGTCTGCCCCCCACCAGATCCGGTCCCGGATCGGGGGCCAACATTTCATGCTGTCTTGGTAGCAGTGGCAGGTTTCTTGGCCTGCTTACCCTTGTTCCAGCCTTGCATTGGTCTCCAAGCTGGCTTGGCTTGAGAAGTATTACCCTCTTGCTTAGAGGACGTAGCACTTTGGGCTGGTCCGTTTCTACGAAAGGGACGAAAATTAGGTTTATTTTTTGCCTTGAAAGGCCGATCCTGAGGAAGGGCGTGGCCCTTACCCCCAGTGATATCAGAGATAATCTCTTTCAAGTCAGGGCCAAACAGCGTTTTCCCCTTGAAAGGAATGTTAAGTAGCTTGTTCTTGGAAGACGCATCAGCCGACCAAGATTTCAACCAAAGCGCTCTGCGCGCCACAATAGCAAACCCAGAATTCTTAGCCGCTAACCTAGCCAATTGCAAAGTGGCGTCTAGGGTGAAAGAATTAGCCAATTTAAGAGCATTGATTCTGTCCATAATCTCCTCATAAGGAGAAGAATCCCTATCGACCGCCTTTATCAGCTCATCGAACCAGAAACATGCGGCTGTAGCGACAGGGACAATGCATGAAATTGGTTGTAGAAGGTAACCCTGCTGAACAAACATCTTTTTAAGCAAACCTTCTAATTTTTTATCCATAGGATCTTTGAAAGCACAACTATCCTCTATGGGTATAGTGGTGCGTTTGTTTAAAGTGGAAACCGCTCCCTCGACCTTGGGGACTGTCTGCCATAAGTCCTTTCTGGGGTCGACCATAGGAAACAATTTTTTAAATATGGGGGGAGGGACGAAAGGAATACCGGGCCTTTCCCATTCTTTATTAACAATGTCCGCCACCCGCTTGGGTATAGGAAAAGCTTCTGGGAGCCCCGGCACCTCTAGGAACTTGTCCATTTTACATAGTTTCTCTGGGATGACCAACTTGTCACAATCATCCAGAGTGGATAATACCTCCTTAAGCAGAATGCGGAGATGTTCCAACTTAAATTTAAATGCAATCACATCAGGTTCAGCTTGTTGAGAAATGTTCCCTGAATCAGTAATTTCTCCCTCAGACAAAACCTCCCTGGCCCCATCAGACTGGGTTAGGGGCCCTTCAGAAATATTATTATCAGCGTCGTCATGCTCTTGAGTATCTAAAACAGAGCAGTCGCGCTTACGCTGATAAGGGTTCATTTTGGCTAAAATGTTTTTGACAGAATTATCCATTACAGCCGTTAATTGTTGCATAGTAAGGAGTATTGGCGCGCTAGATGTACTAGGGGCCTCCTGAGTGGGCAAGACTCGTGTAGACGAAGGAGGGAATGATGCAGTACCATGCTTACTCCCCTCACTTGAGGAATCATCTTGGGCATCATTGTCATTGTCACATAAATCACATTTATTTAAATGAATAGGAATTCTGGCTTCCCCACATTCAGAACACAGTCTATCTGGTAGTTCAGACATGTTAAACAGGCATAAACTTGATAACAAAGTACAAAAAACGTTTTAAAATAAAACCGTTACTGTCACTTTAAATTTTAAACTGAACACACTTTATTACTGCAATTGCGAAAAAACATGAAGGAATTGTTCAAAATTCACCACAGTGTCTTAAAGCCTTAAAAGTATTGCACACCAAATTTGGAAGCTTTAACCCTTAAAATAACGGAACCGGAGCCGTTTTGAACTTTAACCCCTTTACAGTCCCTGGTATCTGCTTTGCTGAGACCCAACCAAGCCCCAAGGGGAATACGATACCAAATGACGCCTTCAGAAAGTCTTTTCTAAGTATCAGAGCTCCTCTCACATGCGACTGCATGCCATGCCTCTCAAAAACAAGTGCGCAACACCGGCGCGAAAATGAGGCTCTGCCTATGCTTTGGGAAAGCCCCTAAAGAATAAGGTGTCTAAAACAGTGCCTGCCGATATTATTATATCAAAATACCCAGATAAAATGATTCCTCAAGGCTAAATATGTGTTAATAATCAATCGATTTAGCCCAGAAAAAGTCTACAGTCTTAATAAGCCCTTTTTGAAGCCCTTATTTACGATCGTAATAAACATGGCTTACCGGATCCCATAGGGAAAATGACAGCTTCCAGCATTACATCGTCTTGTTAGAATGTGTCATACCTCAAGCAGCAAGAGACTGCTCACTGTTCCCCCAACTGAAGTTAATTGCTCTCAACAGTCCTGTGTGGAACAGCCATGGATTTTAGTGACGGTTGCTAAAATCATTTTCCTCATACAAACAGAAATCTTCATCTCTTTTCTGTTTCTGAGTAAATAGTACATACCAGCACTATTTCAAAATAACAAACTCTTGATTGAATAATAAAAACTACAGTTAAACACTAAAAAACTCTAAGCCATCTCCGTGGAGATGTTGCCTGTACAACGGCAAAGAGAATGACTGGGGTAGGCGGAGCCTAGGAGGGATCATGTGACCAGCTTTGCTGGGCTCTTTGCCATTTCCTGTTGGGGAAGAGAATATCCCACAAGTAAGGATGACGCCGTGGACCGGACACACCTATGTTGGAGAAAGGTATATCTTTTCTAAAGAGGATGCCTACTCCATTTATTTTAGTAGGGCCTGATGCAAAGAAGGCTGTGGAATATTTGTGGTGTAACCGACACGGTTCTTTGCCATTTTTTAAATGGACTTCTTGGAGTAGTATAATTGCACTGTTTTGTTTATATATATCTGTAAGTACAATGCTTCTTTTTTGTGGAGTGTTAAATCCTTTGACGTTAATAGTGGTGAAGCTGACAAGTTGGGCTTTACTTGTGTTAGGCATATTGTGAACCCAGGTGTATAGAGCAAGGTGAAGACCAATAAATATCAAAACAAGGTATGAGCTATACTTGAGGGTCATGTCTGACGTTTTAATAAGAGAAAAGGAAGGAAGAGGAAAGGATCGTAGGGTAGGTACAAGGGTGAAGTACCGCCCTTATGTAGATAGGTGTTCAATAGGCCCAAATTGGGCCAGCAAGGAATATCAACAACAATATAAGAATATCAATATAACAATAAACTGTTATCAATAGGTTGCGAGGAATGAGACTTTGTATTGCCTATTTGTTCAATTGGATAGAAATATGTGGTCCTTTGATATGACATGTTAGTGAGCTTCAAGTGTGTTCATTCGCAATAGCAGGGTGGAGGGGGTCATTAATGTAATCGAGGGGGTTAGGGCAGACGGGGGGAATCAGTCAATAGGGATATCAACGCATAACAAGGTGTTTCTCATGAGTGCAGTATATAATGTCACAGGGTAGGACTATATGAATCTTATTACAGTGTCTGTAGGGGGGTTTAGGCTACAATCTAATGTCCTGTTTTGCCCAGGAGTTAGGTTTCTACTATATACAATACAGGTTTGTTGTCATTTGACATAGCTGGTTTGAGTCTAGTAGTGGTGTGATGGTGCTGAGTGAGCAGTTGGTGTATGGCTCTAAGCGGTGTAGGTGTATACATGTGTGTGTGGTGAAATATATGAACAGGCGGCATAGCAACACATTTGAACAATTGTCTAATTGGTTAAAGCAGAAAAATCTTAAAAGTAAGATAAATTAACATGCAAAGCGTGAGTAAACAAAACCAAGAAAAACTAAATAAGTAACTCTCTACTCATCTGATCCTTGTTGCTTCTTGAGAGTCTTTAGGGGGGATCCCCCTTAATAGCAAGAACCAGTCCTTTATATTCTGCAGATATTGTCCATTTAGGCAAAGACCCAGTGGGTCATGTTGAAAAGTGGGCATTACGGGCACCAATTGTCGCTTTGTATCAATCTTCCTCTTCCTGTTCTTGGCTATTGGGGTCCGATGACTTGTTGCCGGATCCAGGCTCAGGAGTTTTAACTCTTTCTGGATTGAGGCTCGAAGGTTGATGTAGCCTGCTGGTAGAAGGTGTATGGGACTGTGATGAAGGTTCTATGTTGGGCTCCCTGTCCTGGGTGACACCCAGTGCTTTAAAGAAACCTGGGAGGTTGTGTTCCATTCTATAGACCGCCGTTTGACCATTGTGGTTAGCAATTATGCTAAGAGGGAAGCCCCAGCGGTATGGTATTTTATTAGTTCTGAGGATTTCGGTGACATGTCTCAGTTCTCTTCGCTTTTGTAGCGTTGCAAGTGAAAGATCTGAGAAGACCTGGAGTGGTATCCCTGCATGTGTTAGTGGGCTTTTGGTTCTGGCTCCCTTGGCAACCTCTTCCTTGTCCACATAGCTGAGGAAGCGTATTATCACATCCCTGGGGGGTGCTTTGGGGGATGGTTTAGGACGCAGCGATCTGTGAGCTCTTTCTATTGGAATATCACGGGAGGTGGGGGTGCTTTTGATTACTCTGAAGAGGTCTTGAAGATAACCAATTAGTGCAGTAGGGGTAACAGACTCAGGGATGCCCCGAATACGTAGATTATTCCTCCTATTGCGATTATCGAGGTCCTCAATTTTTCCCATAAGGAAACCGATGGCCTCATTTTGCTGAGTTAAAGTCTGGGAGTTACTGTTAACTTTGGAATGTAGTGTACTTTGTGATTGCTCTATAGTGTTTACCCTTGTAGTAAGCTGGGATAGATCTTTCTTAAGTTCACCAAAAAGCCCCCTTACTTCGGATAAAACTTCTTTGATGTCCTCCTTGGAGGAGAGTAATTTCAAATCTTCTCTAGTGATAAAATGGGCTCCTGACTGCTCCATTGCTGACTGCATATGTGTATTGCTTGATTCTGGAGGCTGCGTTCCCTGAACAAGTGATTGATCTGTGGTTGCTGCGTGGGGCTTAAGGTACTGGCTCATTAGTAGCGAGGAAGCCGGCTTATCTGCTTTGGGGGCACGTTTGCAGGGCATGCCCCTAGGAGTGGCACCTCAAGAAGTGCCTATTGTTGTAAACAGATTGTGTCCCTGTGCCTTCAATAAAGTGTTTTACTGTTGGTGCAAATAAAATGAATCAACTGTGTCCCCCAAGCTGTGTTCTGTAAATAGTTACCCTGGGACCAGAAAGGGGTGCGGTGGGAAAACCGCTATAGCGTCGCTCCTTTTTTGTTTAATAGGGGCTGTTATGCTCTTTATCGCAACCCACATGGTCAACTAGTGGATTCTTAAAGTATACTGCTCGTGTTGTGTAGTCTCACCCAAGCTACTTCCACCTTCTTGTCGCCCCACTCTGACCTAATGTACCACCTGATCCGCCGATGGTGATATTAAAAGCACTCCCAGGTTGTCGCGGTACTGAGACACTGCTTGTAAGGGCCGCAGTGCCTAAGCGGCCTCTGAAAATCTGGCAAACTCCTTATCGTGCCCACTTTCCTGCCAAAGTAACTGCCGGATTGTATTATACCCCGGACAGTTAAATGAAGTTCCGTCTTGCTGTGTCAAAGCGGGAGGTACAGGCGAGGTCCCCTTCAGTGATGGGCAGTATCAATGGCGCGGGTTAGCGATTCCCCTGAATAGATTATTTAGTTGAGGGGTGTGATGATCTTAGTACTCCCGACTGCTGCCTAGGCTGTTTGTATTGTTGCCCCCCCCCCCCCCGATCCCAAGAGAATGACGTTTAAATTTGGGTCATATTATCCTTAGGCAATACTCCGGTCTACAGAGCTGTTTCAGTGTGTTCAGTGTGCGGCCATTAACCTGGGCTGCTAGGCTCCGCCCCCCCAAGATATATATTTTTATTTAGCATTAAGCATTTATTACCACCCCTTCCATTTTATTTTCTGCAGTGTAGTGACGTACATAGAGGTCCCACTCCGTCTATACGTAGAAGGAAATGCACGCTCCTTAACTGTGGACAATCAGCATATGCATAGATAGTCTACGCAGTGTCATCTAAGTAAACAGTGAGGGCCAGATTACAAGTGAAGCAGTATTTAACGCTCCCGTTCACGCACTAACTCCGCTAGAAGTAAGCTTTTTGCACGTATCAGGGAGCGTTTGCATTACAAGTTGAAAGTAAACACACTTTTCACACGAGCGCTAACCTGATGTGCCCAAAATGCCGAAGTTAGATGGAGCAAAAAAAAAAAAGTGGAAAAAAACCCCTAACAATCTACTCACACGCAAACCGGACCACATATTCTCAAGTGTGCAAGCCCCACATGAAAATATGAATATTTCCCATTCCTATGTTATTCACATAGCATAATATGTTCTATTTATTACTATATAGATATCTGATGTTTCTTTTGGAAAAAAATAACAACAATAATAATAACATACATATATATATATATAAATATATATGTGTGTGTGCGTGTGTGTGAATATATGTGTGTCTGTATATATACAGTATCCCACAAAAGTAAGTACACCCCTAACATTTTTGTAAATATTTTATTATATCTCTTTATGTGACATCACTGAAGAAATGACACTTTGCTAGAATGTAAAGTAGTGAGTGTACAGCCTGTAGAACAGTGTACATTTGTTGTCCCCTCAAAATAACTCAACACAGAGCCATTAATCTAAACCGTTGGCAACACAAATGAGTACACCCCTAAGTGGAAATGTCCAAATTGGTCCCAATTAGCCATTTTCCCTTCCCGGTGTTATGTGACTCGTTAGTGTTACAAGGTCTCAGATGTGAATGGGGAGCAGCTGTGTTAAATTTGGTGTTATCGCTCTCACACTCTCTCATACTGGTCACTGGAAGTTCAACATGGCACCTCATGGAAAAGAACTCTCTGAGGATCGGAAAAAAAGAATTGTTGCGCTACATAAAGATGGCCTAGGCTATAAGAAGATTGCCAAGACCCTGAAACTGAGCTGCAGCACAGTGGGCAAGACCATACAGCAGTTTCACAGGTTCCACTCTGAACAGGCCTCGCCATGGTCGAACAAAGAAGTTGAGTGCACATACTCAGCGTCATATCCAGAGGTTGTCTTTGGGAAATAGACATATGAGTGCTGCCAGCATTGCTGCAGAGGTTGAAGGGGTAGGGGGTCAGCCTGTCAGTGCTCAGACCATACGCCACACACTGCATCAAATTGGTCTGCATGGCTGTCGTCCCAGAAGGAAGCCTCTTCTAAAGATGATGCACAAGAAAGCCTGCAAACAGTTTGCTGAAGACAAGCAGACTAAGGACATGGATTACTAGAACCATGTCCTGTGGCCCAATAAGACCAAGATAAAATTATTTGGTTCAGATGGTGTCAAGTGTGTGTGGCGGCAACCAGGTAAGGAGTACAAAGGCAAGTGTGTCTTGCCTACAGTCAAGCATGATGGTGGGAGTGTCATGGTCTGGGCATGCATGAGTGTTGCCGGCACTGGGGAGTTACAGTTCATTGAGGGAACCATGAATGCCAACATGTACTGTGACATACTGAAGCAGAGCATGATCCCCTCCCTTCGGAGACTTGGCCGCAGGGCAGTATTCCAACATGATAATGACCCCAAACACACCTTCAAGACGACCACTGCCAGAGATGGACTGGCCAAGCATGTCTCCAGACCTAAACCCTATTGAGCATCTGTGGGGCATCCTCAAGGGCAAGGTTTCTAACATCCACCAGCTCCGTGATGTTGTCATGGAGGAGTGAAAGAGGACTCCAGTGGCAACCTGTAAAGCTCTGGTGAACTCCATGCCCAAGAGGGTTAAGGCAGTGCTGGAAAATAATGGTGGCCCACAAAATATTGACACTTTGGGCCCAATTTGGACATTTCCATTTAGGGGTGTACTCACTTTTGTTGCCAACGGTTTAGACATTAACGGCTGTGACTAGAGTTATTTTGAGGGGACAGCACATTTACACTGTTATACAGGATGTACACTCACTACTTTACAGTGTAGCAAAGTGTCATTTCTTCAATGTTGTCAGATAAAAAGATATAATAAAATATTTACAAAAATGTGAGCGGTGTACTCACTTTTGTGGGATACTGTACATTTATATATGTGTGTATATATATATATATATATATATATATATATAAACTTTTCATGTAGAGAAGAGGCACACACAGGACTTAATTAACATAAGTTTTATTAGTTCATTAATTCAGTCAGACTGAATTAATGAACTAATAAAACTTATGTTAATTAAGTCCTGTATGTGCGCCTCTTCTCTACATGAAAAGTTTCTACCTATCTACCATAGAGTGCACCCAGGCTATTCAACGTACAGTGAGTGCTTGGATCCAAAAACTATATATATATATATATATATATATATATATATATATATATATATATATATATTTATATTATATAGTTATAGATATATACAGATATATATATATATATATACACATATATATACATATATACACATATATATACATATATATATATATATATATATATATATATATATATATATATATATATATATATATATATATATATATATATATATATATATATATATATATAGGAATATCTATTTAAAAATACATAGAACATATTCCCCTATATGAAACATATTGGAATGTTAAATTCAAAGGGCTCCAGTGCACTTATATATATGTTTATGTATGTATACATTTGTATTTATGTGTTTATATGTGTTTATATGTGTATATATATTACATAAATACACATATAAATACATATGTACACACATCAACACACACATATATATATATATATATATATATATATATATATATATATATATATATATATATATATATATATATATATATATATATACAAAACATGGGTGGGGTCAGCACTCTCAGGCCGGACCGGGTACACATCCTATGACCCTGCAACATGCACAGCCCTGGGTGCAAACCAGCACTCTCAGGAAGCTGCACTGTCACCAGAGTCACAGGCAGTTAACCCCAGTCAGGCCTGGGTGCAAGGCCCAAACAAGGAAAATTACAAAAAAATAATATTTTTTAATATAAACACACAGAAAAAGTCCAGCACTCACTCACAAGCTCTCAACTAAGATAAAAAGCAGCAATGGAAGAATTAGTTACCACATCTGGCCAAATGGGAAAAGCCCAGGTACCTCGTCAAGGTTTCTTCCAAATAAACCTGGGCCCCTAAACAGCCACACAATGCAGGCTCACAATCAAACAACTGTGAAAAAATGGAGGGTGCACAGGCTTATGTAATTTCCCAAACATATACAAAACATGGGTGGGGTCAGCACTCTCAGGCCGGACCGGGTACACATCCTATGACCCTGCAACATGCACAGCCCTGGGTGCAAACCAGCACTCTCAGGAAGCTGCACTGTCACCAGAGTCACAGGCAGTTAACCCCAGTCAGGCCTGGGTGCAAGGCCCAAACAAGGAAAATTACAAAAAAATAATATTTTTTATTGTTTGGGCTTTGCACCCAGGCCTGACTGGGGTTAACTGCCTGTGACTCTGGTGACAGTGCAGCTTCCTGAGAGTGCTGGTTTGCACCCAGGGCTGTGCATGTTGCAGGGTCATAGAATGTGTACCCGGTCCGGCCTGAGAGTGCTGACCCCACCCATGTTTTGTATATGTTTGGGAAATTACATAAGCCTGTGCACCCTCCATTTTTTCACAGTTGCTTTTTTTCACAGTAGTTTGATTGTGAGCCTGCATTGTGTGGCTGTTTAGGGACCGACCCAGGTTTATTTGGAAGAAACCTTGACGAGGTACCTGGGCTTTTCCCATTTGGCCAGATGCGGTAACTAATTCTTCCATTGCTGCTTTTTATCTTAGTTGAGAGCTTGTGAGTGAGTGCTGGACTTTTTCTGTGTGTTTATATATATATATATATATATATATATATATATATAGACATATATACTTATGCATCCCTATGTTAAAGCCCTTTGCCTGCCTTTTTTTCTAACACCTCATTTATTTGAGCCCTTATATTTTTTTGTGCACTATTTAAAAAAAAATGTTTTATTAGATTATGTTATTATGAATGTAACTGTACTTTGTAATGTAATTTTTATGTGTTTTGTGACACTTTTTTGTTTTGTGAAACAGATAACCAGAGTTTTGAGGACAAGCTATATCCCGATGCAAGTTAACTTCAATTGCGCTCAAGCGATCGACTTTACTTTCAACTTGTAATACGAGTGCTACATCCGAGGCGTGCATACCCTTTTTCACTCATGCGTAACTGTTAGCTCACCACTTATAATCTGGCACTGAATCGGAACAAAAGCTCTGATTTAGTGTTTACTTGTATGCCTCAGAGACCCCCCTTTGGCCTCTACCAATCATGTGCCAGGCATTCATGCACATCAAAACGTATGGGAAAGCATCTGATTGGTGGGTCAGCTAAATAGCATTTGGTCCAAAACATGCATGCTTATATCCAATCAGACACAACTAAACACTTAAAACAACAAGCTGTGCAGCGAAGAATCTCTTAGAATAAAGAAGAAAAAACAAATCAAAAGATGGGGGCAGGTGGGGAAATAAGACCTATGTAAGAAATAAATATAAATTATAATAATTACAGACATTTCAGAAACAGTAGAAATTTTTTTTTATTGTGCATTGGCCAATACCAATGATCCATTAAAGGGACATGAAACCCAAAAAAATTATTTAATGATTAAGATAGATCAAGCAATTTTAAACAATGTTCTAATTTACTTTTTTTTTAAATATTAAACATATATATATATATATATATATATATATATACACATATATATATATATTTATATTTTTTTTAGAAGATGGGTTACAATCATTATTGATAACAGTATACATTATTAACGTTAAATAACAATAAGCGTAAAAAACAATAGAAGAAAAAACATAATTTATGTAAGAACTTACCTGATAAATTCATTTCTTTCATATTAGCAAGAGTCCATGAGCTAGTGACGTATGGGATATACATTCCTACCAGGAGGGGCAAAGTTTCCCAAACCTCAAAATGCCTATAAATACACCCCTCACCACACCCACAAATCAGTTTAACGAATAGCCAAGAAGTGGGGTGATAAGAAAAAAGTGCGAAGCATAAATATAAGGAATTGGAATAATTGTGCTTTATACAAAAAAATCATACCCACCACAAAAAAGGGTGGGCCTCATGGACTCTTGCTAATATGAAAGAAATGAATTTATCAGGTAAGTTCTTACATAAATTATGTTTTCTTTCATGTAATTAGCAAGAGTCCATGAGCTAGTGACGTATGGGATAATGACTACCCAAGATGTGGATCTTCCACGCAAGAGTCACTAGAGAGGGAGGGATAAAATAAAGACAGCCAATTCCGCTGAAAATAATCCACACCCAAACAAAGTTTAAAACTTATAATGAAAAAAACTGAAACAGCTGCCTGAAGTACTTTTCTACCAAAAACTGCTTCAGAAGAAGAAAACACATCAAAATGGTAGAATTTAGTAAAAGTATGCAAAGAAGACCAAGTTGCTGCTTTGCAAATCTGAACAACCGAAGCTTCATTCCTAAACGCCCAGGAAGTAGAAACTGACCTAGTAGAATGAGCTGTAATCCTTTGAGGCGGAGTTTTACCCGACTCGACATAAGCATGATGAATTAAAGATTTCAACCAAGATGCCAAAGAAATGGCAGAAACCTTCTGACCTTTCCTAGAACCGGAAAAGATAACAAATAGACTAGAAGTCTTTCGGAAATTCTTAGTAGCTTCAACATAATATTTCAAAGCTCTAACTACATCCAAAGAAAGCAATGATTTCTCCTTAGAATTCTTAGGATTAGGACATAATGAAGGAACCACAATTTCTCTACTAATGTTGTTAGAATTCACAACCTTAGGTAAAAATTTAAAAGAAGTTCGCAACACCGCCTTATCCTGATGAAAAATCAGAAAAGGAGACTCACAAAAAAGAGCAGATAATTCAGAAACTCTTCTGGCAGAAGGGATGGCCAAAAGGAACAAAACTTTTCAAGAAAGTAATTTAATGTCCAAAGAATGCATAGGTTCAAACGGAGGAGCTTGAAGAGCCCCCAGAACCAAATTCAAACTCCAAGGAGGAGAAATTGACTTAATGACAGGTTTTATACGAACCAAAGCTTGTACAAAACAATGAATATCAGGAAGATTAACAATCTTTCTGTGAAAAAGAACAGAAAGAGCAGAGATTTGTCTTTTCAAGGAACTTGCAGACAAACCTTTATCCAAACCATCCTGAAGAAACTGTAAAATTCTTGGAATTCTAAAAGAATGCCAGGAAAAATGATGAGAAAGACACCAAGAAATATAAGTCTTCCAGACTCTATAATATATCTCCCTAGATACGGATTTACGAGCATGTAACATAGTATTAATCACAGAGTCAGAGAAACCTCTTTGACTAAGAATCAAGCGTTCAATCTCCATACCTTTAAATTTAAGGATTTGAGATCCTGATGGAAAAAAAGGACCTTGTGACAGAAGGTCTGGTCTTAACGGAAGAGTCCACGGTTGGCAAGAGGCCATCCGGACAGGATCCGCATACCAAAAACCTGAGAGGCCATGCTGGAGCCACCAGCAGAACAAATGAGCATTCCTTCAGAATCTTGGAGATTACTCTTGGAAGAAGAACTAGAGGTGGAAAGATATAGGCAGGATGATACTTCCAAAGAAGTGACAATGCATCCACTGCTTCCGCTTGAGGATCCCTGGATCTGGACAGATACCTGGGAAGTTTCTTGTTTAGATGAGAAGCCATCAGATCTATTTCTGGAAGACCCCATATTTGAACAATCTGAAGAAATACCTCTGGGAGAAGAGACCATTCGCCCTGATGAAACGTGTGGCGACTGAGATAATCCGCTTCCCAATTGTCTATACCTGGGATATGAACCGCAGAAACTAGACAGGAGCTGGATTCCGCCCATACCAGAATTCGAGATACTTCTTTCATAGCCAGAGGACTGTGAGTCCCTCCTTGATGATTGATGTATGCCACAGTTGTGACATTGTCTGTCTGAAAACAAATGAACGATTCTCTCTTTAGAAGAGGCCAAGACTGAAGAGCTCTGAAAATTGCACTGAGTTCCAAAATATTGATCGGTAATCTCACCTCCTGAGATTCCCAAACCCCTTGTGCTGTCAGAGACCCCCACACAGCTCCCCAACCTGTAGGACTTGCATCTGTTGAAATTACAGTTCAGGTCGGAAGAACAAAAGAAGCCCCCTGAACTAAACGATGGTGATCTGTCCACCAAGTCAGAGAGTGTCGTACAATCGGTTTTAAAGATATTAATTGAGATATCTTTGTGTAATACCTGCACCACTGGTTCAGCATACAGAGCTGAAGAGGCCGCATGTGAAAACGAGCAAAGGGGAGACCTAGAATTTCCATGCATAAGGCTACCGAAGGGAAAGATTGTGACTGAAGGTTTCGACAAGCTGATATCAACTTTAGACGTCTCATGTCTATCAAAGATAGAGTCATGGATACTGAATCTATCTGAAAACCTAAAAAGGTTACCTAAGTCTGAGGAATCAATGAACTTTTTGGTAAATTGATCCTCCAACCATGATGTTGAAGAAACAACACAAGTCGATTCGAATGAGATTCTGCTAAATGTGAAGACTGAGCAAGTACCAAGATATCGTCCAAATAAGGAATACCACAATACCCTGTTCTCTGATTACAGACAGAAGGGCACCGAGAACCTTCGTAAAAAATTCTTGGAGCTGTAGCTAGGCCAAACGGCAGAGCCACAAACTGGTAATGCTTGTCTAGGAAAGAGAATCTCAGAAACTGATAGTGATCTGGATGAATCGGAATATGCAGATATGCATCCTGTAAATCTATAGTAGACATATAATGCCCTTGTTGAACAAAAGGCAGGATAGTCCTTACAGTTACCATTTTGAATGTTGGTATCCTTACATAACGATTCAATATTTTTAGATCCAGAACTGGTCTGAAGGAATTTTCCTTCTTTGGTACAATGAAGAGATTTGAATAAAACCCCAGTCCCTGTTCCAGAACTGGAACTGGCAAAATTACTCCAGTCAACTCTAGATCTGAAACACATTTCAGAAATGCTTGAGCCTTCGCTGGGTTTACTGGGACACGGGAAAGAAAAAATCTCTTTGCAGGAGGCCTTATCTTGAAGCCAATTCTGTACCCTTCTGAAACAATGTTCTGAAACCAAAGATTGTGAACGGAATTGATCCAAATTTCTTAGAAAAAAACGTAATCTGCCCCCTACCAGCTGAGCTGGAATGAGGGCCGCACCTTCATGTGGACTTAGGAGCTGGCTTTGATTTTCTAAAAGGCTTGGATTTATTCCAGACTGGAGATGGTTTCCAAACTGATACCGCTCCTGAGGATGAAGGATCAGGTTTTTGTTCCTTGTTGTGACAAAAGGAACGAAAACGATTATTACCCTGGAAAGAAAGGGAAAGCAGAGTAGACTTAGAAGACATAACAGCATTCCAAGTCTTAAGCTATAAAGCTCTTCTAGCTAAAATAGCTAGAGACATATACCTGACATCAACTCTAATGATATCAAAGATGGCATTACAAATAAAATTATTAGCATGTTGAAGAATAAAACTGCTATGAGATCTGTTACTTGTTGCGCTAAAGCTTCTAACCAAAAGATGAAGCTGCAGCAACATCCGCTAAAGATATAGCAGGTCTAAGAAGATTACCTGAACACAAGTAAGCTTTTCTTAGAAAGGATTCAATTTTCCTATCTAAAGGATCCTTAAGGAAGTACCATCTGCCGTAGGAATAGTAGTACGCTTAACAAGAGTAGAGACAGCCCCATCAACTTTAGGGATTTTGTCCCAAAACTCTAATCTGTCAGATGGCACAGGATATAATTGCTTAAAACGTTTAGAAGGAGTAAATGAATTACCCAAATTCCCTGGAAATTACTTCAGAAATAGCACTAGGGACAGGAAAAACTTCTGGAATAACTACAGGAGATTTAAAAACCTTATCTAAACGTTTAGATTTAGTATCAAGAGGACTAGAATCCTCAATTTCTAATGCAATTAGGACTTCTTTAAATAAAGAACGAATAAATTTCATTTTAAATAAATATGAAGATTTATCAGCATCAACCTCTGAGATAGAATCCTCTAAACCAGAAGAACCATTATCAGAATCAGAATGATGATGTTCATTTAAAAATTCATCTGAAAAATTAGAAGTTTTAAAAGACTTTTTACGTTTACTAGAAGGAGGAATAACAGATATAGCCTTCTTAATGGATTTAGAAACAAAATCTCTTATGTTATCAGGAACACTCTGAGTATTAGATGTTGACGGAACAGCAACAGGTAATGTAACAGTACTAAAGGAAATATTATCTGCATTAACAGTTTGTCATGACAAAACAGTACAAACAACAGCCGGAGGAACAGATACCATAAGTTTACAGTAGATACACTTAGCTTTGGTAGCTCCAGCCCCAGGTAGCGATTTTCCAGAAGTATCTTCTGACTCAGTTTCAACGTGGGACATCTTGCAATATGTAATAGAAAGAACAACATATAAAGCAAAATGTATCAAATTCCTTAAATGACAGTTTCAGGAATGGGAAAAAAATGCCAGTGAACAAGCTTCTAGCAACCAGAAGCAATAAAAAATGAGACTTAAATAATGTGGAGACAATAGCGACGCCCATATTTTTTTAGCGCCAAAAATGACGCCCACATTATTTGGCGCCTAAATGCTTTTGGCGCCAAAAATGACGCCACATCCGGAACGCCGACACTTTTGGCGCAAAAGAACGTCAAAAATGACGCAACTTCCGGCGACACGTATGACGCCGGAAACAGAAAATAAAATTTTGCGCCAAAAAAGTCCGCGCCAAGAATGACGCAATAAAATGAAGCATTTTCAGCCCCCGCGAGCCTAACAGCCCACAGGGAAAAAGTCAAATTTTTAAGGTAAGAAAAAAATTGATTGATTCATAAGCAATATCCCAAATATGAAACTGACTGTCTGAAATAAGGAATGTTGAACATCCTGAGTCAAGGCAAATAAATGTTTGAATACATATATTTAGAACTTTTATAAAAAGGTGCCCAACCATAGCTTAGAGTGTCACAGAAAATAAGATTTACTTACCCCAGGACACTCATCTACATGTTGTAGAAAGCCAAACCAGTACTGAAACGAAAATCAGCAGAGGTAATGGTATATAAATAAGAGTATATCGTCGATCTGAAAAGGGAGGTAAGAGATGAATCTCTACGACCGATAACAGAGAACCTATGAAATAGACCCCGTAGAAGGAGATCATTGAATTCAAATAGGCAATACTCTCCTCACATCCCTCTGACATTCACTGCACGCTGAGAGGAAAACCGGGCTCCAACCTGCTGCGGAGCGCATATCAACGTAGAATATAGCACAAACTTACTTCACCACCTCCATAGGAGGCAAAGTTTGTAAAACTGATTTGTGGGTGTGGTGAGGGGTGTATTTATAGGCATTTTGAGGTTTGGGAAACTTTGCCCCTCCTGGTAGGAATGTATATCCCATACGTCACTAGCTCATGGACTCTTGCTAATTACATGAAAGAAATAACAATTACAAGTACTATTCTAAATAAAGATTTTCAAAACATCTTTTTGTACATTTTTATATTTCTATTTATACATACAATTTATTTTACATCCCTTATTCTTTTTTCCATTCCCCCCCCCCCCAAAAACAAATGAAATCCTAATTTTTTTTAAAAATAAATAAAATCAATTTCTCAGAAGCTATAAACTGGAGATAAAACCCTCCCTCTAGAATTTTGGAAAATTACCTTTTTGAAGTTCTGTTTGGAAGTAATTAGAATTATAAAAGGAGCGGATAATCTGAGTTTGTGTGTTCATTGGTAAGGAATTAATATAATCCCACCCCTCATTTCTGAAAAAAAAGTGATATGATCTCCTTTCAGAGACAATTGTTTGGTCAAATTGTTCAAATATAATTTGGTCGATGTTCTAATTTATTTCTATTATCAAATTTTCTTCATTCCCTTGGTATCTTTTGTTGAATAGCAGGGAGGTAGCTGAGGAGTGCGCACAAGTATTGAGCACTATAAGGCCGCAGTTTTGCAAGAATGTTATTCATTTGCAAGAGTGCTAGATGGCAGCACTATTTCCTGCCATGTAGTGGTTCAGACACCTACTTGGGTATTTCTTCAACAAAGAATAGCATGGGAACAAGGAAAATTTTATAATAGAATTAAATTGGAAACTTTTTTAAAAAAAATTTATGCTCTGTATCACACACAAAATATTTTTGGGTGTCCTATCCCTTTAAGAAAAATGTGCTCAATCTAAGTTTACTATCACTTTAGGAAAAATGCTGTTGCAAGTGCTTGTACATAAGAAAAAAATGGATTAGTATCATAGGTTTAACACAAACAGAAATGTAAAAACCCACAAATGTATCATTCAGTGCATTACCTTGTGGTAGAGTCTTGCAGCAAGACCGCGTTGTAATACTCTTTCTCGGAAATTGACAGCTTTAAGAAGGAAGGTAAGGCTGTTGATTTGGTCTGTGTTGAATGCCAAAAAACTAAATAAAAAAAAACACATACAATTACAAGATTCAGCCATGAAAATAGGTCTCTAACAGCATTATTCTCGTAGCAAATCACGGTGGAGCTAATTTCTCTGTTACAGTTTTCATTTTGTCTAAATATTCTAAGTTACTATTACTGATATTAGTATATAAGCTTTCACATACGTGTAACAGTTTAATATGAAAGAATATATGAGAAACTGAACAAGTAACTCATTTTATGGTTCATTTTACACAAAATCATAAAAACAACCATTAAAACACTGACAAAATACACGCAAAAGTGGGACATAAAAAATGACATATTCTACTTTATGTGAACTCTCTTGAAAAAAGATAAAATACAAAACAAGCACCAGCAACTGGAAAAGATGTAAAGAGACAGTATTTTGAGATTTAGCATTTTGCAGATGTAACTTACATATTTATATTTAAAAGGTAATGTGCAACTGGGAACTTTCTAGTGAGTGGTGACTACACATAAATGCCTCTTGTCATTGACTCACCAGAGGATACCAAGAAAAATTAAAGGAACATGAAACCCATCATTTTTCTTTGGTTTCTTTGGTTATTCACAATTTTAAACAACGTTCCAGTTTATTTTCATTATCAAATTTGCTTCCTTCTCTTGGTATCATTTTTTGAAGGATCAGCAATGCACAACTGGGAGCTAGCTGAAAAGAGGCACTTATATGCAGCCACTAATCAGCAGCTAGCTTCTAGTAGTGCATTGCTGCTCCTGAGCCTTCCTAAGTATGCTTTTCAATAAAGGATACCAAGTTAATTAAGTAATTCAATTCTTAGCTCAGGACAAATAAAGGGTTAAAGATAATAAGTCAATATAATTACCGGTGCTGAGATCTAAAATGTAAAATATGTAGACAAAAAGAGAAAAAAAGAGATCTCACAATAGCACTCTTATCTTATATGAACCAGTTTAATCACAAGATTTTGCATTTAGAAATGGTAAAGTGTATAAAATAAGAGAAAAAATAACATACAGAACAGAGGGTCTAGTCTATCTAGCAAAATGTAATTGCCCCTTTGTCTATGTTTGCAAAACTACAGGCCCCCTACGTGTTAGAACACCTTAGGGACATAGAAAAGAAAAACAAGGATTCCAGCATAGCGAGACACTTTAAACTTTTCCATAATTCAAATGTTAAAGATTTTAAAGTAATCGGTATTGACAAGGTTAAGTTGGGCATTAGGGGTGGTGATATTGATAGGACCCTCCTGCAACATGAAAGCAGGTGGATGTTTAACCTAGAGACCCTAGCCCCAACCAATATTCACTGGCATCAATTTCCGGAGGGCAACACATTGGTATTCCTTTAAAAGGAAGTGCACTTCATGTGATTAAACACAAACCCCGAAGAAGCCTTGGAGAAGGTGAAACGATCGTATGCAGGATCCCTACACAGTGGGTTATTCAGCAATTAACAGAGAATGCAGTTTTGGGCTTTATTTTGCCTAGTGAGGTAATTAAACGCTGTTTGGCTTAGAAGAGAGAAAGCATATGGGACACATAGCCCGATATCAACGTAGCCTTTACTAATAGGGGCGACCCTTATATTGTCTGCGGTTGTTATTTGCATACTCCCGTTTCTTAGGTCAAGCGGTTCTAACCTTTCAATGCCATGGGAAATCTCTGTTATTTTATAGTTAGCCCGTTGTGGGAGAAGGTGCCAGCTATCTCTTACCGATATCTCTGTGGTTGGGATTGGTTGTATTATAACAACTACCGACCACGTCTGAGATATTGTTACTCCCCTAGGGCTAGCTAATATCTATATTGCTCTCTCTGGAATTAATATCTAGTTATATCTAACTATTGCTATATCGCAGATTTTGGAGGAACTCTCTTTCACATTCACCAATAAGGATCTCTCTACAAGCAACTTAAAGTAAATGTAAATTTTGATGCTAAAGTGCCCGGTTTTTAAAAAATTTGATTTAAAACAGGGGCACTTTAATTAATCAAAATTTACATTTCACTCCTGTTGTGAAAAAAAACTTCCTTTTAATCTTAACAGCAGCTTCAGCTTCCTCCACCCGTCGCAAAGACTATTTCTGGGTCTAAAATGAGGAATCCAGCTTCCTCCAATCATGGCGTTGAATCAGACACTAATTCCCCCGGGGGGGGGGGGGGGGAGCTGTGATTGGTGGATGACCTATCCATCATTTCTGACATCAGAAATGGCTTGCAACGACCGGAGGAAGCTGGAGCGGCTGTCAAGTTTAAAAGGTTACTATTTCTTCACAACAAGTGAAATGTAAATTTTGATGAATTAAAGTGCCCCTGTTTTTAATCAAATTTTTTAAAACCGGGCACTTTAGCATCAAAATTTACATTCACTTTAAGGAGGACTTATATGAACTCTCTTCTGAAATGCTTTACTTGTTGCCCTCAGAGTGTTTGATGATAGTATACAGATACGTTATTTATACCTTCTGTTATTTAATAGCATACTAATCCTTGATGTCATTATAGTAGCAATATGAGATGTGTTGCTGAATCTGATACAGTGTATTCATTTTTCATTACAGAATATATTATATTCTTTTGATTGTGCATTATTGCTGTCATTTGACGGTCTGTAAGTGTTCACTCTATAGAGGAATATGTTTCCTCTTGTGATTAAACTGGTTCATATAAGATAAGAGTGCTATTGTGAGATCTCTTTTTTTCTCTTTTTGTCCACAGAAAAAGTTAATTATATAGAAATAAATTATATATTAAATCATCTTTACTGTCCCTTTAAGCAAGTTTGAACAAAAACATCAGTTGTAAATTTGTTTATAATTTCAGAGTCAATTTGAATCATAAAAGTTTAAGTTTGACTTTATTGTCCCTTTAAATATATTATTACATTATTTGTGTACATTTTCAAAGGGGCTTGGATCAAGGCTGGCTCAAGATATTGTGCTGCCTGGGTCAGAGAATGAAATTATGCCCCCCAGTGCAATAAGTGGGAAGTTAGGGAATAGATACACTTAAACCATGTTGAATGTCATCCCTGATCGGTTCTGTGTCTTTGTGCACAATAAGGTAATGCTGCTGGGAGCCTGTGACTTCCCGCACGGAGACAGAGAACAGGAGTGGTCTGGGCCTGACAGTGTCTGACTCAGCCCCTGAAGTGCTGCCCCTTGTCAAATACTGCCTAGGTCCATTGGACCCACTTGGTCCCATGGTTGAGCCGGCCCTAACAACTTCCTGTAGACTTATATTAACTAAATAGGTTAATTTTATACAGATTCTTTTGCAACAGCTCCTTCAGGGTATTTCCATTAACACACGTTTTTAAGCCCTTCAGGACAGAGGCAACTGTCCCACTTTAGAACATAAACATCAGGCCAGACAGGATGTCACATGATCGTCACTGAGATCACTTGACTCCAAACGGCGCTGATTGGCTCCTGGGGAACTGCCTGTGTTTCTAGGCAAGTCCCCAAGTCAGATACCCTGGAGTTTTCATAAGGAGGGGAGCAGGACGCAGCAAAAGTTAAGACATTCCATGCTGTCCTAAAGGCTTTAAAGCCCAGTGTTTTTAAGATGGAATGGAACGTCCTAATAGCGTCTAAGAGTTAAAAAGCATTTGTGGTGCGATGATACCCTCTATATCTAACACGGGGACAATGCAACAGCGGAATTCCAATCGATTAAAAAACAATTATCAAGAATTCAAGTAAAATGCCAAAGCCTTGAACGTATTGAAATCTACTGGCCCGATTTGAGCAGCATATTTAGATTGTTAATAAAGTTTTTTTGTAATGTTTAGATTTTGTATGTGTACAGATTACATCATTGCTTAGGTTTCATAAAAATAAAAATATTGCTCAAACTACACTGAAAATGAAATTAGATCATCGGAATGTTCATCTATTATTGCAATGAAGTATTTAGACATTAAAACATGTAAATAATAAAATGACTCAAAATGATATGAAATTGTTAATTGCAGATATATAATGGATTATTGCATTTGAACACATAAGGCCATCGTTATCAATAAAATAATTTTGCAATACACTATCATTATATATTTTGCCCCCTTCTCATGTAATTTAACTCTAAAAATGTTTGGGTTTTAAGTCTATAGAGATTGATTTTGTCGTATGATGTGAATCACATGGGACTGAAAACAGAATTTATGTTTACCTGATAAATTACTTTCTCCAACGGTGTGTCCGGTCCACGGCGTCATCCTTACTTGTGGGATATTCTCTTCCCCAACAGGAAATGGCAAAGAGCCCAGCAAAGCTGGTCACATGATCCCTCCTAGGCTCCGCCTTCCCCAGTCATTCGACCGACGTAAAGGAGGAATATTTGCATAGGAGAAATCATATGATACCGTGGTGACTGTAGTTAAAGAAAATAAATTATCAGACCTGATTAAAAAACCAGGGCGGGCCGTGGACCGGACACACCGTTGGAGAAAGTAATTTATCAGGTAAACATAAATTCTGTTTTCTCCAACATAGGTGTGTCCGGTCCACGGCGTCATCCTTACTTGTGGGAACCAATACCAAAGCTTTAGGACACGGATGAAGGGAGGGAGCAAATCAGGTCACCTAGATGGAAGGCACCACGGCTTGCAAAACCTTTCTCCCAAAAATAGCCTCAGAAGAAGCAAAAGTATCAAATTTGTAAAATTTAGTAAAAGTGTGCAGTGAAGACCAAGTCGCTGCCTTACATATCTGATCAACAGAAGCCTCGTTCTTGAAGGCCCATGTGGAAGGCACAGCCCTAGTGGAATGAGCTGTGATTCTTTCAGGAGGCTGCCGTCCGGCAGTCTCGTAAGCCAATCTGATGATGCTTTTAAGCCAAAAGGAGAGAGAGGTAGAAGTTGCTTTTTGACCTCTCCTTTTACCAGAATAAACAACAAACAAGGAAGATGTTTGTCTAAAATCCTTTGTAGCATTTAAATAGAATTTTAAAGCACGAACTACATCCAAATTGTGCAACAAACGTTCCTTCTTTGAAACTGGATTCGGACACAAAGAAGGTACGACTATCTCCTGGTTAATGTTTTTGTTAGAAACAACTTTCGGAAGAAAACCAGGTTTAGTACGCAAAACCACCTTATCTGCATGGAACACCAGATAAGGGGGAGAACACTGCAGAGCAGATAATTCTGAAACTCTTCTAGCAGAAGAAATTGCAACCAAAAACAAAACTTTCCAAGATAATAACTTAATATCAACGGAATGTAAGGGTTCAAATGGAACCCCCTGAAGAACTGAAAGAACCAAATTGAGACTCCAAGGAGGAGTCAAAGGTTTGTAAACAGGCTTGATTCTAACCAGAGCCTGAACAAAGGCTTGAACATCTGGCACAGCTGCCAGCTTTTTGTGAAGTAACACAGATAAAGCAGAAATCTGTCCCTTCAAAGAACTTGCAGATAATCCTTTCTCCAAACCTTCTTGAAGAAAGGATAGAATCTTAGGAATTGTTATCTTGTCCCAAGAGAATCCTTTAGATTCACACCAACAGATATATTTTTTCCATATTTTGTGGTAGATTTTTCTAGTTACAGGCTTTCTGGCCTGAACAAGAGTATCAATGACAGAATCTGAGAACCCTCGCTTTGATAAGATCAAGCGTTCAATCTCCAGGCAGTCAGTTGGAGTGAGACCAGATTCGGATGTTCGAACGGACCTTGAACAAGAAGGTCCCGTCTCAAAGGTAGCTTCCATGGTGGAGCCGATGACATATTCACCAGGTCTGCATACCAAGTCCTGCGTGGCCACGCAGGAGCTATCAAGATCACCGATGCCCTCTCCTGATTGATCCTGGCTACCAGCCTGGGGATGAGAGGAAACGGCGGGAATACATAAGCTAGTTTGAAGGTCCAAGGTGCTACTAGTGCATCTACTAGAGTCGCCTTGGGATCCCTGGATCTGGACCCGTAGCAAGGAACCTTGAAGTTCTGACGAGAGGCCATCAGATCCATGTCTGGAATGCCCCACAACTGAGTAATTTGGGCAAAGATTTCCGGATGGAGTTCCCACTCCCCCGGATGAAATGTCTGACGACTCAGAAAATCCGCTTCCCAATTTTCCACTCCTGGGATGTGGATTGCAGACAAGTGGCAGGAGTGAGTCTCCGCCCATTGAATGATTTTGGTCACTTCTTCCATCGCCAGGGAACTCCTTGTTCCCCCCTGATGGTTGATGTACGCAACAGTCGTCATGTTGTCTGATTGAAACCGTATGAATTTGGCCTTTGCTAGCTGAGGCCAAGCCTTGAGAGCATTGAATATCGCTCTCAGTTCCAGAATATTTATCGGGAGAAGAGATTCTTCCCGAGACCAAAGACCCTGAGCTTTCAGGGGTCCCCAGACCGCGCCCCAGCCCACCAGACTGGCGTCGGTCGTGACAATGACCCACTCTGGTCTGCGGAAGCTCAATCCCTGTGACAGGTTGTCCAGGGACAGCCACCAACGGAGTGAATCTCTGGTCCTCTGATCTACTTGTATCGTCGGAGACAAGTCTGTATAATCCCCATTCCACTGACTGAGCATGCACAGTTGTAATGGTCTTAGATGAATTCGCGCAAAAGGAACTATGTCCATTGCCGCTACCATCAAACCTATTACTTCCATGCACTGCGCTATGGAAGGAAGAGGAACAGAATGAAGTACTTGACAAGAGTTTAGAAGTTTTGATTTTCTGGCCTCTGTCAGAAAAATCCTCATTTCTAAGGAGTCTATTATTGTTCCCAAGAAGGGAACCCTTGTTGACGGAGATAGAGAACTTTTTTCTACGTTCACTTTCCACCCGTGAGATCTGAGAAAGGCCAGGACAATGTCCGTGTGAGCCTTTGCTTGTGGAAGGGACGACGCTTGAATCAGAATGTCGTCCAAGTAAGGTACTACTGCAATGCCCCTTGGTCTTAGCACCGCTAGAAGGGACCCTAGTACCTTTGTGAAAATTCTTGGAGCAGTGGCTAATCCGAACGGAAGTGCCACAAACTGGAAATGCTTGTCCAGAAATGCGAACCTTAGGAACCGATGATGTTCCTTGTGGATAGGAATATGTAGATACGCATCCTTTAAATCCACCGTGGTCATGAATTGACCTTCCTGGATGGAAGGAAGAATTGTTCGAATGGTTTCCATTTTGAACGATGGAACCTTGAGAAACTTGTTTAGGATCTTGAGATCTAAGATTGGTCTGAATGTTCCCTCTTTTTTGGGAACTACGAACAGATTGGAGTAGAACCCCATCCCTTGTTCTCCTAATGGAACAGGATGAATCACTCCCATTTTTAACAGGTCTTCTACACAATGTAAGAATGCCTGTTTTTTTATGTGGTCTGAAGACAATTGAGACCTGTGGAACCTCCCCCTTGGGGGAAGCCCCTTGAATTCCAGAAGATAACCTTGGGAGACTATTTCTAGCGCCCAAGGATCCAGAACATCTCTTGCCCAAGCCTGAGCGAAGAGAGAGAGTCTGCCCCCCACCAGATCCGGTCCCGGATCGGGGGCCAACATCTCATGCTGTCTTGGTAGCAGTGGCAGGTTTCTTGGCCTGCTTTCCTTTGTTCCAGCCTTGCATTGGCCTCCAGGCTGGCTTGGCTTGAGAAGTAATACCCTCTTGCTTAGAGGACGTAGCACTTGGGGCTGGTCCGTTTCTGCGAAAGGGACGAAAATTAGGTTTATTTTTGGCCTTGAAAGACCTATCCTGAGGAAGGGCGTGGCCCTTGCCCCCAGTGATATCAGAAATAATCTCTTTCAAGTCAGGGCCAAACAGCGTTTTCCCCTTGAAAGGAATGTTAAGCAATTTGTTCTTGGAAGACGCATCCGCTGACCAAGATTTTAGCCAAAGCGCTCTGCGCGCCACAATAGCAAACCCAGAATTTTTCGCCGCTAATCTAGCCAATTGCAAAGTGGCGTCTAGGGTGAAAGAGTTAGCCAATTTGAGAGCATGAATTCTGTCCAAAATCTCCTCATAAGAAGAATCTTTATTGAGCGCCTTTTCTAGTTCATCGAACCAGAAACACGCTGCTGTAGTGACAGGAACAATGCATGAAATTGGTTGTAGAAGGTAACCTTGCTGAACAAACATCTTTTTAAGCAAACCCTCTAATTTTTTATCCATAGGATCTTTGAAAGCACAACTATCTTCTATGGGTATAGTGGTGCGTTTGTTTAGAGTAGAAACCGCCCCCTCGACCTTGGGGACTGTCTGCCATAAGTCCTTTCTGGGGTCGACCATAGGAAACAATTTCTTAAATATAGGGGGAGGGACGAAAGGTATGCCGGGCCTTTCCCATTCTTTATTTACAATGTCCGCCACCCGCTTGGGTATAGGAAAAGCTTCGGGGGGCCCCGGGACCTCTAGGAACTTGTCCATTTTACATAATTTCTCTGGAATGACCAAATTCTCACAATCATCCAGAGTAGATAACACCTCCTTAAGCAGGGCGCGGAGATGTTCCAATTTAAATTTAAATGTAATCACATCAGGTTCAGCTTGTTGAGAAATTTTCCCTGAATCTGAAATTTCTCCCTCAGACAAAACCTCCCTGGCCCCCTCAGACTGGTGTAGGGGCACTTCAGAACCAATATCATCAGCGTCCTCATGCTCTTCAGTATTTTCTAAAACAGAGCAGTCGCGCTTTTGCTGATAAGTGGGCATTTTGGCTAAAATGTTTTTGATAGAATTATCCATTACAGCCGTTAATTGTTGCATAGTAAGGAGTATTGGCGCACTAGATGTACTAGGGGCCTCCTGTGTGGGCAAGACTGGTGTAGACGAAGGAGGGGATGATGCAGTACCATGCTTACTCCCCTCACTTGAGGAATCATCTTGGGCATCATTTTCTCTAAATTTTGTGTCACATAAATCACATCTATTTAAATGAGAAGGAACCTTGGCTTCCCCACATACAGAACACAGTCTATCTGGTAGTTCAGACATGTTAAACAGGCATAAACTTGATAACAAAGTACTAAAAACGTTTTAAAATAAAACCGTTACTGTCACTTTAAATTTTAAACTGAACACACTTTATTACTGCAAATGTGAAAAAGTATGAAGGAATTGTTCACCAAAATTTCACCACAGTGTCTTAAAGCCTTAAAAGTATTGCACACCAAATTTGAAAGCTTTAACTCTTAAAATAACGGAACCGGAGCCGTTTTTATATTTAACCCCTTTACAGTCCCTGGTATCTGCTTTGCTGAGACCCAACCAAGCCCAAAGGGGAATACGATACCAAATGACGCCTTCAAAAAGTCTTTTCTGTGTATCAGAGCTCCTCACACATGCATCTGCATGTCATGCTTCCCAAAAACAAGTGCGCAATAGAGGCGCGAAAATGAGGCTCTGCCTATGATTAGGGAGAGCCCCTAGAGGATAAGGTGTCCAATACAGTGCCTGCCGGTTATTTTACATAATTCCCAAGAATAAAATAATTCCTCAAAGCTATGAAGTATTAAAATATGTTTATATATCAATCGTTTTAGCCCAGAAAATGTCTACAGTCTTAAAAGCCCTTGTGAAGCCCTTTTTTTCTTATGTAATAAAAATGGCTTACCGGATCCCATAGGGAAAATGACAGCTTCCAGCATTACATCGTCTTGTTAGAAATGTGTCATACCTCAAGCAGCAAAAGTCTGCTCACTGTTTCCCCCAACTGAAGTTAATTCCTCTCAACAGTCCTGTGTGGAAACAGCCATCGATTTTAGTAACGGTTGCTAAAATCATTTTCCTCTTACAAACAGAAATCTTCATCACCTTTCTGTTTCAGAGTAAATAGTACATACCAGCACTATTTTAAAATAACAAACTCTTGATTGAATAATAAAAACTACAGTTAAACACCAAAAAACTCTAAGCCATCTCCGTGGAGATGTTGCCTGTACAACGGCAAAGAGAATGACTGGGGAAGGCGGAGCCTAGGAGGGATCATGTGACCAGCTTTGCTGGGCTCTTTGCCATTTCCTGTTGGGGAAGAGAATATCCCACAAGTAAGGATGACGCCGTGGACCGGACACACCTATGTTGGAGAAATGGCTAATTTTTGGTATTAAATTGTTGACCAATCAGCTTTGTAAGTGTTCTTTTTCTTGAAAATTGAATTGAATAATTGCCTTTAGAAATCTGATTACCCCCACTTGAGCCAAAACACTTCAGATCTGTTTCATTCATTGCTTTTACTCCTGGCATGTTGCCATAATAAAGCTTTGGATTTTATAGGTGGCAGTGCTCAGACTGTTTTTTAATATTGGATGTAAACTAACATATCAACTAAGTGTAAACATTTTAAAAAAATAGCTTGTTTGCTAGGGACACATAAATACAAGGGTGGGTTTCCAGTGCTGAGACTTAGAAAAAACACATCTTTCTTTCATGATTCAGATAGCACATTCAATATTAAATAACTTTCCAATTTAATTCTATGATCAAATTTCATTCTTTTGGAATCCTTTAATGAAGACACAGCACTGCACTACTGGGAGCTAGCTGAACACACTAGGTAAGTTAGACTGAACCCCCAGGGTACCGCAAAAGCATCTATCAGCTCTGCCTGGGGATCCCTGGACCTCGACCTGTATCGGGGTAGCTTGCAATTGAGTCTGGATGCCATGAGATCTATCTCCAGCGATCCCCTTCTGAGAAAAATCTCGGCAAACACCTCGGGGTGAATAGACCATTCCCCCGGGTGGAAGGATTGCCTGCTGAGAAAGTCCACTTCCCAGTTGTCCACACCTGGGATGTGAATCGCTGAGAGCAAGCAGCTGTGGGACTCCGCCCACTCCAAAATCCGAGACATCTCCCTCATCGCTAGGGAGCTCCTCATAGCCCCCTGGTGGTTGATGTAAGCCACCAAGGTAATGTTGTCGGTCTGGAATCTGATGAAGCTGAATGACCCCAGAGGAGGCCATGCCCTCAGAGCATTGTAGATTGCTCGGAGTTCCAGAATATTTATCGGAAGGAGAGACTCCTCCCGGGTCCATTTTCCTTGTGCCATCCTGGCATCCCAAACAGCTCCCCATCCCGCCAGACTTGCGTCCGTGGTCACAATCTCCAAGGTCGGTCTCAAGAAGGATGTCCCCAAGGATAGTTGCTCCGGACGGATCCACCAAGAGAGTGAGCTCCGAGTCTGAGTATCCATGGATATCTGCTGTGATAGATCTGAATGATCGCTGTTCCATGTCTCAACATGCATAATTGAAGAGGTCTGAGATGGAACCTGGCGAATGGAATGACGTCTATGCTGGAAACCATGAGCCCGATCACCTCCATACACTGAGCCACCAAGGGGTTTAAGGAGGAATGAAGGGCAAGACAGGTGGACGCAAGCTTCCTGCGTCAATCTGTGAGAAATATTTTCATGGACATAGAGTCTATTATCGTGCCGAGGAACTCCACCCTGTTGCTGGGAACCAGGGAACTCTTTTCTGAGTTGATCTTCCAACCGTGAGATCGGAGCAAAAGAACAAGAGCCCTTGAATGATCCTCTGCGAGACCGAGCGATGGCGCCTGGACTAAGATGTCGTCCAGATAGGGCGCCACCGCAATGCCTCTGGATCTGGCCACTGTGGGTATTGCCCCCAGAACCTTCGTGAAGACTCTCAGGGCCATCGCCAGCCCAAAGGGAAGGGATGGTCCAGAAACGCAAATCGTAGGAACTCAAAGTGGTCCCTGTGAATTGGTACATGAAGGTAGGCATCCTTCAAGTCTATTGTAGTCATGAACTGCCCCTCTTGAACTAGGGGCAGAATACACCTGATCGTTTCCATTTTGAACGATAGAACGGCCAGAAACTTGTTTAAACATTTCAGGTCCAGAATCGGGCAGAACGTGCCCTCCTTCTTTGGAACCACAAACAGATTTGAATAGTATCCTAAACCCCTTTTTGGTTGGGGCACTGGTACGATAACACCTAGAGCGGAGAGATCCCTTATACATTCTAGAAAGGCCTCTCTCTTTTCTGGTGTTAGAGACAGGTTTGACAGAAGGAATCTGCCCCTGGGTGGATGGTATCTGAACCCTATCTTGTAACCCTGGGCAACAACCTCCAGAACCCAAGGGTCCTTGACGTCCCGCAACCATGCTTCTGAGAAGAGAGATAATCTGCAACCTACTTGGTCCGGAGACCGGTCGGGGTCCGGCTCTTCATGCCTCGGCGGGCTTCTTGCTCTGCTTAGACTTGTTCCAAGACTGAGTCAGCTTCCAAGAGCCCTTGGACTCCTCCACTTTCACGGCGGGCTGCTGGCACTGGGCCTTGTCCGCACAAAAGGGACTAAAAGTAGATCCTTTAGGCTTATCCGGAGGTAGGAAAGCTCCCTTACCTACCGTAACCGTGGATATGATCGAATCCAATCCTGGACCGAACAGAATCCTTCCTTGAAAAGGCAGGGACAACAGCCTTGACTTAGAGGTCATGTCCGCAGACCAATACTTTAGCCACAGAGCCCTGCGAGCTAAAACTGAAAAACCTGACACCTTAGTGTTCAGGCGAATAATTTGCCTATTGGCATCATAGATTAAAGAATTGGCGATCTTCAGCGCCTTAATCTTATCCTGTATCTCGTCGATGGAAGTCTCGTCTTCTGAAGAGTCGGAGTGGGCCCCTTCATCGTATAATGCCTCTGGGATTTCCATTGGCGTAGACGACCCTGGGCTGGACCGCCATGATACACCCTACGCTTGCGCTTAGCAGAACGTCGTAAGGCATAGATCCCTTTCGAAACCGCCGATTCCAGTTGGTCCGCAAAGTCTGACGGCCAGCGAATCTCTCCCAAAGGAATAATGGTTCGACCCCGGGGCGCTGCATGTGCAATTGGAGATGAATGCAGGGAACGCACCTCACGGGAGGAGGAACCCTCAGAGGTGGACGGCACAGTAGTACTAGACATTTAGCACTACTACATTTAGATGTCGTAACTTTATTAAGGCATGTGGAACAAAGTTGAGCAGGCTGATCTACCAGAACCTCCTCACAATAAACACAGGAATGAGACTTTGTTAAAGAGGGAGAACCCTCTAACACGTCAGAGTCCTCGATAGCTTGAGCTTTTATTACTGACCAGCTTAACTTATAAAGTAGGCACCTTTATTCCTCCAATGGCAGGGGCACTCATCACTTCCAAGGACCTGGACTACAGAAACCCTTACATCTCCTGTGCCGCAGATCAACAGAGGAAGAAAGATAGGCACACCCGGTCACATGGAATGTCTGGCAGGACCGCCCCTGCACTAAGGAGAAAATGTGCCAAAAATGACCGCGTAAACCTCCCGCAATTAACCTGAAAGTTCCACACATTGCCAGAGCCTCATCTCGCACATAACGCAGCAATGACACAAACAATATCATGTATAAACCCCTCCTGTTCAATAATCCCCTTTCCAGGAATATTAACCCTTGATTCTATAAAGATAAAAGGCGTCACACTGTGACCCTGTCTTCTGTGCTATCATTATGAATACAAAATGAAACGAACTTACCAGAATCTACGTTGTGGAACAAGAACACGGCCCTTCAAGTGTGACAGGTTAGTAGCCTCGCTCCTGACATGGACTTCAGTGCAGAAAGCAGGCAGCGAAACTCGTCAACGCTGATTGCTTGTGGAGCTGTTAATATGAGTCAGGATAGTTTCGCAGAAAGACTCTCCCTGCATCTCCAGACTCTAACTGTTGTCTACACTCTCACTGAGAGGCTGACAGGACTACTTAAAATTCCAATCCCAATGCGAAGAGTACTACCCTCCATAAGAGACTACTCAGAATCTTTGGCACTTCTCTGCCATCCTCCTGTGACGAAAGGCAAAGAATCACTGGGGGATGAGGGGAGTGGCGGAGGTATTAAAGCCTTTGGCTGGGGTGTCTTTGCCTCCACCTGGTGGACAGGTTGTTATTTCCCAAAAGTAATGAATGAAGCCCTGGACTCTCCTCCCGTTTAGATGGTAATTATGTTTTCCTTCCATAACGCAGGGAGAGTCCACGACTTCATTCCTTACTGTTGGAAAAACTATACCCAAGCTCCAGAGGACACTGAATGAATAACGGGAGGGAACAAAACAAAATAAAAAGAGGCGGGCCCTTTTCTGAGGGCACCACAGCCTGCAAAACTTTTCTCCTGAAAACTGCTTTAGCCGAAGCAAACACATCAAACTTGTAAAATTTAGAGAAAGTGTGTAAGTAGGACCAGGTAGCGGCCTTACAAATCTGATCGATTGAGGCTTAATTCTTAAAAGCCCAAGAGGAAGCCACTGCTCTAGTGGAATGAGCCGTTATCCTCTCAGGAAGCTGTCATCCCACTGTCTCATAAGCTAAGCGGATGACACTCCTCAACCAGAAAGATAGGGAAGTTGTAGTAGCCTTCTGCCCCTTTACGCTTCCCCGTATAGATGACAAACAAAGAGGAAGATTGTCTGAATTCCTTAATACTTGAAAATAGAACTTCAAGGCACGAACCACTTCTAGATTGTGAAGCAAATGTTCCTTCGATGAAGAAGGATTAGGACACAAGGAATGAACAACAATTTCTTGATTAATGTTACGATTCCACACCACCTTAGGGACGAATGCTAGTTTAGTGCGTAAAACCGCCTTATCAGCATGAAAAACTAGATAAGGGGGGTCACATTGCAAAGCAGAAATCTCAGAAACTCTGCGCGCAGAGACAATAGCCAACAAAAAAAGAACCTTCCAAGATAACAATTTAATGTCAACAGTATGCATAGGCTCAAACAGAGCCTGCTGCAAAACACTAAGAACAAGATTGAGACTCAAAGGCAGAGCCCCAGATCACACAGGTCTGATCCTAGCCAGAGCCTTAACAAAGGACTGCACATCCGGAATCTCGGTCAATCTTTTGAGCAGAACGTTGATAGGGATGATATCTGTCCCTTCAGGGAACTAGCAGATAAACCTTTCTCAAGTCCATCCTGGAGAAAAGCTAAAATTCTGGCAACTTTAACCTTATGCCAGGAAAAGCCACACTCTTCACACCAGTACAAGTAAGTCCTGCACACTTTATGGTAGATACAATGAGTAACTGGCTTACGAGCATGAACCAGAGTGTCGATAACACTCTCAGAAAATCCTCTCTTGGCTAAGACTAAGCGTTCAATCTTCACGCAGTCAGCCTCAGAATCTAGATTTTCTTAACTGTCACAGGAAAAGTCAGAGGGACCTTCCTATCTTCATAAACCCTGTCTAATTTAGGGATCTTAGGTTCCTCAGGGAATGTAGCCTCTGGAACCTCTAGCGTAGACAGAACCTCCTTTAATAAAAAAATGCAGATGCTCAATTTTAAATCTAAAGGAGGGTTCCTCTGCTGACGGAGGTTTAGAAACTGAAGCCTCCGACTCAGAAAGTTCACCCTCTGAAGCCACAGAGGTTAACTCATCCTCGGATAGCTGGGACATAGTAGCTAAATCCGACAAATATTTAGATGACTCTAGGTCAGGAGAACTATGTTTAACCTTAATCTTGCATTTGTTAGAGCGAGGTAAGGCACTCAGGGCCGCATCACAGCGCTGATTGTAACTGCTCGGTACAGTCTGCTGGGAAAAGGCCCCCTCCAGATGGAAGATTAGATGAGGCGACGGTATGTAGAAAGGGTAGTAATTTCTCGGGACCCAGATTCTTAAGAAATAGACAGCTCAGAGGGGCTAATAGCGCTATGAGAATTAGCAGGCTTGTCTCCCTTCTTAGACTTTAGAACAGTGTTTAGGCAAATGGAACAAAATTGAGCAGGCGGGCAAACCACGGCTTCCTCATAATATAAACAGGAATTAGTCATCAGTAGAGAAGGAGCAGAACCTTCTAATGTAGTATCAGAGTCCTCTATAGCTTTGTATATACCCACAGGAAGGACAAATAAAATACTCCCAATGGCTGGGGCACTCAAAACCTCCTAGACCCAGACAGCCAACAGTGAACACCCTCTCCTCAGGAGTGATGTCTGCAGCAGGATCTTAGGAAATGAAAGAGACCACATTCGGTCATGTGGTGCTTAAGATGGGACTTCCTCTCTTATGAAAAAGGGCGCTAAGCTATTATGAGCTGCGCAACACTTCAAAAACTAAAGTGAAACCTGTTTGTTCCAAGCTAAAAAACACACACAGCCTATGAGCCCAAGAAAACTCACATTAAGCAGATATAAATCCCCAAGCTGTTCAAATAATCTCCCTGAAGGAGATATTAACCCTTGATCCTATTGAGGTATAAAGGAGCCACACTGTGACCCTGTATAACGTTTTAAAATTATATATAAAAAACTTACAGTTTACCTCCAGGATCCATGCTGTGGAACAGGCATAGCCTCTCAAGTGTGACAGTCTTGCAGCAGCAGCGCTTCTGACATGGACTTGAGTGTGTAACAGCAAGCAGTGAAACTCGTCAACACTGATTGCTCAGGAGTTGTTAGCAACAGTCTGGATGGGTTCGCAGAAAAAAATTCCCTGCACCTCCAGACTTTCATCAATACTCTCACTGAGAGGTTGACATGATTACTTAAAACTCCAGTCCTTTCTTGAAGGGAACATACCCATTACAGGACTATCCAATTCTTCTGACACTTCTCTGCCACCTAATATAGTGGCGGAAGGCAAAGAATGACTGGGGGATAGGGGAAGTGGGAGGGATATTTAAGCCTTTGGCTGGTGTGTCTTTGCCTCCTCCTGGTGGCCAGGTGTTGTATTTCCCAACAGTAAGGAATGAAGTCATGGACTCTCCCTGTCTTATGGAAGGAAAATATGCTACTGCTCATTTCAAATTCAAAGTAAGTGCTATTGTATTGTTTTTTATCGTGTATCCAATTCTAGTGTACTTAGTAGTTCTTTAACTATATCAATTTTTGATACTTTACAATCACTTTTTTATAGGATGAACTGAGATAATTATGTAGGAACCAGTGGTTATATGGTTGCTCTCGATTTATGGAAAAAGGGAACTCGTTTAAGAGGTTCATGTTTTATTACTGTTGAAAAAAATGTGCACACAATTGATTAATTGTCAGTTAAACAATGAGTCAGATAAATGCCTTACATAGCATCCTCAATCACTTATTGCCATATAGACGATAATAACAAACATAAAAGATTACTTTGGTGAAAAGGACACTGGATATTACAGTTCATATGAGGACACAGGGGAGGTACAAAAACAGTAGGAAAAAAAGCAAAACATACACACACCTATTTATATAAAGACTTCCTCATCTATTCAACATTAGGTTCACCTTGTCAGTAGGTGGAAGACGTTCAGCTTCATGTTGTAATACAGCCAATCAAAAGCTCAGGTGAGATGGGCTACAGATTAGAATCATGTCATACAAGTGAACCTTGTTTATTCCTAACATCATGTGTAGCTGCACAGCTAAAGGGTGAATCACCATCAAACATAACAACTCTTTCAAGTTTAAAGATTTAATAAATCAAATAGGACATTTTATATTAGTAAATCTGAGTAAAAATAAATGTGATGAAAGACCTTATTATAACTGCACAGTAGTAAATAATATTTAATTATATATATATAAAAAAACATTTTTAAAAGGGACATGACAGTTCATGGTTCAGATAGCACAGACAATTTTAATAGACTTTTCAGTATTCAAATTTACTTTGTTATTTTGGTATCCTTTATTGAAAAGCATACCTGTGTAGGTTTAGGAGCAGCAATGCACCACTGGGAGTTAAATGGTGATTGGTGGCTTCACATATATGCTTCTTGTCAGTGGCTCAGCAGATGTCTTGAGCTAGTACCCAGTACACTGCTGCTCTGGGGCTGGCTTTAAAGGGACAGTCTAGTCAAAATTAAACTTTCATGATTCAGATAGGGCATGCAATTTTAAACAACTTTCCTATTTACTTCTATTATCTAATTTGCTCAATTCTTTAGATATCCTTTGTTGAAGAAATAGCAATGCACATATGTGAGCCAATCACACAAGTCCTCTAGGTGCAGCAACCAATCAGCAGCTACTGAGCATATCTAGATATGCTTTTCAGCAAGTGATGTCAAGAGAATGAAGCAAATTAGATAATAGAAGTAAATTAGAAAGTTGTTTAAAATGACATGCTCTTTCTAAATCATGAAAGAAAAAAATTGGCTTTAATGTCCCTTTAACTCTTTGCTGGGGTTAAACGAGGGTTGCCAGCAAGTGTAACTCATAAGTGTCCAGGAAAACATAGCCAAGGTGGCAACCCTTGGTTAAACACATATAAACACATATAAAAGCAATAAAGCAATATTAAAATGCTCTAACATAGAAGTTCATTTTCTTTTTACACTTTTATGTCCCTTTAAAGGAAATATTGAGTCATGAAGACAAAGTTGTAATTCACTTTACAATGCAAAGTTAATTTAAAATGTTTCCTACTCCATCTAACATGTAAGAACTGAAGGTGTTAGCATTTGAGACTTTATTGTTAGCAGATTATAATCTGATGTGTATAGAAACGGATTTAAAATTGTTGTCTCTTGCCTTAGAGAAAGAACTGTTTTATAAAATACACAGGTGTATATATTATATACATATATGAATTGTATATTCATCCAAACTGCAATATTGTATGAATATAAAAGCTTACACACGTTTACAATTGATCTTCTTGCCCATAAAATGTGCATTGTAATTCCTGTAATATTATAGAAAATAAAGCAAAACATAGCCAACATGTGTGTATTTTAACACATTGCAAATTCACATGGAAAGATATAGTTACTTTTAAAAGTCAAAATCCATCGCACACAAATAATTTACATATTTATGGGATGCTTTAGAACCAAAGGATAAGAGTCAACATAATTAAAGGGACAAAAAACAGAATTTATGCTTACCTGATAAATTACTTTTTCCAACGGTGTGTCCGGTCCACGGCGTCATCCATAACTTGTGGGAATATTCTCTTCCCCAACAGGAAATGGCAAAGAGCACAGCAAAAGCTGTCCATATAGTCCCTCCCAGGCTCCGCCCCCCCAGTCATTCGACCGACGGTTAGGAGAAAAAAAGGAGAAACTATAGGGTGCCGTGGTGACTGTAGTGTATAGAGAAAGACATTTTTCAAACCCGATTAAAAAACCAGGGCGGGCCGTGGACCGGACACACCGTTGGAGAAAGTAATTTATCAGGTAAGTATAAATTCTCTTTTCTCCAACATTGGTGTGTCCGGTCCATGGCGTCATCCATAACTTGTGGGAACCAAGTCATCCATAACTTGTGGGAACCAATACCAAAGCTTTAGGACACGGATGAAGGGAGGGAGCAAATCAGGTTACCTAAACAGAAGGCACCACGGCTTGCAAAACCTTTCTCCCAAAAATAGCCTCCGAAGAAGCAAAAGTATCAAATTTGTAGAATTTGGCAAAAGTGTGCAGAGAAGACCAAGTCGCTGCCTTACATATCTGATCAACAGAAGCCTCGTTCTTGAAGGCCCATGTGGAAGCCACAGCCCTAGTAGAGTGAGCTGTGATTCGTTCAGGAGGCTGCCGTCCGGCAGTCTCATAAGCCAATCGGATGATGCTTTTCAGCCAGAAAGAAAGAGAGATAGCAGTAGCTTTTTGTCCTCTCCTCTTACCAGAATAAACGACAAACAAAGAAGAAGTTTGTCTGAAATCCTTTGTTGCTTCTAAATAGAACTTTAAAGCGCGAACTACATCTAAATTGTGTAACAAACGTTCCTTCTTTGAAACTGGATTCGGACACAAAGAAGGAACAACTATTTCCTGGTTAATGTTCTTGTTGGAAACAACTTTTGGAAGAAAACCAGGCTTGGTACGCAAAACAACCTTATCTGAATGGAACACCAGATAGGGTGGGTCACACTGCAAAGCAGATAATTCAGAAACTCTTCTAGCAGAAGAAATAGCAACCAAAAACAAAACTTTCCAAGATAGTAACTTGATATCTATGGAATGTAAGGGTTCAAACGGAACCCCTTGAAGAACTGAAAGAACTAAAATTTAGACTCCAGGGAGGAGTCAAGGGTCTGTAAACAGGCTTGATTCTAACCAAAGCCTGTACAAAAGCTTGTACATCTGGCACAGCTGCCAGTCGTTTGTGTAACAAGACAGACAAAGCAGAAATCTGTCCTTTTAGAGAACTCGCTGACAATCCCTTATCCAAACTTTCTTGAAGAAAGGAGAGGATCCTAGGAATTTTAATCTTACTCCAGGAGAATCTCTTGGATTCACACCAACAGATATATCTTTTCCATATTTTATGGTAAATCTTTCTAGTCACAGGTTTTCTGGCTTGGACCAGAGTATCTATCACTGAATCTGAAAACCCACGCTTGGATAAAATCAAACGTTCAATTTCCAAGCAGTCAGCTGCAGAGAAACTAGATTTGGATGTTCGAATGGACCTTGTACTAGAAGATCCTGTCTCAAAGGTAGCTTCCATGGTGGAGCCGATGACATATTCACCAGGTCTGCATACCAAGTCCTGCGCGGCCACGCAGGAGCTATCAGAATCACCAAGGCCTTCTCCTGTTTGATCCTGGCTACAAGCCTGGGAAGGAGAGGGAACGGTGGAAACGCATAAGCTAGGTTGAACGACCAAGGCGCCACTAATGCATCCACTAGAGTCGCCTTGGGATCCCTGGATCTGGACCCGTAGCAAGGAACCTTGAAGTTCTGACGAGACGCCATCAGATCCATGTCTGGAATGCCCCATAATTGAGTCAACTGGGCAAACACCTCCGGGTGAAGTTCCCACTCCCCCGGATGGAAAGTCTGATGACTCAGATAATCCGCCTCCCAGTTGTCTACTCCTGGAATGTGAATTGCAGATAGGTGGCAGGAGTGATCCTCCGCCCATTTGATGATTTTGGACACCTCTCTCATCGCCAAGGAACTCCTTGTTCCCCCCTGATGGTTGATGTAAGCTACAGTCGTCATGTTGTCTGACTGGAATCTTATGAATCCGGCCTTCGCTAGTTGAGGCCAAGCCCGGAGAGCATTGAATATCGCTCTCAGTTCCAGGATGTTTATCGGGAGAAGAGACTCTTCCCGAGACCATAGACCCTGAGCTTTCAGGGAATCCCAGACCGCGCCCCAGCCTAATAGACTGGCATCGGTCGTGACAATGACCCACTCTGGTCTGCGGAAACTCATTCCCTGGGACAGGTGATCCTGGGTCAACCACCAACGGAGTGAGTCTCTGGTCATCTGGTCTACTTGAATCATTGGAGACAAGTCTGTATAGTCCCCATTCCACTGCTTGAGCATGCACAGTTGTAATGGTCTTAGATGAATTCGAGCAAAAGGAACTATGTCCATTGCTGCAACCATCAACCCTACTACTTCCATGCACTGAGCTATGGAAGGTTGTAGAATAGAGTGAAGAACTTGACAAGCGTTTAGAAGCTTTGACTTTCTGACTTCTGTCAGGAAGATCTTCATTTCTAAAGAATCTATTATTGTTCCCAAAAAGGGAACTCTTGTCGACGGAGACAGGGAACTCTTTTCTACATTCACCTTCCACCCGTGAGATCTGAGAAAGGCTAGAACAATGTATGTATGAGCCTTTGCTTTGGAAAGAGACAACGCTTGGATTAGAATGTCATCCAGATAAGGTGCCACTGCAATACCCCTTGGTCTTAGGACCGCTAGAAGGGACCCGAGCACCTTTGTGAAAATCCTTGGAGCAGTGGCTAGCCCGAATGGGAGAGCCACGAACTGGTAATGTTTGTCCAGAAAGGCGAACCTTAGGAACTGATGATGATCTTTGTGGATAGGAATATGTAGATACGCATCCTTTAAATCCACGGTAGTCATAAATTGACCCTCCTGGATTGTAGGTAAAATTGTTCGAATGGTTTCCTTTTTGAACGATGGAACTCTGAGAAATTTGTTTAGAATTTTTAAATCCAGAATTGGTCTGAAAGTTCCCTCTTTTTTGGGAACTACAAACAGATTTGAGTAAAACCCCTGACCTTGTTCCACAGTTGGAACTGGGTGTATCACTCCCATCTTTAACAGATCTTCTACACAATGTAAGAATGCCTGTCTCTTTATTTGGTTTGAAGATAAGTGAGCCATGTGGAACCTTCCCTTTGGGGGTAGTTCCTTGAATTCTAGAAGATAACCATGAGAGATTATTTCTAGTGCCCAGGGATCCTGAACATCTCTTGCCCAAGCCTGAGCAAAGAGAGAGAGTCTGCCCCCTACTAGATCCGGTCCCGGATCGGGGGCTACCCCTTCATGCTGTTTTGGTAGCAGCAGCAGGCTTCTTGGCCTGTTTACCCTTGTTCCAGCCTTGCATTGGTTTCCAAGCTGGTTTAGTCTGGGAAGCGTTACCCTCTTGTCTAGAGGCTGCAGAGTTGGAAGCCGGTCCGTTCCTGAAATTGCGAAAGGAACGAAAATTGGACTTATTCTTAGCCTTGAAAGGTCTATCTTGTGGGAGGGCATGGCCCTTTCCCCCAGTGATGTCTGAAATAATCTCTTTCAATTCTGGCCCAAAAAGGGTCTTACCTTTGAAAGGGATATTAAGCAATTTTGTCTTGGAAGATACATCTGCCGACCAAGACTTTAGCCAGAGCGCTCTGCGCGCCACAATTGCAAACCCTGAATTTTTCGCCGCTAACCTCGCTAACTGCAAAGCGGCGTCTAAAATAAAGGAATTAGCTAACTTAAGTGCGTGAATTCTGTCCATGACTTCCTCATACGGAGTCTCCCTACTGAGCGACTTTTCCAGTTCCTCGAACCAGAACCACGCCGCTGTAGTGACAGGAATAATGCACGAAATAGGTTGAAGGAGGTAACCTTGCTGTACAAAAATCTTTTTAAGCAAACCCTCCAATTTTTTATCCATAGGATCTTTGAAAGCACAATTGTCCTCAATAGGAATGGTCGTGCGCTTGGCTAGTGTAGAAACCGCCCCCTCGACCTTAGGGACTGTTTGCCATAAGTCCTTCCTGGGGTCGACCATAGGGAACAATTTCTTAAATATAGGAGGAGGGACAAAAGGTATGCCTGGCTTCTCCCACTCCTTATTCACTATGTCCGCCACCCGTTTAGGTATCGGAAAAGCATCAGGGTGCACCGGGACCTCTAGGAACTTGTCCATCTTGCACAATTTTTCTGGGATGACCAGATTGTCACAATCATCCAGAGTAGATAGCACCTCCTTAAGTAATGCGCGGAGATGCTCTAATTTAAATTTAAATGTCACAACATCAGGTTCTGCCTGCTGAGAAATTCTTCCTGTATCAGAAATTTCCCCATCTGACAAACCCTTTTTCACTGCCACTTCAGATTGGTGTGAGGGTATGACAGAAAAATTATCATCAGCGCCCTCCTGCTCTACAGTGTTTAAAATAGAGCAATCGCACTTTCTCTGAAATGCTGGCATTTTGGATAAAATATTAGCTATGGAGTTATCCATTACTGCCGTCAATTGTTGCATAGTAACAAGCATTGGCGCGCTAGAAGTACTAGGGGTCGCCTGCGCGGGCATAACTGGTATAGACACAGAAGGAGATGATGTAGAACTATGTCTACTTCCTTCATCTGAGGAATCATCCTGGGCAACCTTACTATTTGTGACAGTACTGTCCTTACTTTGTTTGGACGCTATGGCACAATTATCACACATATTTGAAGGGGGAACCACATTGGCTTCCATACATACAGAACATGATCTATCTGAAGGTACAGACATGTTAAACAGGCTTAAACTGGTTAATAAAGCACAAAAAACGTTTTTAAACAAAACCGTTACTGTCTCTTTAAATGTTAAACAGGGCACACTTTATTACTGAATATGTGAAAAACTATGAAGGAATTATCCAATCTTCACCACAGTGTCTTAATGCATTCAAAGTATTGCACCCCAATTTTCAAGCTGTTAACCCTTAAAATGTGGAAACCGGAGCCGTTTGCAATTTTAACCCCCCTACAGTCCCAGCCACAGCCTTTGTTGCGACTTCACCAATCCCAGGGGGGTATACGATACCAATTGAAGCCTTCTAGGAACGTTTTCAGTGGATACCAGACCCTCACACATGCAGCTGCATGTACTGTACTCAAAAGTAACTGCGCAATAATGGCGCGAAAATGAGGCTCTGCCTACTACAGTGAAAGGCCCTTCCTGACTGGGAAGGTGTCTTAACAAGTGCCTGGCGCTAAAAATGTTCCCCAATATTAAAAAAGTGTGAAATTCACTTCAAACTGCATATAATACTTAAATAAAGCAATCGATTTAGCCCCTAAAAGTGTCCACCAGTTTAAAGCCCATAATAAGCCCTTTATTCTGTTTGAGTCTAAGAAAATGGCTTACGGATCCCCATGAGGGAAAAATGACAGCCTTCCAGCATTACACAGTCTTGTTAGAAAAATGGCTAGTCATACCTTGAGCAGAAAAGTCTGCAAACTGTTCCCCCCAACTGAAGTTCTCTCAGCTCAACAGTCCTGTGTGGGAACAGCAATTGATTTTAGTTACTGCTGCTAAAATCATACTCCTCTTTTAAACAGAACTCTTCATCTCTTTCTGTTTCAGAGTAAATAGTACATACCAGCACTATTTTAAAATAACAAACTCTTGATAGAAGAATAAAAAACTACAACTAAACACCACATACTCTTCACCATCTCCGTGGAGATGCTACTTATTCAGAGCGGCAAAGAGAATGACTTGGGGGGGCGGAGCCTGGGAGGGACTATATGGACAGCTTTTGCTGTGCTCTTTGCCATTTCCTGTTGGGGAAGAGAATATTCCCACAAGTTATGGATGACGCCGTGGACCGGACACACCAATGTTGGAGAAATACCTTCTAATTACAAGAGATTTCTGTTGTGTTGGTATACAAATCAACCAAGTTTAAATGCTTTTAAAACAAATATGTTTGATGCAATTGTTTTTTAATAGCTAAACTCTATCCACCAATTACTTTATTTGGTGGAGGAAATCCAGATTTAAAACAACGCTAGCCATGGTCATTAGTAAAAGGGACAGTCTACTCCAGAATTCTTATTGTTTAAAAAGATAGATAATCCATTTATTACCCATTCCCCAGTTTTGCATAACCAACACTGTTATATTAATATACTTTATACCTCTGTGATTACCTTGTATCTAAGCCTCTGCAGACTGCCCCTTTATTTCAGTTCATTTGACAGACTTTCATTTTTGCCAATTAGTGCTGATTTGTAAATAACTCAACGGGAGTAAGCACAATGTTATCTTTGACACACATGAACTAGCACTGTCTAACTGCGCAAAACTGTCAAATGCACTGAGATAAGAGGCAGCCTTCAAGGGCTTAGAAATTAGCATATGAGCCTACCAAGGTTTAACTTTCAACAAAGAATACCAAAATAACAAAATAAATTTGATTGTAAAAGTAAACTGGTTTACTGGTTTACTAAAGTCGTTTAACATTGCATGCCCTGTCTGAATCATGAAAGTTTAATTTTGATTAGACTGTCACTTTAACAAATATATGTAGCAGGGCTAGTCTTAAAGGGACATGAAACTAACATTTTTTTTTCTTTCATGATTCTGATATAGCATAACAAGTTTAAACAATTTTCCAGTTTACTTCTATTATCTAATTTGCTTTGTTCTCCTGGTAACCTTTGTTGAAAACCAAAGCTCAGAAGTTGGGAGATAGCTGCTGATTGGTGGCTGCACATATATGCTTCTTATTATTGGCTAAACAAAGTGTTCAGCTAGCTCCCAGTAGTGCATTGCTGCTCCTTTAATAAAGGATACAATGAGGATGAAGCAAAATTGATAATAGAAATAAACTGGAAAGCTGTTTAAAATTGTATAATTCTATTTGAATCGTGAAAGAAGAATGTTGGGTTTAATGTCCCTTTGAGAATTTTCAGAATTAAATTACAAGAAAAGGGAAGAAATCAATAAAGTAAATTGCAAAATTGTTTTACTACACAAATGTATTTATTATATAATGCAATATCCTGAGTCTCTGTCAGCCAGGCTGATCATGTGTACTAAAAGGGGTGTGGCCTATCTACCTACTGCACATTCACAGATACTCCAGTTTCTTCTTTGTCTCCCTTGGAAGGGCTACACTTAGAGTAGGATGTACCGCCCGCCCCTTCTTGACACTTAGACAGCAGGGCACCCATATTCATTTCAGTGGGGTCCATAGCTACAATTTACCCCTCTGTGAAAGAAAGCAGTGCACATTTACAGATCAGCGATGTTACCACCTTTTTAACAGCTCTATTGTGCACTTTAGGTTAGTGTGCTGCTTTGCCCTATATTATTCATGTGGCCTTTTTATAATTGTTATATGACTTAAAGGGACAATCTACTCCAGAATTTGTATTCTTTAAAAAGATAGATAATCCCTTTATTACCCATTCCCCAGTTTTGCACAACCAACACAGTTATATTAATATAATTATTACCTCTGTGATTACCTTGTATCTAAGCCTCTGCAGACTGCCCCCTTATTTCAGTTCTTTTGACAGACATGCATTTTAGCCAATCAGTGCTGAGAGAATAACTCCACAGGAGTGAGCACAATGGTATCTATATGGCACACATGAACTAGCGCTGTCTAGCTGTAAAACACTGTCAAATGCACTGAGATAAGAGGCGGCCTTCAAGGGCTTATAAATTAGCATGAGTCTATCTAGGTTTAGCTTTCAACAAACAATATAAAAAAGACAAAGCTTATTTGATTATACAAGCAAATTGGAAAGTTGTTTAAAGTTGCATTCCCTATCTGAATCATGAAAGTTTCATTTTGACTACTGTCCCTTTAAAATGTCCCACTCTGCATGGTGTGTGATAACCCAAAGTGAAGCACACAATACAGTTGTAAATACAGATGTAAAATGGTTCTCAAAGTATTGTCAAGTTGGCTCAACAAGGAATGTTAAAGGGACATGAAACCCAACATTTTTCTTTCATGATTCAGGTAGATTATACATTTTTAAACAACTTTCCAATATACGTCTGTTATCAATTTTGCTTCATTCTCTTGGTATCTTTCATTGAAGAAGCAGCAATGCACTCCTGGGAGCTAGCTGAACACATTTTGTAAGGCAATTAAAATGGGAATAGATGTTTAGCCACCTATCAGCAGCTAGCTCAAAGCTCCTGAGCCTATCTAAATATGTTTTTCATCAAAGGATACCAAAAGAATGAAGCAAATCAGATAATAGAAGTACATTGGAATTTTTTTTAAATTGTGTGCTCTATCTCAGTGATTTTTAACCTTTTTTCTGCCGTGGCACACTTTTTTACATTGAAAAATCCTGTGGCACACCACCATCCCAAAATTTAAAAAAAATCACACATTGTAGCCTAATACAGCATATATATATATATATATATATATATATATATATATATATATATATATATATATATATATCTATATACACATACACACACATACTGTATGTATTGTGCTGTTATGCCATGCCTCCTACAAACTACCCCTGCACTGGGAGTAAAAAACAAGCAAAGTTTAAAAAATATGTCACACTGTTGTCAGTCTGCCGTGGCACACCTGAGGATCTCTCACGGCACACTAGTTGAAAAACACTGCTCTATCTGAATCATAAAAGAAAAATATTGTGTTTCATGTCCCTTTAAAGTGTCTCTCACAGCTTTTACTTATGCACATTACAGTCACAGGAAAGGCTGACGTATCTTAATTTTTATGCTTGTGAAGTTGTCTCAAACTATTAAACAAATATCTAGGACTTGAGCCGCTTGACTAAAGCAATACACCCCTGACCAAATAACATTCTATCAAACTGCTAAGTAAAAAGATGTTTACACAACCTGTTTCTACAACTTTTAATGCACAATTACTATTCATTTGCTTAATTTAACTGATTGAAAAATATGTGGCATATGCAAAAGTTTGGACCATTTTTTAGATAAGAAATAAACAATTATTATATTCCAAAACATAGACCTAGATTTGGAGTTTGGCGGTAGCCGGTATTTAGAGTCACTCAAAATAGGGTCTAACGCTCACTTTTCAGCCGCGACTTTTCCATACCGCAGATCCCCTTACGTCAATTACGTATCCTATCTTTTCAATGGGATCTTCCTAACTCCGGTATTTAGAGTCGTTTCTGAAGTGAGCGTTAGACATCTAACGACAAAACTCCAGCCGCAGGAAAAAAGTCAGTAGTTAAGAGCTTTCTGGGCTAACGCCGGTTTGTAAAGCTCTTAACTACTGTACTCTAAAGTACACTAACACCCATAAACTACCTATGTACCCCTAAACCGAGGTCCCCCCACATCGCCGCCACTCGATTAAATTTTTTTTAACCCCTAATCTGCCGACCGCCACCAACGTTATCCTTATGTACCCCTAATCTGCTGCCCCTAACACCGCCGACCCCTGTATTATATTTATTAACCCCTAATCTGCCCCCCACAACGTCGCCGCCAGCTACCTACACTTATTAACCCCTAATCTGCCGTCCGCACGCCGCCGCCAGCTACATTATCCCTATGTACCCCTAATCTGCTGCCCCTAACACCGCCGACCCCTATATTATATTTATTAACCCCTGATCTGACCCCCACAACGTCGCCTCCACCTGCCTACACTTATTAACCCCTAATCTGCCGAGCGGACCTGAGCGCTACTATAATAAAGTTATTAACCCCTAATCCACCTCACTAACCCTATAATAAATAGTATTAACCCCTAATATGCCCTCCCTAACATCGCCGACACCTAACTTCAATTATTAACCCCTAATCTGCCGACCGGAGCTCACCGCTATTCTAATAAATGGATTAACCCCTAAAGCTAAGTCTAACCCTAACACTAACACCCCCCTAAGTTAAATATAATTTAAACCCTAATCTGCCCTCCCTAACATCGCCGACACCTAACTTCAATAATTAACCCCTAATCTGCCGACCGGAGCTCACCGCTATTCTAATAAATGGATTAACCCCTAAAGCTAAGTCTAATCCTAATACTAACACCCCCCTAAATTAAATATAATTTAAATCTAACGAAATAAATTAACTCTTATTAAATAAATTATTCCTATTTAAAGCTAAATACTTACCTGTAAAATAAATCCTAATATAGCTACAATATAAATTATATTTATATTATAGCTATTTTAGGATTTATATTTATTTTACAGGTAACTTTGTATTTATTTTAACCAGGTACAATAGCTATTAAATAGTTAAGAACTATTTGATAGCTAAAATAGTTAAAATAATTACAAATTTACCTGTAAAAGAAATCCTAACCTAAGTTACAATTAAAACTAACACTATACTATCAATAAATTAATTAAATAAACTACCTACAATTACCTACAATTAACCTAACACTACACTATCAATAAATTAATTAAATACAATTCCTACAAATAAATACAATTAAATAAACTTGCTAAAGTACAAAAAATAAAAAAGAACTAAGTTACAAAAAATAAAAAAAATATCTACAAACATAAGAAAAATATTACAACAATTTTAAACTAATTATACCTACTCTAAGCCCCCTAATAAAACAACAAAGCCCCCCAAAATAAAAAATGCCCTACCCTATTCTAAATTACTAAAGTTAAAAGCTCTTTTACCTTACCAGCCCTGAACAGGGCCCTTTGCGGGGCATGCCCCAAGAAGTTCAGCTCTTTTGCCTGTAAAAAAAAAACATACAATACCCCCCCCAACATTACAACCCACCACCCACATACCCCTAATCCAACCCAAACCCCCCTTAAATAAACCTAACACTAAGCCCCTGAAGATCATCCTACCTTGTCTTCACCTCACCAGGTATCACCGATCCGTCCTGGCTCCAATATCTTCATCCAACCCAAGCGGGGGTTGGCGATCCATCATCCGGTGCCTGAAGAGGTCCAGAAGAGGCTCCAAAGTCTTCATCCTATCCGGGAAGAAGAGGCGATCTGGACCGGCAACCATCTTGATCCAAGCGGCATCTTCTATCTTCATCCGATGACGACCGGCTCCATCCTGAAGACCTCCACCGTGGACCCATCTTCTTCCGGCGACGTCCAACTGCAGAATGACGGTTCCTTTAAGGGACGTCATCCAAGATGGCGTCCCTCGAATTCCGATTGGCTGATAGGATTCTATCAGCCAATCGGAATTAAGGTAGGAATATTCTGATTGGCTGATGGAATCAGCCAATCAGAATCAAGTTCAATCCGATTGGCTGATCCAATCAGCCAATCAGATTGAGCTTGCATTCTATTGGCTGATCGGAACAGCCAATAGAATGCGAGCTCAATCTGATTGGCTGATTGGATCAGCCAATCGGATTGAACTTGATTCTGATTGGCTGATTCCATCAGCCAATCAGAATATTCCTACCTTAATTCCGATTGGCTGATAGAATCCTATCAGCCAATCGGAATTCGAGGGACGCCATCTTGGATGACGTCCCTTAAAGGAACCGTCATTCGGCTAGTAGGCGTCGGGAGAAGAGGATGTTCCGCGTCGGAGGTCTGCAAGATGGATCCGGAAGAAAGAAGATTGAAGATGTCGTTGATAGAAGACTTCATCCGGATCATGGACCTCTTCAGCTCCCGCTTGGATGAAGACTTCATCCGGATCATGGACCTCTTCAGCTCCCGCTTGGATGAAGACTTCAGCCGGATCATGGACCTCTTCAGCCCCCCGCTTGGGCTTGGATCAGGACATCGGAGGAGCTCTTCAGGACGGATCGGTGAACCTGGCAGGGTGAAGATAAGGTAGGAAGATCTTCAGGGGCTTAGTGTTAGGTTTATTTAAGGGGGGTTTGGGTTAGATTAGGGGTATGTGGGTGGTGGGTTGTAATGTTGGGGGGGGGGGTATTGTATGTTTTTTTTTACAGGCAAAAGAGCTGAATTCTTTGGGGCATGCCCCTCAAAGGGCCCTGTTCAGGGCTGGTAAGGTAAAAGAGCTTTGAACTGTAGTAATTTAGAATAGGGTAGGGCATTTTTTTATTTTGGGGGGTCTTTGTTATTTTATTAGGGGGCTTAGAGTAGGTGTAATTAGTTTAAAATTGTTGTAATATTTTTCTTATGTTTGTAAATATTTTTTTATTTTTTGTAACTTAGTTATTTTTTATTTTTTGTACTTTAGCTAGTTTATTTAATTGTATTTATTTGTAGCAATTGTATTTAATTAATTTATTGATAGTGTAGTGTTAGGTTAATTGTAGGTAGTTTATTTAATTAATTTATTGATAGTGTAGTGTTAGGTTTATTTGTAACTTAGGTTAGGATTTATTTTACAGGTAAATTTGTAATTATTTTAACTATTTTAGCTATTAATTCATTTCGTTAGATTTAAATTATATTTAACTTAGGGGGGTGTTAGTATTAGGGTTAGACTTAGCTTTAGGGGTTAATACATTTATTAGAATAGCGGCGAGATTCGGTCGGCAGATTAGGGGTTAATTATTGAAGTTAGGTGTCGGCGATGTTAGGGAGGGCAGATTAGGGGTTAATACTATTTATGATAGGGTTAGTGAGGCGGATTAATCTGCCGCTCCGTAAACCGCCGCTACTTACATTATCCCTATGTACCCCTAATCTGGTTCCCTAACATCGCCGACCCCTATATTATATTTATTAACCCCTAATCTGCCCCCCACAACGTCGCCTCCACCTACCTACAATAATTAACCCCTAATCTGCCGACCGGACCTGAGCGCTACTATAATAAAGTTATTAACCCCTAATCCGCCTCACTAACCCTATATTAAATAGTATTAACCCCTAATCTGCCCTCCCTAACATCGCCGACACCTAACTTCAATTATTAACCCCTAATCTGCCGACCGGAGCTCACCGCTATTCTAATAAATGGATTAACCCCTAAAGCTAAGTCTAACCCTAACACTAACACCCCCCTAAGTTAAATATAATTTAAATCTAATGAAATTAATTAACTCTTATTAAATAAATTATTCCTATTTAAAGCTAAATACTTACCTGTAAAATAAATCCTAATATAGCTACAATATAAATTATAATTATATTGTAGCTATTTTAGGATTAATATTTATTTTACAGGTAACTTTGTATTTATTTTAACCAGGTACAATAGCTATTAAATAGTTAAGAACTATTTAATTGCTAAAATAGTTAAAATAATTACAAATTTAAATGTAAAAGAAATCCTACCCTAAGTTACAATTAAAACTAACACTATACTATCAATAAATTAATTAAATAAAATACCTACAATTACCTACAATTAACCTAACACTACACTATCAATAAATTAATTAAATAAACTACCTACAATTAACCTAACACTACACTATCAATAAATTAATTAAATACAATTCCTACAAATAAATACAAATAAATAAACTTGCTAAAGTACAAAAAATAAAAAAGAACTAAGTTACAAAAAATAAAAAAATATCTACAAACATAAGAAAAATATTACAACAATTTTAAACTAATTACACCTACTCTAAGCCCCCTAATAAAACAACAAAGCCCCCCAAAATAAAAAATGCCCTACCCTATTCTAAATTACTAAAGTTAAAAGCTCTTTTACCTTACCAGCCCTGAACAGGGCCCTTTGCGGGGCATGCCCCAAGAAGTTCAGCTCTTTTGCCTGTAAAAAAAAAACATACAATACCCCCCCCCAACATTACAACCCACCACCCACATACCCCTAATCTAACCCAAACCCCCCTTAAATAAACCTAACACTAAGCCCCTGAAGATCATCCTACCTTGTCTTCACCTCACCAGGTATCACCGATCCGTCCTGGCTCCAAAATCTTCATCCAACCCAAGCGGGGGTTGGCGATCCATAATCCGGTGCCTGAAGAGGTCCAGAAGAGGCTCCAAAGTCTTCATCCTATCCGGGAAGAAGAGGCGATCCGGACCGACAACCATCTTGATCCAAGCGGCATCTTCTATCTTCATCCGATGACGACCGGCTCCATCCTGAAGACCTCCACGCAGACCCATCTTCTTCCGGCGACGTCCAACTGCAGAATGACGGTTCCTTTAAGGGACGTCATCCAAGATGGTGTCCCTCGAATTCCGATTGGCTGATAGGATTCTATCAGCCAATCGGAATTAAGGTAGGAATATTCTGATTGGCTGATCATAGTGTCCCCAGACATTGTCATGCTAAACATAATGGTGACAGAGTGTTTCACAATCTTATCTATCGAACACATACCAAATCTCATCTTTATAACCGATTCTTTAGGCTCAGACAGAGAGAGACCTACTGGATCCACAAATAAGGGACCTTGTATCCTTTTGGTCTTAATATGAATGTGGATCTGGCGGCCTTTTACTGACTTTGCCTATGTGCTTACGCTCATACCATTACTGACTTTACCTATATGCTTTCACACATACCTTTTCTTATATACACACATATCATATATGTGCTTTCACCTATTCTATTACTGATTGTTAGATTTCCACACATTATATATTATGTTATTATTATTAGGTTATTATTAGGTTTTATATTTATATTTTAATTAATTCATCCATTTATCCCGTTTTTTATACACTATTATTCATATCATGAATTATGCCACCATTAGGGTACTATATAAAGTTTATGTTACGTTATGATTATGCATCATTAAGTATCACTGCTACACTCCTGTTAGTTTAATCTGTTCCTTAGTTGTATATAACACACAATGGCAATATTTTCCATTTGATTTCTTTAATCACATATATTAATATATCTATCATCGTTATTTTGTACACATATCAAGTCCTATATATAACGCATAGAGACACCCAGCACTCACCAGCTAGCTCACAGCTAAGATAAAATCACAACTGGAAAGGTTAGTTACCGCATCTGGCCAAATGGGAAAAGCTCAGGCACCACGTCAAGGTCCTTTCCACTGCCTGAGTCCCTAACACAGCCACACCATGCGAGCTTACAAAGCCAAACTGAGAACAAAGAAGGGGTACACAGGTGGATTTAATCACCCAGAGAAATACAAAACATGGAAGGGAACTGCACTCCAAGACTGCACTCCAATATATATATATATCACCACTCATTTTAATTGTTCACATAGAAATTTGATTGATAAATATATTACCTATTGACCATATATTGTAACTAATGGTCAATTTTGACAGATTGCAATTCTATCACGAGATCCCTGTCGTAATTGAATCCGTAGCTAATATATTTAGCATTTAGTTTTCTCACTTATTCCCTTTCTAACATTAGGTATTTATATATTTAAGGTTATTTTACCCTCACATTTACATAAATCAATGATTATATGATAGCACATTTGACATTTTAGTGGAAGGAAGATATTTGTACGACTCGCTAATGTGGGTCTTTCTCTGTTTGATTATAGATAATATTATACTATATGCAGGGGCGTATTAATGCATAGGCCAACGAGGCTGGTGCCTAGGGCAGCAGATTTTGGGGGGCGGCACTTTTCTGTTGCACTAAATATGTGCCAAGGATTTAAGAAAAAAAAATTAAAATTTTGACAGCGCGGTTGTCACGTGACCGACTTTTTGGCATGTCAATTGATGTTTTTGACAAGCTGCCTGCCCGCCCACCTTCCTGTCCCGCCTTCCTGTCTAGCAAGCCGCGAGAACTTTTGGATCATAGATGTGATGATCAGTGGAGACTGGAGAGGAGCCGGAGGACTGGAGTGGGCTGAACCGGCTTAACTCAGGTAGGGAAGGGAAGGGCAGGGCAGCGCAGCCAAAAGCATTTGTACAGTCAGTGTGGCATGGCTTCATCTAATGCCGCCCACCCTACTCCTATGATATTTTATTGCCTGCCCTGTACAGTTACAGTGTGTGCTTGTGTATACTGTGTGTAGCGAGCCTTTAGGCAATAAAATAGCAGAGGAGGCGGCATTAGGTTAAGAACTAAGTCTTGAGCAACTCTTGAAGTTGATCTATTTAAATACGCAGACCTGACCCGCTCATTTTAAAAGCAGCTTTGTTTACTTCTTAATGTGGCTGGGCAGTGGGGCAGTATATTAGGCATGCATTGCAAACAGAGCTTATTGAAAAGGCAGGGGGAAATAAGGATCAGTAAATTTTGCCATGCTCTAAAATGAAAAGAAAAAAAAATACTGCCTTTTTAATAAGCTCAGTTTGCAATGCATGCCTAATATACTGCCCAGCCACATTAAGAAGCAAAAATAACTGCTTTTGAAATGCCGGTATATGAGCACTAAAATTAGCTGTACACAGAGAGCATTACTGTATTCAGCAGAGCCAGAGACTGGAGAGAGTAGTTCCTAAACATGTGTCCGACACTCCTGGGGTAAAATCAGGCTGGAGAATGTCTGCTCTTGCACGGTGACGGAACATAGTGGCGAGTGACTCAGTGAAGGCAGCAGCAGCGGGGCTGTCAGTATGGAGAAAACAGCCGACAAGGGGGGTATGTTTATTAACTGAAAAAATGCTGTCTCTTTTTTTGCTGCATTGTCAGTAACGAAAGCTGTGTCTCCAGCAAGCTTTTACTCAGTGCTATTTCTGACACTTTTGAAAGAGTAGGGGAAGGGGAGCAGACATGGGTCTGGGACTTAGTAGTATATATAGAATTTTGACAAAACGAAATGGATGGCGCTGGTCTTGATGTATAGTTAATTTCTAATAATAGATAGAAATGGACTTGATGTGCTAGTTAAATCCGACAAAATAATGTGCAATATATTCACTCCTTTAGTAATGTGAGTTCAGCTTCTAAGGTGTGTCTCTCTCCAAAGGAACAACAGATGATTTTCAAGGTATTATCAGCTGGGCTGAAAAAGGATTAAAACCCCATCAGCAGTACGGTAATAACTTTTGTTGTAAATCATGTAGTAACTTACTTATAAAAAGCAGAAAGTCCGGCTTGTCACAGGAAAAAATTATTCCCAATATAAGAGATAAAAAGGTTTATTTTAGCTCTACGCGTTTCAACGCTCAAGCGTCTTTTTCAAGAGCAATAAAAACAAGTGAAAAGGTTTGTATAATACTGTGACATTGTAGCCGGATTTTTATACAGAGGTATCGATGTTCCAATTTCCTGTGTATAACAGGAAATTGGACTCACATGAGACATAAACCAAAACAATTTTAATTAGATGTTTAGGCCCAACCTTATTCTTGACATCGCTAAATCTTTTTTATGTTGCTATATTAAGGTTAAAAACAAATATTTGTGTACTATGGTTCGGCATAAACATGCAAACAATAAAAAATGCAAACAATAAAAGATAGCCAATCATAAAGTTCCTTCAAAATTTCATCCAAAAGAACTTAATAAAAGAGAGGACATCATCATAAAGGAAGCCGACAAGGGGGGAGGGGTAGTCATTATGGATAAGACATTTTACCTACAAGAAGCTAATAGAATTCTATCAGACACTAACACCTACCAAATTTTAAACCACTCCCCCAAAAAAGAATTCAGTCAAGAATTACAAGAATTACTAACATTAGCTCTAGATAGAGAGGTTATCAGTGAACAAGAATATGATTTCCTGTTTAAAACCCATTCAAAAACTCCAATCTTTTATTTTTTACCAAAATTACACAAAGACCCCCTACAACCCCCAGGTCGCCCTATCATCAGTGGCATTGATTCATTAACTTCTAATTTATCTGCATTTATTGATTATTTTTTACAACCCTATGCACAAAATTCCAAATCGTATCTAAAGGATACCACCAGTGTACTTAACATCATTAATCAATTAAAATGGGAACCCGATTATCTGTGGGCCACCATGGACGTTACATCATTATATTCTATAATTGACCATCAAAAAGGCTTAACAGCTATTAGATGGAAATTAACACAAGATCCCAATTTATCTGAAAAAATGTTAGATTTTATTCTTGCAGCTATAAATTTTATGTTAACTCATAATTTCTTCTGGTTCAATGACCAACAATATCTACAAATTTGTGGTACCGCCATGGGCACCAGGTTCGCCCCCAGCTACGCCAATATTTATATGGACCACTTTGAACATCTTCACGTGTGGTCCAATGACGTAGCCGGGGCGAGCCTGGTGACATGGCGGAGATACATCGACGATGTCCTCTGTATTTGGAGGGGAAATATAGAAAATTGTCAGCAATTTGTCAACAATCTAAATAAGAACGATATGAACATCATATTGACCCCAGAACTACACTAAACACTAAAGCAACTTTTCTAGATTTGTCTATCATAACCATTGATGGATGTATACATACTAAAACACACTTTAAGGAGTGTGATGCAAATACATACATTCAACACGATAGTCAACACCATCCGTCATGGTTAAAAGCAATTCCTAGAGGACAATTCCAACGTATTAGGAGAAATTGTGACAGAATAGAAGATTACGAGGAACAATCACTAATACTTAAGAAGAGATTTTTGGAAAAAGGTTATTCTTCAAGTAACCTTGAAGCAGATAGACAATTAGTTAAAAATTTGGATCGTAATTCTATCTTGGCCAAACAAAAAATTACTACAAATAAACAAATAAACAATCTTAATAAATAAATAAACAATCTTCTTTTCCCAGATTCATTACAACATTTAACTCAGGGCACAATCAAATTACTAATATCATCAAAAAACATTGGCATATTTTACACAATGATGAATTTTTAAGTAAAACCATACCTACTAAACCTCAAATCACCTACAGAAGAGGCAGCAATTTTAAACAAAAATTAGCTCCATCCTTAATAAGAGGTATGGCTCCCAAACCACCCTTAAGTATTTCAAATTTACAGGGTTTTTACACATGTGGAAAATGTAAAGGTTGCAATTATACAAAAAGAACCCATAAATCTTTCACTTCCTTCACAACAGGTAAAACCTACACAATTAAACATTTCATCACATGCAAAACCAAAAATGTTATATATTTGCTACAGTGTAATTGTCAGATTCAATATTTAGGACAAACTACCAGATTTCTTAAGACCCGCATTTTAGAACATCTTAACAAAATAGATAAGAAACATGAGGACCATGGTGTCCCTTTACATTGTAATACCTGTCCCCAATTTGATTTCAGCAAATTTTCATGGATAGGAATAGAGAAAGTATCCACCCATTGGAGAGGAGGACATTTAGAACACGAGTTAAATAAGAGAGAATTATGGTGGATTCACACGCTTAGAACTTATAACCATTGGGGGTTAAATAAAGACATCCGAATAGCAGCTTTTATTTAAACCAACAATTCATAAATATTAGGGATCTGAAAACCTCTAAGTAAATAGAGTAACTTTTTAAACGTTAATTGTCTATCACTTAAATTAGTCACTAGGATTTATACACTATGCTTATATAACAAGCACCATTTAATTTAATTTTAATTTTATTTAGCTTTCACTTTAAGAAAAGCACAAATTACAATATCTAAATATCACGGATATAGTATCCATAAAAAAGTATTTAACACAACTTTCACTATTTAATCTTACATCTGTCTCTTTAAGATAAGACATAAAGTATTAAACGAAAAATGGGTTTTATTCCCCTTTTACACTATTCTCCACTAAAATAGAATAGCACAGAAAAAAACAATTAGAAGAAAGATATAGAATTTCCTAATACCCTTTTCTATATTGATTGTAACACACGATTTCATAAAGTTTAGAATTTTATAAGATTGTTACTGTTTTTCATACTATCGAGATATGATTTCAATGCTATATAAAGTTGCTGTATAAATATCAGATAGAATGTCATTATTTTACTTCATATGCGATCAGAATGGATACTGCCGCTTTCTCTTATTTTTCTATCTATAGAATGTTAAGTGAATTTCTCGCATCGGTCACGAAAAAGGTCGTTTCTCCTGAATGGCTAAAAACAACACGTGACTAAACGAGCCCATGCAACTTCACATATTAACGGAGAACATTCCATTACTATCGGATTGGCTAAAAAAACCATGTGACTTTATGGCGGACCTGAAAGGGACCCAAAACAAAAGGAATACTCGAATGGGAACTTAACGTAGCACTGTATTTTCATTGGATGAAATTTTGAAGGAACTTTATGATTGGCTATCTTTTATTGTTTGCATTTTTTATTGTTTGCATGTTTATGCCGAACCATAGTACACAAATATTTGTTTTTAACCTTAATATAGCGACATAAAAAAGATTTAGCGATGTCAAGAATAAGGTTGGGCCTAAACATCTAATTAAAATTGTTTTGGTTTATGTCTCATGTGAGTCCAATTTCCTGTTATACACAGGAAATTGGAACATCGATACCTCTGTATAAAAATCCGGCTACAATGTCACAGTATTATACAAACCTTTTCACTTGTTTTTATTGCTCTTGAAAAAGACGCTTGAGCGTTGAAACGCGTAGAGCTAAAATAAACCTTTTTATCTCTTATATTGGGAATATTTTTTTCCTGTGACAAGCCGGACTTTCTGCTTTTTATAAGTAAGTTACTACATGATTTACAACAAAAGTTATTACCGTACTGCTGATGGGGTTTTAATCCTTTTTCAGCCCAGCTGATAATACCTTGAAAATCATCTGTTGTTCCTTTGGAGAGAGACACACCTTAGAAGCTGAACTCACATTACTAAAGGAGTGAATATATTGCACATTATTTTGTCGGATTTAACTAGCAAATCAAGTCCATTTCTATCTATTATTAGAAATTAACTATACATCAAGACCAGCGCCATCCATTTCGTTTTGTCTATTGTCTGTACAGTCCCTGGGGAGAGACTGAGGAAGGGCAGCGGTCATCTGTATATTCTAACAAGGAGAGTATTGTTTTTTAGCACATTGTGTTGAGCATATTTGTTTTGTTAACATCTGACCTGTTTGCCACACATACTTTTGTACACATAGAATTTTGAATGCCTAGGGCAGCACAAAACCTAAATACGCCCCTGACTATATGCTATAAGGTTGCAACCTATTTAGGATAATGGGCCAGTCCCGTTATAATGTTGGTGTTTCACTCACGCATTGTTGTGCTTTTTTGTTAATTTTGGTATTATACAGCCATTCTATTATAAGTGATACAAAATTGTATGACAACTCTAATGTGCACAGTGTTTATGATATCAATTTTGCATATGTTATTTTTAACAGATTTTAGATTGTATTTATGTTAACGATTATACATGTTGCAATTGTCATTCAAAGTCTTAGAGGCGGGATATCCGCTAAGGGCGTGTAGCTAGATCGATCAGTGATTGGTCAAGGAGTGGTTTAAATAAAGCTAGGGGTATCATATTATGTTAACAGCCTGATGAAACAGCACTTTTGGCCGAGAAATGCATGCCGTCTTTTAAATTTGTTTTAATAAACAGTTTTTAATTTACCCCTGCTCTGAGATAAGTTTCTGTATGAGGTGAATCCTCGTTCCTTACATGCCCCTGATTTGAGCTAGCTGACTGATGCACCTACCAAGGATACATCTCCTGACGTCTCCAGAGTGATTAATCCTGATTGGCGGACATACCACCACGTGACCAGCTGCTGGATATCGGGAGTGAGTCTACTAGGTGACTAAGAGTTCTCGGCTTGCTGTATAAGGCACTGTGTGCGCATAAACCTATGTAAGTTTGCAATTGTCTGTCCTTCCTTGTGTTTTTGATAGAAGACATTGCTCTATGAGGCACCTCCTTTATGTCTCCACAGCATTGTCTTTGTGAATTTATATTCTCTTTTACACAGGTACTAACACTTGATTATTATATATTATCTTTGCAATTGTCTATGTTCAAGTAGTTACATTATATCAACTTTTCTAAATATGAAAAATAAAACATGGAACTGGGAAGACAAAACAGATGTTCTGTACGCTCTGCTTATCAAACTAAATAAGCTCAGATATGTCTGTGAAGTTCTATTAACAAAAGTATTCCAGCTTAAGGGGTTTTCAGTTTTGGATCACAATGACATATTATCTCACATTAAATATTGATGGATTTATGTTCAGGATAAATAATAGTATTTAAATTGGTAACTACAAAGAACAATGTGACAACAGAGATGTCAACCTCCAAATCGCTTAGGCCCCTGCCATGATTCAACAATGGACAGATGTGATCCTTCATCACTGCAGCCAGTTGTCTTGATGGAGATGGGGCTACAGGAGACAGTATACCACCATGGGGAGACCTGTCTCGTGGGAGCTTCAGATAGTTAATGCCATCTTGACTGTGTTTGGCTCCACCCCCCAGGAACTTACATTTTATAAAACGGTAGCTGCCTGATCTCACTGAAGTCAGTGGCTGCAATGATAATTTCTAAGTGCTCACTTTGCAAGAAAACAATTTGCTTTTTCAAAACAACTTGTTTCTTTTCATATTTACTTTAAAATCTCTCTATATTTTTTTAACTAAAGGAGCATATTTAATCTCCACTCTTTGTGGTGAAGTGGACTTCAGTGTTGCATAATGACACCTCTGTACACTGCTTTTAGATTGATGGTAGTAAAGTACTTTAAGACAGACATGATCCATTTGATATCAACAAAACCACTAGTTTATAAAAACATTACAAATATTCTTTGCATTTAAGTAAAAGAAACAGTGAAACAATACTCAGTCAAAAACGTTTTAAGGACGTGAATAACTATATCAAAATCTGAGGAATATTAAACGCGATAAATGTGACAAAACCTCATTTTCTTTCAGGGATTAATATTCAAATCACACAACAGTACTTTTGAGAACAGGATTCGGACACAGCATACAATTAAAAAAAAAAAAACTTTTCAATTTACTTATAATATCAATTTTGCCACATTCTCTTGGCATCCTTTATTGAAGGAGCAACAATGCACTACTGGGAGCTAGCTGAACAGATCAGTAACCGAACAACAACAAGCATATTTATGCAGCCACCAATTAGCAGCTAGCTCCCAGCTCCTGAGCCTACCTAGGTATGCTTTCAACAAAGAATACCAAAAGAACAAAGCAAATTAGATAATAGAAGTAAATTGGAAAGTTGTTTCAAATTGTATGCTCTATCTGAATCAATGAAGAAACATTTTGGGTTTCCTGTCCCGTTTCCTGTCCCTTTAAGTCTATGAATTGTTGAGTTTGCCATGTTCACAAAAGTGTGATTTGAACATTAATCCCTGAAAGGAAGTGAGTTTTGTCTGAATGACTCGAATTTGAACTTGTAACACTTCAGTTTCATGTAACATTTTATTGGTTTCATATTACTTTAAAAGTGAAGAATGCTATATATTAGTATTAAACTATAATTGAAGTTAGTATTTAAACTCTTAAATAGATTATGATGAGTTCTCAACAAAACATATGCACAGAATTAGTCACGGCAGAAATAAATTGTGGAATTTTGCCAAAATTAGTTCTCAAGATCAAAATCAGTTTTACCTGGCAAAAACATAATCTACTATGTGACACAAAATGAGATACTCATCATAAAGCTGTCTATAATAATGTAATTATCTGACAAAGGACACATTGTGCACAAAAGGAAAAGACAGAAACTATGTTTCTTCTTGTATGAACTCAACATGTTGTAGCCGGTAATCTTCTTAATTTATACCAGCAAAACCAAATCACAGCAATAAAATAAATTGAGTATATACTTCTTTTATTTTGAAATTAAAATGATAAACCCCTGTATGGGCTAGATTACGTGTGGAGTGCAGTTAGACGCAAGCAATAAAAGTTTTATCGTGAGTGTTTGAAATATTATATATAAAATATATATTTTTTTGTAAATATATCATTAAAAATTAATAAACATGCTGTAAAATATTCTAAATAATCCATAGAATATATTTATATATTTTACAGTATGTTTTTTAATTTTTAATTATTTATATTAATTTTTTATATTTTATTTGTACTATTTCAATAACACGCCTTAAATTCTTATGTGTGCTAACCAGACTGCGTTAAGATCTAAACTGAGTAACACAAAGCGCGAAATGCATATTTTACCTTCCTATGTTCTTCACATAGAAATTAATGTACTTCTAATTTTAAATATATATATATATATATATATATATATATTTATTTATATATATATATCTGATACTGTTCATGTAAAATACATATCTATACTTATATATCTATAGGAATAGATATGCAGATATAGGTATATACACATTTGTATATTGAAATATGTATTTAAGAATAAAAAGGACATTATCCTGTAAGTGAAGAACATTGGAATGTTAAATATGTACATTAAATATACAGTAAAAAACATATCAACACATACATACATATGTGTATATATATATATATATATATATATATATATATATATATATACAGGGAGTGCAGAATTATTAGGCAAGTTGTATTTTTGAGGATTAATTTTATTATTGAACAACAACCATGTTCTCAATGAACCCAAAAAACTCATTAATATAAAAGCTGAATATTTTTGGAAGTAGTTTTTAGTTTTAGCTATTTTAGGGGGATATCTGTGTGTGCAGGTGACTATTACTGTGCATAATTATTAGGCAACTTAACAAAAAAACAAATATATACCCATTTCAATTATTTATTTTTACCAGTGAAACCAATATAACACCTCAACATTCACAAATATACATTTCTGACATTCAAAAACAAAAAAAAAACAAATCAGTGACCAATATAGCCACCTTTCTTTGCAAGGACACTCAAAAGCCTGCCATCCATGGATTCTGTCAGTGTTTTGATCTGTTCACCATCAACATTGCGTGCAGCAGCAACCACAGCCTCCCAGACACTGTTCAGAGAGGTGTACTGTTTTCCCTCCTTGTAAATCTCACATTTGATGATGGACCACAGGTTCTCAATGGGGTTCAGATCAGGTGAACAAGGAGGCCATGTCATTAGATTTTCTTCTTTTATACCCTTTCTTGCCAGCCACGCTGTGGAGTACTTGGACGCGTGTGATGGAGCATTGTCCTGCATGAAAATCATGTTTTTCTTGAAGGATGCAGACTTCTTCCTGTACCACTGCTTGAAGAAGGTGTCTTCCAGAAACTGGCAGTAGGACTGGGAGTTGAGCTTGACTCCATCCTCAACCCGAAAAGGCCCCACAAGCTCATCTTTGATGATACCAGCCCAAACCAGTACTCCACCTCCACCTTGCTGGCGTCTGAGTCGGACTGGAGCCCTCTGCCCTTTACCAATCCAGCCACGGGCCCATCCATCTGGCCCATCAAGACTCACTCTCATTTCATCAGTCCATAAAACCTTAGAAAAATCAGTCTTGAGATATTTCTTGGCCCAGTCTTGACGTTTCAGCTTGTGTGTCTTGTTCAGTGGTGGTCGTCTTTCAGCCTTTCTTACCTTGGCCATGTCTCTGAGTATTGCACACCTTGTGCTTTTGGGCACTCCAGTGATGTTGCAGCTCTGAAATTTGGCCAAACTGGTGGCAAGTGGCATCTTGGCAGCTGCACGCTTGACTTTTCTCAGTTCATGGGCAGTTATTTTGCGCCTTGGTTTTTCCACACGCTTCTTGCGACCCTGTTGACTATTTTGAATGAAACGCTTGATTGTTCGATGATCACGCTTCAGAAGCTTTGCAATTTTAAGAGTGCTGCATCCCTCTGCAAGATATCTCACTATTTTTGACTTTTTTGAGCCTGTCAAGTCCTTCTTTTGACCCATTTTGCCAAAGGAAAGGAAATTGCCTAATAATTATGCACACCTGATATAGGGTGTTGATGTCATTAGACCACACCCCTTCTCATTACAGAGATGCACATCACATAATATGCTTAATTGGTAGTAGGCTTTCAAGCCTATACAGCTTGGAGTAAGACAACATGCATAAAGAGGATGATGTGGTCAAAATACTCATTTGCCTAATAATTCTGCACTCCCTGTATATATATATATATATATATATATATATATATATATATATATATATATATATATATATATATATGTGCATTGGAGCCCTTTTCAGTTAAAGGGATATGAAACCCAATTTTTTTCTTTTATGATTCAGAAAGAGCATGTGATTTTAAACAATTTCCAATTTGCTTCTATTATCTCATTTATTTTGTTCTCTTGGTATCATTTGTTGAAAATGATACCTAGGTAGGCACAGAAGCTGCTAATTGGTGGCTGCACATATATGACTCCTGATATTGGCTCACATGATTTGTTCAACTAACTCACAGTTGTGCACTGCTGCTTTTTCAACAAAGTATAGTAAGAGAATGAAGAAAATTAGATAATAAAGCTGTTTAAAATTGAAAGAAACATTTTGGGTTTCATGTCCCTTTAAGTATCTGAAAACATGTGAAATCATTTTAAGCAATAATCATTTTTAATAATGTGTTTAACTATGTATTTACTGTAATTATTTCATATTACAATTTCATATTACAATGTTCTTCACATAGGAGAAAATATGTTTTAAGTATTTATAAATAGATATACCGTATTGGCCCGAGTATAGGCCGCACCTGATTATAAGCCGCACCCTTAAAGTTTGATACCATTTTAAAGAAATTAAATTTTTAACTTTTTTTAACTTAAAGAAAACACACACACATTAGTAGAACAGTAAAACAGTATTTTATTTAATGAATAGGAACACATATCCTACTCTGTTGAGTAGGAGGATGATATACTATATTTGTATAGGGTCAGCTATTGTATAGGGTCAGCAGATACAGGACCTCACAGAAATATTGAAAACTATTTTGTAGTTATACTGTAAATAAAGAAGGGAAAAGGAATGGACAACAAGGAGAGTGATGGGAACAGTCCTCACCCTCTCCCCTGCACAACAATCAACAACATTAGCAACTGTTCTTAAGTCATCCCTTTGAGAAATTTTAGTCACTTTCACTGCCTGTCTCTCCACCAATACCGGTATTTCTGCTCAGGTTTTCATCACTACTTCCAATGCTTTCTACATCGCTATCACTATTTTCTTCATTATTCTCCTGATCAACTTCTCTCTGATCTTCCCACAAAACATCATCTTCACTACCATCCAATGCATTTGACAGGCAACATTTTTTGAATCCTTTTATGATTGATTCTGAAGATATCATTGCCCATGCAGAAATAATCCACTGACACAGCAAAGCCACTGATGGTTTCTTAATTTTGCCGCTTGGTGTGAGGGCATGATCTCCAGCCACAAGCCATTCAGAATACTGATGCCGTAGATTATCTTTAAATGGCTTGTTGACCACAACATCAAGCACTTGGAGTTGGGATGTCATACCCCCTGGTATTACAACCAGATCTGATTTCAAGGATCCAATCTTACTTTTTACATCAGGTGTTAAATGTCCTTTAAAGGCATCCAATACCAGCATAGCTTTTTTTGCAAGAAGAGCACCAGGCCTACTCTTCCAAACAACTGATAGCCAATCATTCATTAGCTCCTTGCTCATCCATCCCTTTTCTTGACATCTGACAATTAAGCCTCTTGGAAGATTTTCTTTCGGCATAGTTTTCCTTTTTAGTATCACATAAGGTGTGAGCTTATGACCATCAGCTGTAACAGCTAACATTGCTGTTATACGTAATTTTTCATTTCCTGTGGTCCTCATAAGAATGGAGTTTCGTCTGCGTTTCCAATTTGGCTCAATGGATAGTTGTGCTTTTTCCTGAGCTCTATGACATACCGTTGGAATGCAAGCAGCTTTTCATTGTAGTCAACAGGTAGTCTTTGTGCAAGTGTTGTCCTGCGTCTTAGAGAGAGGCCATTTCTGATCATAAATCTACGGCACCATCCAAGGTTTGCTTTAAATTCATG